>NC_088375.1:125591439-125894469 GCF_037993035.2 Macaca fascicularis | reverse complement strand
CAATTTAAGTGTTCAAAAAGCGTATGAGCTAAAAGCTTAAATCAAGGCCATCCATGGATGGAAAATTTTGTTGTTAAAGATAAAGATCTTTTGTGCTATTTTAAGAATCTCCTTGTTGAAAGATCTTGAATGCAGTAAGAAAATCTATATACTTCGGACACTTGGCTAAACCAAGGTCAGGTTAAGGTTACAAGAGGGATTTATCCAACTCATCAGAGAACATAAATATACTTAAATAATAAAAGACACAACATTGAATATAAGTAACTCAGCTACTCAGATTACTATCACAGTGCAAAAATTCAAGATATCCCCAGTGCACTTCACATTTTCATCACTAGCATCAGTTAAAGTTAGTTGAATATATATATACATGTTCAACCAGAATGTAAAATATTTTTCTTCCCTACAGAGTATATTTTCTACATCAATCTAAATCTGTTTCTCTTCCTCCTCTTTTATGAAGATGTACAATATTGGAGACATTTTTACTTCTTCTTTTCCTTATTCTATCACTATATGCCATAAGTTGCCAGGTCTTATTGATTCTACTTTTACAATAACCCCTCGTGAGCCCCCTCCTCTCTAATCTCCTGGTAGTATCCTAATTCAGGGCCTCATAGCAACCTATCATCTGCATGGCTATAATAACTAGCCTAATAACTGGTCCCTGCATTTAGCCTCTCCCTACCCCAACATAACTTAAATACTTCTGCCAGATTAGTTTTCCTAATGAACAACTCTGATTTTTCATCCCCTTGCGCAAACACCTTACATAAAGTCTAGACTCCCCAGCCTAGCATTTAAAAGCAGGATCTAGCCACAAACTATGTTTAAAATCAGATTTTCCTCTACTTTTTCACAGCTATTTTTTCCTTTGTTTTAACTCACATTCTTCTCCTCCCTAATTTCGTGCTTTCCTGCCTCGGAAATGGCCTTTCCTTCCTTCTCTGCTGTTGCAGATTCTACACTTCCTTCAAGGCTCAAGGTCTAGCTCAGTGCCACATCCTCTGCAAAGCCTTTTCTTAATGTCTCATTTGGAAGTAACTGCTTCCACCTTCAAAGTACTCTGGAGGACATTTTGAAAAAGCCTCTTTCTCAACTTTCTTCTCTTTCTTATTTTCTTTACCAACTCCTTAAGAAGACGATCCAACTCTTATTTGCTTTTGTATTCTCTAATTGAATAGCACTCTGATAGTGCAAAATAGCACAGCAATATTTGCATGCTGGTCAACTAAATAAATAGTTGAAGAAATAAATATGTGTATATCCAACAAATAAGAGACAACATCGCATCAGTTTTATGTAAAAGAAGACATGATCTAACACATAGAAAAATACTGTACTTGATACTGTAGCTAGACATCAGCAAAAAACAAGTACATTGAAAAGGAATAAATATTTATACGTAGGTAAAAGTATGAAAGAATCTTTTCTAAGAAAGATCTCAGAGTATTTACTTTAACCAATATATTCTATTGTAAAGCATGTGCATAGTTTTTAACGACCAAATATACCCAATTCTTTCATTTTCACTTTATTTATTACTAATACTAGGAAATGCTGATGATTTGGCTCTAGAAAGTTGAAATAACATTTGAAACACCATCAGTTTTAAATATGGTCAAAGTGAACCCAGAATCTGGTAATTCATTTCCTGAAAAATAGTGTTAAAGTCGGTGTTTCACTATGAACCTTGGAAATCATCATAAAATTCATTTTTTTTCATGTGTGCCTAGTGAAGTGCTTGGCACATAAACACTCACCAAATATTAAATGAATCAATCAATAAATCAACAAGAGTGCTGATAGGAGTGCAGCTACTACCCTCTGAGTGATAATCCTGCACCAATACATTGAGCTGATAAACAGTTGCACAAAAACAGGTGCTCAGTAAATTTTTGTTGAGTTTAATTCATATAATTTTAGAGCTGGCCAGTCACAGTGGTTCATGCCTCTAATCCCAGCACTTTGGGAGGCTGAAGCAGGAGAATCACTTGAAGCCCCGAGTTCAAGACCAGCCTGGGCAATATATTGAGACCTCCTTCTCTAATTTTAAAAATAGATAGATAGATAGATAGATAGATAGATATCATGTACATAGAGATTCATAAATACATATAAATATTAAAATATATATTTGAATGTATATATTTATATATTTATATATTAAATATATAAATATATAAAATATATAAATATATGTAAATATATAGGATGTATCTATCTCTGTATTTTTTAATATATACAGAGTTCAAGACAATTTATGAATATATTCATAAATACATATGGATATACCTCTGCTATACAATATTTTAATATATAAATAGGTTTAAATATATAAATATATGAATATATAAAAATATATATTAAAATATACAGATAGATACATATGTACATATGTATATCTATGTATATATTTTAGAGCTAGATAGCTCTAAAATATATACATAGATATAGGTACACATAGATATGTATATATATCTATCACTATACAATTTAATATATATTTATATATTCATATATGTATATATTTAAATATATTTATATATTAGAATATTGGATAGCAGAGGTATATTCATAGATATTTATGAATATATATCCATTTAAATCTATCTAAATATGTATCTATCTAATATATATACATAGATATACATATATAGATATATATCTGTAGATATATACATATATATCTATAGTTATTTAATTTTAGAGCTGGAGAGGACCTTAGAGATGATATACCTTCTGGTTATTGCTCTCTCCTCTATGAGTACACAGAGCTTTTTGCGTATGCTTATTGAAGCACAGGTACTAGCAAGTACTTAGTTTTCTTCAAGTTAAGTCCTTCAAGACAAAGATGTTGTGATGTTCTTCCCCACCTAGCCAGATGCTTGCTTGGCAGATTGTAGGCACTTGAATGCTTGCTAAGTGAGTGAATGAGAGTGAGTCTAGACCTCTGCTATCCAACATAGCCATTAGCCACATGTGGCTATTTAAATTAATTAGAATTAAACAAAATTTTAAATTCAGTTATTTAGTCACACCTATTGCATTTCAAGTGTTCAGTCACTACATGTGGCTAGTGACTACTATATTGGACAGAGCAGAGAATATTCCATTATTACAGAAAGTTCTATTGGACAGTGTTGATCTAGACTATTTCCCTCACTTTGCAGAACAGAATGAGCTCAGGGAAGTTGTCACTTGCTCAAAATTAAACCATCAGAAGCAGAACTGAGATTAAAACTGGGAACTCCTAGATCAATATCCACTGTTGTTGAGTCATACCTCTGATTCATTTCAGAATTCTAACTGTATGTAGCCTTAACTTAAAGCTCCATATGAGCTTATGGTATGATACTAGGGAAAACATCGTCTTTGTCTTATGATTGTCATAGAAGCGATTTTATTTTTGTATTTTACTTGATCAATTTGCATGTTTGATAACAATATACATAACAGGTATAAAAATGTACCTGGAACTTCTGTACCTCTGGTATAAAAAGAAAAAAAGAATGCTAATTTTGAAAATACTTTCCAGGTATCTAGCTAAATAAAATATTATAGTATTCTGGTCTTGTGACAATTTACTTAGAAAATGCATAGCGTAGGCTCTGGTTGAATGTGCTTTTTGCTTGGGTTTTTTAAAAGCATTCCTCTTTGGTTTATTAATTTTTGAAAATTATTTGGATCCAAATCAACAGGTTACTTTTTTCAAAAAACAAAGGGGATTTTTAAAAATTGAAAACAAAGGCCATATTTTAATACAACATCACCAGATATGTGAGTGCATACCAAAGAACTGCAAGAAAATTGGTCTTAAAAAAGAAAAAAGTACAATGACAGAAAACATAATTCAGTGCACCTCTAAGGAGATGGGAACCAGACTAACTGGAGAAAAACACACACCTCCCAACCATTTCCACATACACATATGTACAGGTTATATAAGAAAAGCAAATCAACAAATTACTAAGATTTTCCAGATTTGGAATTTAAGATGGGTTTGGTTTAAATTCTTAAAAGATTTTCGCAACTGTTTTAGAAAGTATCAGTATTTTCTAAAATGCTCTTTCTTAGAGAAAGAGCCTTATTTTCTACAACTTCCGTAAATGTGTGTTGTTATAAAATTAGTATTTAGTATTTCCCAGAAAGAGAAATCCAGTTCTGCCTGGTGGGACAGGAATAATTATATGAGGTCAGGAACCGATCATCCCCATAGCTATCCTAACATTAGAATGTGAAGGAGGCAAGGAAGAGGGGGCAAAATTGGAGTTGAGATCACCTGCATGCTATCAGTCTAGGGTTCTTAGGGATATTACAATTGCTCAAAGAACACTTTTTGATCCACTCTAGATATGTCTTGACTGGAAAGAAGTTATTGAATAAATATTGTGGTTTCTGATAGAAAAGTATATAATCTTGTGTTACTTTTAAGAATTACAAAGGCAATTTGCCATCTTTCCATAGAAATTTGAAAATTAGATGAAAAAGGACTAGTTATGAAAGAGATCAAGTTTTAGAATTAAAGGAGGTGCCTCAGAAAGTATCTGGTTCTTTCCTTGAAAGCCTTTATTCTCCTGTCAGACAGACTAGTAATCAAGATGATAAAATGTCAGTACTTAGGTATCAATAGCATCCCTATTCAACCATAGGCCAAAGAGAGAAGTTTTTTTTGTTGTTGCTGCTGTTTTTTTTTTAACTGTCATATTTCCTTTGATATAAACTAAAAAACTTTTTGCTTGCCTGGGAATGTAATTATTCAAGCTCCTATGTCATTCTCTGATAATCAATCCTCAACAACTCTAGTCGAGTTTGGTTTTAGGCAATGGAAAATTAAAGCAAGTTCTCAATTCAATTTTCTTAGAATATATGCATTTTTAAACAACCCAATATAGCAGTTTTTCCCAAAAATAAATGATGTATAGGGGTAAAAAGTCATGGACTCCTGATGTTGATTTAAATTATTGTAATTATAATGTTACCTAAATGTATATTACACATAAAATTAAACATCTTATAACTTTTATATCATTATAAAACAATATAAATTTATAAATTAAATACAATGTAATGTCCTAAACATACGTTTCAAATTAACAATATTTGTTCACTTACTCAGAAAACATTTTTTTGAGGATCTACTCTTTTCTAGGCACACAGTATGTAATTCTAGCTGCTATAACAAACACATCCCAAATTTCAGTGGCTTAAAAGATTAAACGTTTAAGTGAATAAGCCAGTTACAGAAGGACAAATATTGTGTGATTCCATTCATAGAGACTCAAGGTAAAGGAGTGGTTTCCAGGGAATGGGGAGTTATTGTTAAATGGGTACAGAATCTCAGTTTTGCAAGATGAAAACAGTTCTGGAAAAGGGTGGTGGTGATGGTTGCACAACAGTGTGACTATACTTAATGCCACAGAAATGTGCACTTAAAAATGGTTAACATGGTCAATTTTATGTCATATGTATTTTTCCACAATCTTTTAAAATAGTAATGTTTAAAATCACACACAGCAAATTAAATGCTAATTTCTCACTTACCTCGCAGACCGATTTCCTGGTTATAAATTGCCGGTAGAGACCCAGGCAGGTAGAGGCTTCTCCATCTTCCACATCTGGCGTCCAGCATCATCCTTGACGTCAACATCCAGCTATCAGATGGGAGAAGAATGAAAGGGTCACATGTAAGAGGTTTTTATGGGCCAGGCCTGGAAGTTGCACACATTCTACTGGCTGGAAGTCAGTCTTGCAGCAGCACCTAATTGCAAGGGAGACTGGAAAAAATAGTGGAACTGTGTACTCAAGAAAACAGGTTTGGTGATGACCTAGTAATCTATGCCATAGTCCATCCATTTGATCTCCAAAAAAAGCCATTTCACTGTTCTTCCCAAATAAACGATACACTCATTATCGTCACCAAATGAGATGACCTAAAATCCACCCAGTCACTGCTTCAAGTTCAAAGTGCAGGATTTCCACGTAATGCACAGAATTCTCTGTCAGATCTGAATATAATTCCACAATGTACTGTGACCCAGTTATTCTCAACTAAGAATGATTTTGTCCTCCAGGAGATATTAGGCAATGTCTGAAGATATTTTTGATTGACACAACTGGGAGTGAGGGGGATGATACTGGCAACTAATGGGTAGGGGCCAGGGAAACTGCTAAACCTTGTACAATACACAGGACAGCCCCACTGCAAAGAATTGTCCAGTTTAACATTTCAATTAGAGCTGTGGCCTATTATCTGATAAAATATCTTCCCTCACTCACATCCAATATATAGTGATATAACAAATATAGTAAATACTTCCAGGTAGGAAAGGGGGAAAAGTGGGACCCTGGCCCATCACAAAAATGAAATTTTGCAGGGAGGCATTGTGATGGCTCTGAGCTGGCAGTGGCAGCTGTTTCTCAGCTAGACCCTGTTTCCATTCTCTGTGAGGAATCTGCTTATCTGTTGTCCTCTGTGGTCCCTGGCTCTGCCCTCTGGAAATTTTCCCTCTAAGCCCACATTTAAAATGAGTGTTGAGGAACGTGACTTTCTTGAGGGGAGTACAACTTTTAATGCCGGCTCACGATTTCTTTAGCAATACAGTACCTCAAAAACTGAAAAGTCTTTGATCTTTCTGCTTCCAGTCAGTTCCATATGCCAGCAACACTGTTTCCTAGAGATAATTCTCAATCCTGATTATTTCTTTGCTTCTTCACTCCATGCCTCTCTTCCTTTCAATTTAAGGAGGCTACTTTGAGACCATCAAACTTAAATGTGAAGACCACACCCTAAATATAACCTTTGTTTCATGGCTGAGTCTTAATGGGTCCTTGTTGCTCAAGAGCTTTTTCAATCTTATTTCTTATTCTTTGAGGTATAGAGCAGTTAGTTTTTCCAATCCCTTGAGGCTCCAAGTTTCTGGACTGTCTATATTCCTTTTAATTTATGCTTCCAAACCTCCTAATTATTGCATGAGTTCATCTTATGTTTCCAATATCTTACTGAAAGCAGCCAATAAATATAACCTACTAACATTCCATTTTTCAACCTCTTATAGAACTAAGGGTTTTATAGGTATCTTACTTTCTTTCCAAATTATTGTAGGTATAAGGTTGATGGGAAAGCTTCCCTTCTGCCTTCTGAAGCTTTGCTGAAATGACTGACAATAGACAGATTAACAGGAGAAAAGGCATACAAATTTATTCGTGCACATGGACAGAGTAGTCCTGCAAATATGAGACTCAAAGAAAGACCAGAGGGTTGAGACTTAAATATCCTCTTTGTAGGGGATAGGTAAAGGGGGAGTGTACGAAATTTTAAGGTGTAGTAAATGCTTTTCAAGGAAATTGAATAAGCCTATAAGAACTGTCACACCTCTGGCAGCAAGCAGTCTATTCACTCTATTGTTTTACCTGACAGTTAAAACACTTTGGATAGGTCTATAAATTCAGATCATTTCAAGAAACATGTATTGAATACCCACTAGGTACTGGGCTCTTCAGAAAAGATACAAAGATGATCAGCAAACCACCCCTGCCTTTAAGAAACTTGCATTGTAAGTACTGGAGTAGATACTTAGACCTGCTGCCTCAACATTCATTCCACCATCCTATCTGAAGAAGTTGGAAAGCTGAAAATTACATTTCTCAGACTCCCTTGCCACTCAATTTTTGGGTGCAAATAAGGCCTGCCAAATAAATGTCCATATGAAAACACAGGTGCAAGTGAAGTGGAGGCTGTCTTCTTGCTGCTATGTCACTTGCAAGCAAGATGTGATGACATGTCTGTGGCATTCAGACTCCTCATAGTCTTAATGGGTGTGAGAGCCATTGGTGCTAGCAGCAGCAGTAGCAGTGTTCCAGTGTCAGCTTCCCATCCCAGCTACAGTGTATGTTAGTCAGAATAAACTAGCCTTATGCTGTAGTCACAAGCATCCTCCAAAATCTCAGTGGCTTAATATAATAAAAGTTTCTTTCTCACAGACAAAATGCTTCCTGCAGGTGTGGGCAGCTGCTCTCCATGTGCTGACTTAAGAGATTTGGGCTGTTTCAATCTTGTGGTTGCTACATCTTAACCCAAGGTCTCCTCTATAACTATTGAGGCAGGGAAGAGGTAGTCTAGAGAACTGCCCAAAGGCTTTTCACTGTCTCATCCTGGAAGTGACACGTCACTTCTCGCATTTTATTGGCTAGAACTCATCACAAGGCCCCACCTAACTGCAAGGGAACTAGGAACTGTAAACTCCCATATGCTCAGAAGTCAAGGAGGACCAGATACTAGTGAATACTAGTAATGTTCACCACAAAGCATGTGACTTTGAATTCAACAGCCTGCTGACCTCAACTTCTCCAGCTCTTCCACAGATTTCAGAAGCAGTGAATTGCTTGGATGAAAGCCCTTTGTTTTTTGTTTTTTTGTTTTTAAATATCCAGAGTGGTTTCAGCTTCCTACAGTGAACCCTGCCTGTATCATTTGTGTGCTGGTGGCTTTCCGTCCCCTTACCTCCATCCATTCTCTACCTTTCAGTGCCCTACTTTGTGCCCCAGGAGTCTGTCCTCTATGAACAGCATGTTTTGGGCCCCTCTACCCTCTGGCCTTGCTTGGTTTTTGGATCACGGGAGGCACCACCAAGAGATCAGAAAGTAGGAGGTGAGAGAAATCAGGATATGTACCCTTCTTCCTTTCAGCTTCTCACCAGACTGTGGGTCCCTTACCCTGTCAACTCTGTGAAGAGTCCTTTCATTAAACTTTCCTCATTTAAACACATTGAACATGATATCTGTTTCCTGCCTTGCCTATGACTCCTATCAGGTGTTTAATAATAAACCATGAGTCTAAAAAAGAGTAACAGACTGTCTCCTATCTTCCATTTTATAAAGTAGAAGAGTTTTATAAAATGCAAATCTGAATATATCATTCCTCTGCTTTAAAACTTCAATGGCTCTTTGTTAACCCCTGTCACTGTACCCGACTCTAAGTTGCAGCCAGACAGACCTAATTTCAGTTCCCTCTGCAACATGGTCTCCTTTCCTCTGAGCCTCTGCACAGGCACTACCTCCTTCCTGGAAACTGCTCCCCACCCATGCTCATTATTCAGGCCTCAGCTCAAAGGCCTGAATTCAGGCTTCAATTACCCCAGAAAGCATTCCATAAACCTACTACTTATCCCTGTTAGATGCTTTTATAGTCTCCCACAGCAGCCTTCATTCACCATCATACACAGAGAGCACTCAGTGTTACATTGTACTGCAACTGCCTGCTTACTTCTCTGTGTCCTCCAGTAGACCATGAGATCTAAGACAGGGACTGCATCTCAGATCCATAGGACCTATTAAGGTGCTTGGCACCTAATAGACACTCAATAAATATTGGATAGTTTTTGAATGTTGTTGAAAAAGCTTGAACTGTCCTCCTCTGGTCACCATTCTCTCTCTTTTCATTCACTGACAAAAAAGTCAGAAAAATATAATTTTTATTTACCCACCTTACTTTGTCACTATCGTACTTTTCACTATCATCTTTTCACTTACTTTGTCACTTTTCATCTCACTTTGTCACTATCTTTTATGATGACTTCTCTTGCCAAGATTACCAACGACCTCCTAGACCTTCAATTCAGTAGCTTCTTTTCATTCCAAATCCTCTGGGACTGCTCTGCAGCACTCTCTTGAAATGATCCTCTATCCTGCATGGATCACGGATCGCCCACTCTCTCTCTCTCTCTCTCTCTCTCTCTCTCTCTCTCCCTCTCTCTCTCTCTCTCTCTCTCACACACACACACACACACACACACACACGCACACACTTTAGTTGATCTGTTTGCATATCTCTGTTTTTCTCCATTCCTTTATAAGCTCCTATGTGTTATTCATTTGCATCTCTAGTAAACAGCATAGTGCCTGGCACACAACGGAACTTTGTAACTATGAATGTTACATGATTAAAACTCTCTGGGCTTCCAGGCCATCTCTTTCTTCATCTCCTTTTTCTCTTAACTGCTTGTTCTTAGGCACCTTCACAACCTCCTCTTTGTCTACCCTTTAAATATTCTTCAGAGGAACTCATCCTTATCCACCTTTTGGGCTTCAGCTATCAGTGATTACCTCAATTTCCAAACGTATATTTTCAATTCCCAATGCATTTTTATGAGCTAAGGCTGCCTCTCTCTCTCTACATGTACTGCAAGCAAATCCCATAAAGACTCATTATCTCTTCCATTCCCAACCTGCCCTCCTCCTGCTTTCAATTTCAGTCAATGAAATTAACATTCATCCAGTGCTCTAAATGACAAACCTCAAAGTCCCCTAATGCATCTCACTGTCTTTGCCCCCTGTCCTGCAGGGTAAGAAGCTTTACCCATTACCAATCCCCACCCCCGAACCTGCCTCTGAGTCTTTTTGCCTCTGAGTCTTTATTTTTTTATTTCTTTCTCCTGGAACACCTTACCCCACTTTGTCCCAAATCATTTTCATCCTTTGAAATTCAAAAAACTGATTAATTTCAATCAATTGTTTCTCTGAGTTCTACATAACTTGGTGCTAGGTTTTGTTTTTTTAATGACCTGTCTAAACATATCTTCCTCACTAGATTGTAAAATTCTTGAGGGCAGTTACTGGCTTTTGGTTATTGGGTCTAGCCAATGATTGACATTTTAGGCAATTTTTAAAATTTTTTATATGAATGAAGGAGTAAATGAGTAAACTGAGAAAGAAAATCTTTTCAATTAAACCCTTTCAGAGATTACTGTGACAGAATCTTAGTGAAAATGACAATAACTCAGTTTAAAAACATGAACATCACGTAACCAACTTTACAACATTCATTGTAACAATATATGCATGATTATAGAAGGCAGGTAATTGTTATTCATCTAGGGAGGTTTTTTGGGGGGTGTGTGTGTGTGTGTGTGTGTGTGTGTGTGTGTTTTAAGCCTGCCCTGATAATTTTGTTTTGTGTTTAAGACCGGGTCTCGTTCTGCTGCCCAAGCTAGAGTGCAGTGGTGCGATATTGGATGACTGCAAGCTCCGCTTCCCGGCTCAGGCTAACCTCCGTCCTCAGCCTCCCGAGTAGCTGGGACTACAGGCGCGCGACATCACGCCAGGTTCCCTGCAGAATTTGATTTTAAGCATTTCAGTTCTCAGTATAGACAGACAAATTTTTAAAGGGAAGGTATTATTTTAACTGCTTCTTTGCTCTTTTATCTTTTGTCCTGGGTGACAGGAACTAACTAAGCTATACCCGAAAGAAAGTGCCTGCAGCAGTATGGTGCCTGGGCACTTGATAGGCCCTCAATACATCATTTTCCCTTTTCTTACCTTATCTTCCTTTTATATTTGAAGGCTCGTGAATTTAGAGTACCTAAAGGAAATTTTAGTTTTAGGATTTCAATTCGACCAAAACAACGCTGAGATTTTAATTGCCTCTATTAACCCATGACTCTCAACCCCAAAGGAAAGAAACCACTGGAGGGGGTGGGGGAGAAAGGAGGCGGTGCAAAAGCTCAAAAGAAAGCCGGAGAGGAAGCGGTAGAAGGAAGCTTTCTCTCTCGGGTTTGTCTTTTTTTAACCCCAGAAAGGCGTGACGTGCTAACTGCCGTCGCGGGTTAGAGTCCGCGGCCAAGCCCGCGCCCGCCCACAAAGTCCCCGCCCGTCCTCCCGCTTCCGCCCCGCCGTGCGCTGCAGGCCGCGGCCGCTGGGGGCGCCCCCGACCCCCGAGGCGCTGAGGCGGCGGTTCCTCGAGCCTCTCCTCTCCCGACTCCCAGACGGGAGGCGGCGGCGGCGGCGGCGGCGGCGGCGGCGAGCTGCGCACCGAAAGGGCGCTCACCTCTCCGGGCGAGCTGCAGTACGACCGCTCCCCGCGGGCGGTCGGGGTCCGCGCCGCAGCTGCCGCCGCGCTCCGGCCCAGGCTGCCGCGAGAGGCGGCGGCAGCGGCCCCGGCCGCGGCCGGCCTGCGGCGCCCCCCGGCCGCGCCCCCGCGCGCAGCTCGCGGCCCCGGCCATGGGGCTGGGCGGATCCAGGGCTCGGCCAAGCTGAGGCGGCGGCGCCCGGCCGTGCGCCCAGCTTGCAGGCGCCTGGCTCTCACGATGATGAAGAAGAAGAAGTTTAAGTTTAAGGTGGACTTCGAGCTCGAGGAGCTCTCCTCAGTGCCCTTCGTCAATGGGGTCCTCTTCTGCAAGATGCGGCTGCTGGACGGCGGCAGCTTCACCGCCGAGTCCTCCAGGTAACTCGCCTCCCGCGCCTCCTCGCCCGTGTCTGCTTGGCCAGGGCTTGTTGGATAGGCAGCATCTCTCCTTGGCCCATTTGCTCGCCTTTCCCTAGGGACCGCTCTGAAATCAGTCGAATTTATTGATCTGCAAAGTGCTTTGCAAATGGGTTCTTCTCAGCTGGCCTTGGCTCCTGCGCTCCTGACTCCAGATGGTGCCTGGTGTCTGCTCTTCCCTCCCAAATCCTCTAGAAATGGGAGCAATGGCCGGAGAGAGAGGATGCTTCTGGTTTCTCTTAAGACATGTCCATATTTGTGAAATGCAAAGTAGAACTTGAGCTGTTAAAAACAAAAATAACACAAACTGCTGGAGTTCCAAGAGCCCAGCTCTGAACAGAAACCTAGGCTTAGCACAATTCTTTCTCCCTTGTAGGTTACACGGGGACTTGGCCACCCAGTCTGAGACTGGGGTAGGCCTGGCCGGGCTTGACTTGAGTCAAGTGCTCCTGGCAGACGAAACAACAGTCTGTGCCTCATCAGAGAGCGGCGTCTCCAGTTAGACGCTAATGCTGGATGAATTAGTCTTGAAGCGGCCACTAGTGGATCTCCTTGTGGAGAGCTTAGAGCCAGACGGGTAGCCCAGGCCCAGCCCTCATTTTAAAATGAGCCCCTGGGCACTCCCAGAGAGAGGCATTAGCAGGTTACAGAATGAAGCTATTAAATAATAGGTGTGGCATTAATAATAGGTGTGGCAGTGTTTCTTGAGTAATTTCAGAGCTACTCACAGGTTGACAGATGTACCCTAAGGTGCTTTCTTTAAATATGTATATAGAGAGAAAACAATTTTTTTAATGAACTTTGCAGTTCCTGAGATCAAGAAGGGTTAAAAGTTAATGTTTATTTTGCCCATATATACTGGTCTTAGACTTTATTTTTGCCCTAAAAATATTCTACTTAAAAAAAAATTCAGTCATCCCATTTATAATGTAAAGGAAATAATGTCACTGGATTGTGGAATTGGGCCCAGAAACTTGTCTTCTGGGGCCATATTGAAGGCTATGGAAGCCAGAAAATGTCTAGTTGGCTAAACCAAAGGATATATGAAATTAATAGTTTGCTGAAGACAGTTTTTAAAATTAAACTGTGGTGACACATCAGTAGATATTCAGCTAAGTATTTTAAACACCTGTTAGAGAAGAATGTAACCTATTTTGGTGCAAAAAAAAAAATTGGACCGTCTCTTAGTTGTGAAAAAGCCTAAGCCAATTCGTGAAGGTCCTGTTGGTGCAGGTGACAGTCTTGCCCTGAGCCCTAGACTGTTTTTCTGCAGGATCCCACCCCCTATATCAGGCAGTTAGACTGGCGCTCCTGGGCCAGTAGTGACACCTGGTGGTCAGGGCATTTGTCTACCGGGCTTCCTTCCTACCTCAGTTATGTTGATTTGACTTACTTCCCACGAGTCAGTTATTCTTTCGTTGTAGGCAGTCATTTATGCAGCCAATATATGTTGGCTTCTAAATATATTATCCTATTTAATTCTCACAGCAAGTCTATAAGGTAGGGGTCCCATTTTGTAGATAAATAAACTGAGGCTCAGAAAGCATAACTCACTTTCCTAAGGTCACCTCAGCTGGTAAGTGCGATGCCAGATTCTGATCAGGTCTGTGTAACTTCAAACAGGGTGATGCCAGATAAAGGAGTAAATCGTGTGCCATATATGAAAGTTTCTGAATAGGGAGCTTCCTAATGACTTTAATGAGCAAGAAGTATACTCCGCAAGACTTAGAAATGAAAAAGTTGAGTATCTTGGGTTAAACTCACGCCTTTTTCTTCCAACTAAAATTTGACTTTGATCAATTTGATTTTAAGTAAGATTAGGAATAGTGCTCTGTATAGCCAAACCAAAAAGCCATATAGTGTGAGGGAAATGACTCATAATAAGGAGCCTGTGCCTTTGACATTAGGTAGAGATAGTTGGTGTAAAGCTAAGAGCAAGGGTTTGGAATGTGGTGGGTCTAAGCTTAAACCCCAGTTCCACAATGGTAAACCTGGATGGGTTACTTAGAGTCCCAAAACTTCTGTATGTGGAATGGAAACCATCACTGACATGTGGTGGTGTGAGGATTTAGTGAGATGATGTGCCCAAAACACCTAAACAGTGCTTTAGCATCCAGTTGGCACTTAAAGAGGAGACCGGGGACTTGTCCAAGAAGGTCCAATTGCTTTAGATGTTATATTTGATTCCTTTATCCTAACAACTACAAAATTGTTGGTTTGAGAAGGAGGCCTTATTTTACAAGAAAAAAAGAAAGAAAGAAAATCTGAAATATCTAAAGGAAGTGAATTATTTCAAAATCACAGAACTTTTAATTAGTGGGTGCCAGTCAAGGCAGTGCATCTCTAATTGAACGCTAGATTTTAACTTTTTAAAAATTGCTCTATGTGCCTCTTAAAAGTCACGTATAATTAACACTGTAACATTTCTCCTGTAAAAATATGAAATGAGTTACATAGAAAAGAGGTAACATAGCAGGCTCAAGACTACTATTCTTAGAAAGGCCTATGTACGTGGCTGGCCCTTGGCTGGCATCTGGGAGCTTGAATGGTAAATGGTTCCATACATGATATAAAACTACCTAAATGATAAGAGTGGCTCACTGTGCCTAGACTGTACAGAGTGGTTTATGCTAAATTCCGTCTGGAATTTTGGTTCTTGCCAGGCAGCCTGCATGACCGGCCCTAATACGAATTTTAGGCATTGAGTCTCTTGTGAGTTTCCCTGTTAGACAGCACATCACAATTGAATGCTAGGGAAATTAAGTGTGTGATGATTCGACTTTGTATCTTTACATTGTAGTAAATCTTAGCCATGAGTGGGACTGTATGCTGAGTCCTGTGAGTCCTAATGAATCACCAAATTCAGGATTAGTCTTGCAGACTCCCCGATGGATGAACCTATATAAAATAATACTCATCTTGCTACAGAAAAGCCTTAGAGGCACACAGAAAATTACATATATAGATATAGATATAAATAGAGAGACCCAAATATATATAGGTCATATACATTTGATATATATATTAATATATTTGGCTTTGTACAACAACTAAACATGCAGATCATTTATTGTTCACCAAATATTAGTTGAGCATTTACCAGGTTTCTATTTATGGCTCTCCATCTGGGATTGTGAGAAGTACAACAAATATGAGGATCCACAAGGGAATTACTTCTGATGAAATTAGATCATAGATGTATAATTGCTTGACAGTAGAAGACAGTGTGACTTAGTGCCCAATGAATGGATCAGACAATATATGAGTGTTGTTGAAATTCTAAAGCAAAAGAGTTTATTTACAACTGTAATGGTTACTAACAACCACATTGGTATTTCAGTGGAGCACGCTGGGAGGATGAATTTGCATTAACAAAGTGAGGGTGGGAGGACAGCTTGAGCAAGTCATTAATAAGAGTTGATGATAGATCAGCCTGATTGCAGAGCATTCACGTTGGACAGAAGCAGAAGACCAGATTAGAGAAACACTTTGAATACCATTGTAAAGAGTTTCTTTCTACTCTCTTTCTACAAATGAGAGTTGCTTTCAGGGTAAAATTAAACCCAAGATTCTTGAACTGACTTGTGTGATTAAAGTGGTGTTTAACCTGGCTGATAGGCTGATGCTATTTGTATTCAAGGTTGGGTGGGGGGGAAATTAGAGATAGGGAGACAAATTAGGAAGCTATTAAAATAACCCAAGCAGGAGCTAATGAGAACCTGAACTCAGAGTTGTCTCATGTAAGTGACTGATAAATGATTATATTATGACAGATGCCTTGATGCCACGACAGAAGTAAAGAAGTCAGGAAAATAATTTGTTTTGTTTAAGGGGAATATTGCATATGGTGGTGGAAGATATGGTGGGTTAAGTTGCATGCTTAGCACTCTACATTTGAGGTGACAGTGAGCCTGATGAGTAGTTGGAGGCATTTATTACGGTATGTGGATTTCTTAGATGTTGTCTATTGGAGCCATATAGGACTGCTTACTAAACTTATTTAGAATTTCCTTACATTGTTTTTACCCTTTTAAAGATTATTACTGAAAAAAGGCCAGGCATAGTGGCTCATGCCTGTAAATCCCAGCACTTTCGGAGGCCGAGGTGGGCAGATTCGTTGAGCTCAGGAGTTTGAGACCAGCCTGGACAACATGGTAAAACCCCATTTCTACAAAAAATATACCAAAAAATTAGCTAGATGTGGTGATGGGCACCTGTAGTGCCGGCTACTCAGGAGGCTGAGGTGGGAGGATCACTTGAACCCGGGAGGCAGAGGTTGCAGTGAGCCGAGATCACCGGCACTGCACTCCAGCCTGGGCAACAGAGTAAGACCCTATCTCAAAAATAAATAAATAAAAATAAAGATTATTAGTGAAAATTAATTTCAGAATCCAGTTTTTCTCAGTATTGTTTTCAATGAAGAGATTGGAAAAATATAAAGACTAAAAGGTAATTATTTGTGATAAATGTTGTTAAAATGATCAGGGTAAATTGTCAGATTTTTACATGCCATAGTTAATAAAATATTTGGAAAATACATTGTACAATTATAGTGGTCTATTCAACTGAGGCTAAATTGTTGCCTAATAAAATATAGTCATGTATCCCTTAACAATGAGGATCTGTTCTGAGGAGCGCATCCTTAGGCGATTTCATCATTGTGCAAAAGTCAAAGTGTACTTACACAAACCTAGATGGTATAGCCTACTACGTGCTTAGGCTATATCGTATAGCCTGTTGCTCTGCCCACGTTGTATATTTGGTCTGTTGTTGACCAAGATGTCCTCATGCAGTACATGACTGTATTTCTGAAGATGTTTCAAAAGGACAATATTATTTTATTTAAATATTTTCACAGTACTTCCTCTGCAAAAGCATTTAAATCACTTTTGAGGTTTATTAAAACTGTCAGGGCAGGTTTAATTGTGGCCTACTTAAAGGAATAGTT
The DNA here is from genome assembly GCF_037993035.2 of Macaca fascicularis. Classification (NCBI taxonomy): domain Eukaryota; kingdom Metazoa; phylum Chordata; class Mammalia; order Primates; family Cercopithecidae; genus Macaca; species Macaca fascicularis. The sequence goes on along the minus strand of NC_088375.1, from coordinate 125,877,259 downwards.
GGAAGACATTTTTCCTATATCTTTTAGAATTCCCTAGTTTGCCTTATTTTGTTCATCTTTTTTTTGTGCTGATAGCCAAATAGTTTTCTAAGTTTCACATGAGGCTGTGGCAGAAACACATGTGAATTTGGGGAGTGTCCGGGAAGCCGATGAGCACATCTGTGTGCTGGACCTTTTACTTTGTAAACAAGCGGAAAGAATTTCTTTCTTTTGGCCAGAGTACATCCTTCTGTTTTCAAGATTTTAGTTCACTGCACATTGTGTATTTGTTTTAGTAAACATTTCTTATTGAAAAAGTAATACAGATTCATGTGGAAATTTTAGAAAATAGAAAGACAAAAAGAAAGGAACAAAAATTGCCCATAAATGAACCACCCAGGGATAATCACTATTATAAATATTTTAGTATAGAAATGAGGAGCCTTTATTGATCCGTACACATACATGTATACCCACACTCCCCCACATGACTATCACATATCCTTTTTAAGCCAAAATGAGATTATACTATACTTAGTACAGTTTTTTACTTCATGTATCTTTTCATATCATTAAATATTCAATTACAAAATTATTTTAATAGATGCATATTATTCTATTGTATGAGTTTCCATCATTTATTGAACCAAGTCACTTTTAAAGTCTTTCTCCTTTCCTTTCTTTTTTATTAATAGTTTTATAAATAAACTACAATAAACATCCTTATAACCAAGTTTGGTATACATCTATTATTATTTATTTAGGATTAACACTTAGAAATGGAATTATAGAGTCACAGGGCATGCAGATTTTTAAGGGTTTTGATATATATTTTCAACTTGCTCTTCAGTGCATTAAATTGATTTTTTAAGATCAGTAATCACTAACAAGCAGCAAATTATCAAAAGTTACTAGCAGTAGAAAGTACTATCTGACCATATGGCACAGAATTCTTTGTACCCTAAATCCAGCAACCCCTCTCCTAGGTATACATTTGAAGGAATTGAAATAAGTATGTTGAAGAGAATTCTGTGCTCTCATTGTCTTTGCAGCATTATTTACAATAGCCAAGTTATTGAAATAACTTAAGTGTCTGTAAACACATGAATGGATAAAGAAAATGTGGTATATACAATGGAAATTATTCAGCCTTTAAAAAAAAAAAAAAAGGAAATCATGTCATTTATGACAACATGGATGAACCTGGAGGACTTTTCTTTTTAAGTGAAATAAGCCAGGCACAGAAAGACAAATACTACATCATCTCACATATATGTGGGATATAAAAAAGGTGAACTCATAGTGGGTGAGGGAACAGAGAGATGGGGAACTATTGGTCACAGGGTACAGATGGGATGAATGTGTTCAGATCTGTTGTACAAACTGGTGACTATAGTTAATAATAATGTATTATACTTGAAAATTGCTAAGAGAACAGATCATAAGTGTTCTCCAACAGCAAAAAAATAAGTGTGTGAGTTGATGGATATGTTAATTGGCTTGATTTAACAATTTCACAATATATACACATATCAAAACATTACATAGTACACAGTGAGTAGATACAATTTTTATTTGTCAACTATATTTTAATATAGATAAGTAATTAAAATTTAAAAATTTAAAAATTTTAAAATTTTAAAATTTTAAAAATTTTAATTAAAAAAGTTCCTTATACCCTGACCAGAAATGGAGTCATCAGTTCACATTATTAAAGTACCAGGAATAATAGCAACTGACACTTATTTGAGCACTTTCCCAGTGCATCAGGAACTTTTCTAAGCCTTTACATTTAATCTTCAAGATATTCCTGTGAGGAAGGTGCCATTATTACGTCATTACCATTATGAGTACCCTTGCCATGATTATTGCTGCTATTACTCTCGTTTTATACCTGGGGGAACAGAAGCACAAAGGGATGCCGAAAGTTACTCAGCTAGTAAGTGGTAGAGCTAGGAGGCATTCTAGCTCCAAGGACCACTGTTAATCACTAAATTCTACTGCCTTTCAGGCTTTGTGTTGTATGCTTTCTCATTTTTATGTTTTATAAAAATGGTAGATAAATATATAGATATACTATAACTTTTTCTGAATGTCAGTTTCAGAAAACTGGTTCCAATATGTGACATCATTAAACAGGTTACAAGACCTGGCCCCTTTAGATTTGAGGCAGTTGTATATGAAAGCTAAGTAAAGTGCAGCTGGGCATTTTTGTGGGCTCATGCCTGTAATCCCAGCACTTTGGAAGACTGAAGCAGGAGGGTGACTTGAGCCCAGAAATTCAAGAAGAGCCTGGGCAACGTAGTGAGACCCTGTCTTTGAAGAAAATTTAAAAATTAGCGGGGTGTCGTGGCATGCACCTGTGTTCCCAGCTACTCAGGGAGAAGGAGGTGGGAGAATCGCTTGAGCTTGGGAGATTGAAGCTGCAATGAGCCATGATTGCATCACTGCACTCCAGCCTGGGTGATGGAGCAGGACTCTGTCTCAAAAAAAAAGAAAAAAAGAAAAAAGAAAAGAAAAATGGTACTCATTCTACTTTTTTTTTTCAAGATGTGGCTTTGTACAACCAAGTTCACAAAATTTAGTCACATTATTGGATAGTCATATCTTATAAAAATAGTATTAATGCCATTTTACACCCATAAGTTAATATTCACCATTGTGTCACTGAGCCTTACATAGCAGGCATTTTGTAAATATTGAAAGAAAGCAAATATTTGGAGAAAAGATCTGTTGTAGTTTTGCTAAAGATGACACATATGCAGAGATCACTAAACTAAATATATGGGGGAAGTATATCCTGTTTTATCTACGCAGCTTATGAAAAATTATGTTCAGTTTGGAGTGTAGGTCTTTGAGGGTTATCAAATGGAGGTCCAAGGAAGGTATTGGGATTCTTAAGAATCTTGAGTTATGCTAATAGCAGGAGACTGGGGTTAGTCTTGAGAGAAGATAATGGTCTTCAAATACTAAAAAATTGACTTGTATATATGTATATTTTACATTCCTAATTTTATTTGATTTTTACAAAACCCCTTTAATAGAAGTAGAAAACCATTGTCACCTGTTTTTGGTTTAGGATGAATAGCAGGTGCTATAACAAGGTATTTTTAAAAAGTAACAAGTGGCTTAACCAAGATAGAAGTTTACCTCTTTTTCATATGAAGTCCAAGCTAGTGTGGTAGCTGTGCTCTGTCCAGTTGTCAGGGGCCTGGAGTCTTTTTGTCTTGTTGCTCTCAGGGTATTGTTCTCATCCACAGGGACTAACTTGGCTTACCCCACATCCGAATTCCAGCCACTGGGAAGGAGGAGAGGGGAAGGGGAGGTCCCTTGTGCTCACATTCCATTGACCAGGACATCAGCACCATGCCACATCCAGCCCCAAGGTTGAGAAATGTAGTCTTTGCTGGGTGCCTATATGCCTAGCAAAACACTCACTTAGAATAAAGGGAGGAGAGGACAGATATCAGGATAATTAGCCTCTGTCATACCGCTCTTTTAGACATGAGAAAGTTGATCCTTAGAAAATAATTTGTCCAAAGTCACATATCAACTAATGAAAGATATTTGAAAAATTGTCCCATAAAGAGGGAATAGACTTATGCTGGGTGCAGCTGAGGACAGAACTAGGACCAGTGGGGAGCTGTTAAAGAAGGCATGTTTCTATTCAGATAATATTAAAACAAATAAGTTGTAACATTTAGGAGAGTACAATAGTGAGTAGGCTACCTCAGTACTACTAACAGTTGAATGACCTCACCCTTTTGTCAGGAATGTTACTCATCATTAGGAGGATGGGTCATCTAGATGATGATGCTGATTATTCTTTTTACAGACAGAGTCTTACTCTGTTGCCCAGGCTAGACAGGCTTGAGTGCAGTGGCACGATCATAGCTCACTGCAGCCTTGAATTCCTGGGCTCAAGCGATCCTCTCTCCTCAGCCTCCTGAGTAGCTGGGGCTACAGGTATGTGCCACAGGAGCATGCTAAATTTTCTATTTTTGTAGAGATGTGTTCTTGCTATGTTGCCCAGGCTGGTCTCAAATTCCTGGCCTCAAGCAATCCTCCTGTCTCAGCCGCCTAAAGTGCTGGGATTACAGGTGTAAGTCACTGTACCTAGCCTCACCTAAATGATTCTTAAGGCCCTTTCTAACTCCAAAATTCTATGATTAAGCTTTCAATTTTGTCTTTTAATACTACTCTTCCTAATCCTTTCATTATAGCTGGGTCTGGACAGCTTATATCAGCCAATTATATATGCATTTGTGTCTCCTTGATATCCTCTCCTTCACCCTTCTTTTAGTCAATCTATATTTCAGCCATTCTTTAAGATCTAAATCAGATATCTTCTCAGTTTTATACCCATACGTGTCCAACCTACAGTCCACCCACTGCTGCTAACATTACTATACATACTGTACCCTTAATTAATGTTCGTTACTTGTTGAATGAATGAAAACTTTTCTCACCATCCCACTGTGATTTCACTTCTCACTCAATTCTTACAGTTCTTGTTGCTACCAGTCATTTCACACCAAATTTACTCTTTCAGTTACCTTCATGAAAAATTACCATACGGTGTACAATTTGCAGTAATAAAAACAAATTCAAGAATAGGTAGAAAGGTGAAAGTGTTTAACTGGGAGTTTTTTTGTGGGGGTGGGATCAGGGGAAGTGTCATGGAAGAGAATTCCTTAGCAGGGTTTTTTTTAAAGTCTAGCTGGAGGGGAAAACGGAGTGATAAAGGGAACAGAAGACACGGTGACATGAAGCAGTGTTGTGTTGAGGGCACAGTGGGTAGAGTGGTGTATAACTGCTGCCACATAGAGGGAGGGAGAGGAAGTGGTCATTTCAAGGAGCCTAGACTTGGTTCTGTGCTGTAGTTTAGGGAGCCAAAAGCAGGGAGTGATATGCAAAGTTAGTGGTTTGGTTTAGGGTTGGAATTGAAGAGAATTCTCATCTGACACATGACCTTAGCTTTCTCAGTAGCAACCAAGAAAGGTAGAGTAAGGGATATGAGGATAATGATGAAAGATCAGAAAAACTTCCACAAGGAATGGGAGAGGAAGCTGACCAAAGACAAGTCCAAAAGTCCCAACCGAAATTTAAAAACATGAATTTTAATGATAGCAGTATACGCATTCATGCAGTTTTCTCCAGCAGGGCTTGTACATTAGGATAGGAGGCAGTGGGTAGTACAATTGATTCAGGTTTGGAGGTTTATAGGTATGTGGAAAGGCCTAAGGCAATAGGGAGTACTAGTGAAAAAGGAATCTAAAGAATTGGTAATGGAGTCCAGATTTCATAAGGAGCAAAACCAGGCCAGGAATAAATAAGGAAAATATGGAACAGTTGGAGGATGAAGGCCTCAGTGATGTTAAAGGAAGATATGTGTGGAAGGAAAGACGCTGTGCAGAATTAGGTGGTGGGGAGGGGCTGTGCTCAGAGTGGGATATTAATGCTTGTGATTATTTCAGTAGAGCAGTCCACAGTTGGGTGTTGGTATGGATGTTGCTGAGATGGTGTGAAGAATGGCATAGGGCAAAGAACCCTGAGTCTAGGGCGTGCTGTTTGCATGGTATTAAGATAGCCAGAATGATTGCAGGTGTTGGATTGAAGAGAAAAAGACTGCAAAACAGCTACTTCAGTGTCTCATCAACCTGGAAGGGAAGAGTGTGACATAAGCCAGACATCATGTGCCTCAAGCTTTTAAGCCCTAAGCTTAAAACTAGAAGAGTTACAGCCTGCATGTGGCAATGAATTGTTCGGAGAGTGCTGGCACTGCCTCTGGACCTGTGGAAGATGGGGGTGGAGAATAAACATCGCCTCTGCTGTAGGGGATACAATACAGCTAGTGTCCTCGTGAGATAGCCGGGTTTCAGTTAGGCAGTAAGAGGAGTGTTCTGTGAAGAGGCTGAGAGTATGAGGGTTTGTTTAATCCTGGAACAGAGGTTTCAGGTGGTATCATGGAATGAGTTGGGAGAGAGAGGAGCAAGAGAGTAAGTCGGAGTGAGGAAGAACAGAACAGTAGGACAGAGCAGATTGAGGATTTAGGGAGAATAGGTGACCAAGACTTTCATCTTAGATTTTTCGTACAGATTCCAGGAATGAAAGGTATAATTTGAACTGACTGGCCTTAAATTTTTCAGTTTTCAATTAAAAGTGATACAAGACAGTTTCTCCAGCTGCTACTTGTTGGAGTGTAAAAATGAGGTTGCGTTAGGTCCTGCCACCCACTGCCTAGGAAGTTGTGCCTTCTTTCTTACTGTCTCACACCCCTCTACTGACAAACTTAATCTTCATCCTCACCAATCTTTTAACTATCATTTCAGAGGATGAACTATTCTTCCTCCTGTTCCTTGCCATTTCTCTGTATCTTTGATCCTATCCTTGTTTACCTTCGTTCTCCTTCTCTATACAATTCTGATACCAACTTCATGAGAAATATATCTACATTTCCTGTCTCTTAAGCATTTGTGCTCTCCCCTCAATCTTGTACTCTGTTGATCCAGCACTCAACTAAAACTGTTTTTGCTAATACCATCAGTCATCCCTGATTGCCATGTCTAGTCAGTATTTTCTCATTTGTACCTTTGTACTCGGTTTGAAACACTCTGAAAATTACCTGTTTCTTGAAACTTGACTATCTTGACTTCCATGAATCCTATTCTTCACATCTCTAATTCCTTCTCTGAATTGCTTGAAGGCACTTCTTCTGCCTGCCCTTTTTTTATAGACTTTATTTTCAGAGCAAAATTGAATGGAAAATACACAGAGTTTCCATATGCCCACTGCCTCCTGCTCACATAGCCTCCCCCACTAGCAACATCCTGCCACACGGTCGTACATTTTTGCCAGTAGAGAACCTACATTGACACATCATTATCACCCAAAGTTCACAGCCTACATTAGGGTTTACTCTTGGTGTTGTACATTCTAGGGGGTTGGCAAGTATCTAATAACATGTATTCACCTATCTAGTGTCATACAGAATAGTTTCACTGCCCTAAAAATCTTCTGTGTTCCACCTTTTCATTCCTCTTTCTCCTCTAATCCTTGATTTATGTTATTTATTTATTTATTTATTTATTTATTTATTTATTTATTTTGAGACGGAGTCTTGCCCTGTCGCCCAGGCTGGAGTGCATTTGCAATGGTGCGATCTTGGCTCACTGCAACCTCCGCCTCCCGGGTTCAAGCGATTCTCCTGCCTCAGCCTCCCAAGTAGCTGGGATTACAGGAGCGCACCACCACACCTGGCTAATTTTTTTGTGTGTCTTTAGTACAGATGGGCTTTCACCATGGTTTTGCCTTTTCCAGAATGTCATATAGTTGGAATCATGCAGTATGTAACTTTTTCATATTGGCTTCTTTCGCTTAGTAATATGCATTTAAGGTTCCTCTTCCTTCATGGGCTCGTAATTCATTTCTTTTTAGCACTGAACAATAGTAATTATCTGGATATACTGTGGTCTATCCATTCATCTACATATCTTAGTTGCTTCCAAGTTTTGGCAATTATGAATAAAGTTGCCATACACATGTGTGTGCATGTTTTTGTGTGGACATAAGCTTTCACCTTATTTGGTTAAACACTGAGGAGCACGACTGCTGGGTCATATTAGAAGAGTATTGCCCACCCATTTTTAAAGGCTTTACAGGATCTGTGAGGCAAGGAGGGCAATTATTAGGATTCTGCTTTGCAAATTTTTTTGAGATTCCGTCTCAAAAAAAAAAAAAAAAAGATCAGAAAAGGTAAATTATTTACCCAACATTATACTAGTAGTAAGTGATAGAGCAGGTCTAAAATTCAAGATTCCTGCTGACTCATCCAAGACTTTTTCATTATCTTATGTGACCTCTTTATTGCATAACAGAGAAATAGAGTTTACATTTCTCACCTGGAGGTCCAGGCCAAAAACTTCTACACAATCCTTGAAAAACTACAGTACCTCGTATAGCCTTGGCTGGGAAAGGGAATAGGCTGGAAAAGTAACTATAGTCTTTGCTAGGGCCTTTAGTGATGAGGATATTAGAGTCTCCCATAAATCCAAGAATTTGTTTGTATTTACAATGTGTTAGGCCAAGAGTGAAAAGGCAACTCAGAAAATATTTGCAAATCATGTACTTCATAAGGGATTGATATCAAGAATAAAGAACTCCTACAACTCAATAACAACAAAAACACCAAACAACCCAATAAAAAGTGGACAAAGGACTTGAATAGACATTTCTCCAGAGAAGTTATACAAATGGCCAAAAGCACAAGAAAAGGTACACAACATCACTTATCATTACGGAAATGCAAATCAAAACCACAGTGAGGTATCACCTCTCACTCATTAGGATGGCAACTGTCAAAAACAAAAAACAAAAACAAAAAAATAACAAGTATTGGCAATGATGTGGAGAAATTAGAACCCTTTTACATTGTTGGGAATGTAAAATGGGGCAGCCATTGTGGAAAACAGTATGGTGGTCCCTCAAAAAACTTTAAAACAGCAATTCTTCTGGATGTATACTCAAAGAATTAAAAGCAGGGACTTAAATATTTGGACACCCATGTTCATAGCAGCATTATTCTAAGTCACTGAAAGGTGGAAGAAAACTAAGTGTCCATCACAGGATGAATGGATAAACAAAATGTGGTATATACATACAGTGGAATATTATTCAGCCTTAAAAAATGAAGGAAATGCCAACACATGCTACAACATGGGTGAAGGTTGGGGACATTATGCTAAATAATCCAATCACAAAAAAAAAAAAAAAAGACAAATACTCTGTAATTCTGCTTAAATGAGGTACCAAAAGTAATCAGAGTCATAGAGATAGAAAATAGAATGGTGGTTGCCAGGGGCTGGGGTAGGGAAAAATGAAGAGTGTAATGGATATGGAGTTTTGGTTTTGCAAGATAAAAAGAGTTCTGGAGATTGAATGCACAACAATGTGAATGTACTTAACACTACTGAACTGTACACTTAAAAATGATTAAGATGGGCCGGGCGCGGTGGCTCATGCCTGTAATCCCAGCACTTTGGGAGTCAGATCGCCTCAGGTCAGGAGTTCAAGACCAGCCTGGCCAACATGGTGAAACCCCATCTCTACTAAAAATACGGAAATTAGCTGGGCGGTGGTGGGCGCCTGTAATCCCAGCTATTCGGGAGGCTAAGGGAGGAGAACCGCTTGAACCCAGGAGGCAGAGGTTGCAGTGAGCCGAGATCACACCACTGCACTCCAGCCTGGATGCCAAAAGCTAGACTTCATCTCAAACAAAAAGGGGGTGGGGGGTTAAGTGGTCAATTTTATGAGTATTTTACCACAATTTTTTAAATGAATAAATATTTCACCCCCCCCAATTTTTATTAAGCCAAACCAATTATTTGTACATTAATATATTCAACTAATGTAGACTTGTATTTAAAAAAAAAAGTTTTCTGTTTTTTAAACTTCGTAATTTAGGAACATTTTATTATGAATTTTTCTGCAGTAGCAATGATGAGTTCATGCAATCATTCTACCAACTAATGTGATTTAGTAGAATATTCACATATGGGCTTAAACAGTAATTGATTTTTATTTAACAGTTTTAGAAAAATCCCTCTGTCAGATGATAACTGTTTACCATCAGAGGAATTGCCAGACTGTTTTTCAAAGAGGCTACACTGCGAAATGCTTCCCTGATGAAGATTCAGGGTTGCTATAGCACTCTTTAAAGTGGTTTTTCACAATAAGCACAAGTCAAAATGTTATTAGAGTCAAAATGTCTGACATTCTATTATCCCATTTTCCCCCTTCCTCGTTAAGTCCTACTAATCCTTTAAAGCTCATAGATGCCATCTCTTCTAAGGAGTCGTCCCTAATTTCTCAGCTAAAATTAATAGCTCCGTTCCTTCTGGGAACTTTCAGGGATTGGTGGGACTTAAACAGAAAAGGGAAACAGTTACCATATGACTCAGCAATTCCACTCCTAGGTGGAATGAAATTCTGTATTCAAGAGAAAAGAAAATATGTCACACAAAAATGTGTACATGAATTTTCTTAGCACCATTGTTCATAACAGCCAAAAAGTTGAAACAACCCCAGTGTCCATCAACTGATGAATGGATAAATGAAACGTGATGTATCCATAGCATGGAATGTTACTCAGCAATAAGATGAAATGAAGTACTGCTAGATGCAACAACATGGATGAAGCTTGAAAACATCATGATCAGTAAGGAAGCCAGTCACAAAAAAACACATATTCGATGATTCAATTGATATAAAACATCTGGAATAAGCAAAAATCTACAGAGACAGAAAGTAAATTAGTGGTTGGCTAGGGCTGAGGGACTGGAGGGAAATGGGCAGTGACTGCTAGTGGATATGAGGTTTCTTTTGGAGGTGATGAAAATGTTCTAAAATTGACTGTGGCAATGGTTTCACAAACTGAATATACTAAAAGCAATGAATTTGTACACTTAAAATGAGATACGATATGTGGATGATATATGTGAATTACATCTCAATAAAACAGGCTTTTCCATTTTAATGTTATTTGTTTTGTGTATGTGTGTGTGTGAGATGGAGGTGTCACTATTTGCCCAGGCTGTTCTCAAACTCCTGGGTTCAAGCAATCTGCTCGCCTCAGCCTTCCAAGTGGCTGGGACCACATGCACGCACCACTGTGCCTGGCTCCTAAAAAAGCTTTTTTTAAAAAAGCATTTTTTGACAAAATTCCCCTAAACTAATACAATTCCTGGGCAATTCATTTTTTAATTTAGCAAATACCTGCCTAGGTAATATATTGTTTTATTCTGCTTCTATACTGAGTAGCTGAGACTATAGGTGGATGCCACCACCCCCAGATAATTTTTCATTTTTCTGTTGAGACAAGGTCTTGCTATGTTGCCTGGGCTGGTCTCGAGCACTTGGCTTCAAGCCATCCTCTCACCTAAGCCTCCCAAAGTGCTGAGATTACAAAGTGTGAGCCACTGTGCCTGGCTCAGTGCTATTTTTCCAACAGCATGAGCTCACTTCGTATCTCTAGGCCACGTTTTGGTAGTTTTCACAACATTTCAAACTTTCTCATTATTGTTATAGCTCTTATGATGATCTGTGATTAGTGATCTTTGATGTTACTGTTGTAATTGTTTTGGGGAGCCATGAACTGCACCCAGAGAAGGTGGTAAACTTAGTGAGTGTTGTGTGTGCTCTGACTGCTCTACTCACTGGCCGTTCCCTCATCTCTCTTCCGCTTCTGGGACCTCTCTATTCCCTGAGACAAAAGAATATTAAAATTAGGCTAATTAGCCCTACAGTGGCCTCTAAATGTTCAAGTGAAAGGAAGAGTTGCGCATCTCTCACTTTAAGTCAAAAGCTAGCAATGATTAGGCTTAGTGAGGAAGGCATGTCAAAAGCTGGGATAGGCCAAAAGCTAGGCCTCTTGCACCAAACATTTAGCCAAGCTGTGAATGCAAAGGAAAAGTTCTTGAAGGAAATTAAAAGTGCTACTCCAGTGAACACATGAATGATAAGAAAGTGAAACAGCCTTATTGCTGATATGGAGAAAATTTTAGTGGTTGGACAGAAGATCACACCAGCCACAATATTTCCTTAAACCAAAACCTATTCCCTGACTCTCCTCAATTCTACGAAGTCTAAAAGGTGAGGGAAATGCAAAAGAAAAGTTTGAAACTGGCGTAGGTTGATTCACGGGGTTTAAGGAAAGAAGGCATTTCCATAACATAAAAGTGCAAGGGGAAGCGGCAAATGCTAAAGTAAAAGCGCAGCAACTTATCAAGAAGATCTTGCTAAGATCATTGATGAAGGGGGCTATGCTAAACAACAGATTTTCAATGTAGATAAAACAGCCTTCTATTGGAAGGCAATGCCATCTAAGATTTTCGTAGCTAGAGAGAAGTCAGTGCCTGGCTTCAGAACTTCAAATGATAGGCTCACTCTCTTGTTAGGAGCTAATGCAACTAGTGACTTTCAGTTGAAGCCAGTGGTCACTTATCATTGTGAAAATCCTAGGGCCCTTAAGAATGATGCTAAGTCTACTCTGCCTGTGCTCTATAAGTGGAAGAACAAAGCCTGGATGACAGCACATCTATTTACAGCATAGTTTACTGAATATTTTAAGCCCACTGTTGAGACCTACTGCTCAGAAAAAAGAAAAAAAAAAAAAGATTCCTTTCAAAATACTTTCAAATCGTTGGCAATACACCTAGTCCCCAAGAGCTCTAATGAACATGTGTAAGATAAATACTGTTTTCACACCTGCTAAAACAACATGCATTCTGCAGCCTGTGGGTCAAAAAGTAATTTCAACTTTCAAGTCTTGTTATTTAAGAAATACATTTTGTAAGGCTGTTGCTGCCTTAGATAGTGATTCCTCTGATGGACCTGAAAAAATTAAATTGAAAACCTTCTGGAAAGGATTTACCATTCTAGATGCTGTTAAGCTTGTTTGTGATTTATGGGCGGAGGTCAAAATACCAACATTAATGGAGTTTGGAAGAAGTTGATTTCAGCCCTCATGGATGACTTTGAGGGGTTCAAGACTTCACTGGCTGTAGATGTGGTGAAAATAGCAAGGGAACAAGAATTAGAATTGACCCTGAAGATGTGACTGAATTGCTGCAATCTCATAATAAAACTTGAATGGACAATGAGGTGCTTTTCTACATATGAGCAAACAACGTGGTTTATTGAGATGGTATCTATTCCTAGTGAAGATATTGTAAAAATTGTTAAACTCACAGCAAAGGATTTAGAATAGTTCATAAACCATAAACTTAGTTAATAAAGCAGCAGGGTTTGAGGGGATTTTTAATTTTGAGAGAAGTTCTACTGTGGGTAAAATCCTGTCAAACATCACATGCTACAGAGAAATATTTTATGAAAGGAAGTCAATTGATGCAGCAAACTTCCTTGTTCTCTTATTTTAAGAAATTGCCACAACCACCCCAGCCCTTAACAACAACCACCCTGTCAGTCAGTAACCATCAACATCGAGGTTTGCTACCAACAAAAAGATTACTAGTCACTTAAAGCTGAGATGATTGTTGGCATTTTTTAGCAATAATGTATTTTTAAATTAAGGTATATACATTTTTTAGACATAATGCTGTTATACACTTAATAGACTACAATATAGTATAGACATAACTTTTTTATGCACTGGGAAACCAGAAAATTAATGTGACTCACTTTATTGTGATATTTGCTTCATTGTGGTGGTCTGGAAGCGAACCCATAATATCCCTGATATATGCCTATATTCCAGGCCATTGAACTATTTAAATTATTCTTCACTGCAATTTTTTTACATTATGAGATTATTTTTTAGTGTTTATTATCTTATCTGCACAAAGTATAAAGATTGTAATATCTATCCTAATTTGTATTAATCTGCCATAATATATATAATGGCTATAATTTTTATTAAATTCAGTTTTTCAGGACTAGATTTTACATACCTAAATTCTGTTAAGAATTTTTAATTTTTTTGTGGCAATTTATAGTCAAGAGCAAATGCTATCATGTCATTTTAGCCAGTGAGTTTTATGTTTGTTATTACTACCACTAATAATCATCATGGATTGAATAAAAGACTTACAGAATTTTTTTCTTTCTTAAGCAAATCCAAGAGAGAATTTTGAGCATTGCCCTCCAGCTCTGTAGCAGGGTTTAGGCAGCAAAGATATTCAGGATAGAAATGTCCTGCTTTGGGGTAGGACAGAAACAGACTTGAAAAGCACATGGAAAGATACATTGCAGAGAATATAGTGGCTGAGTTGGGGAGCAGAGTAGAGCATATTTGGGGGATACAGTGAAGGACAAGACTGGAAAAGTCCTTTGGGAACCAGAATTTGGCAGGCCTTGGATGGATTTTATTCTTGGATTTGAAGATTGGATTTTATTCTTTAGGTAATATGATTTGAATCCCCACACACACACTTTTTCCTGATCAGCATACAAAATGTAGAAAATATATAAAATTAGAAGAATATGTTGCCTATAAGAGGTAATCACTGCTAATATCTTGGAATATAGCTTTCCAGTTTCTTGCAGTTTGCGTTTTACACAGTTGAAACCACATTACGTACATAATTTTTTATCCTGCTTTTTTTTCTTTTTTTTTCCCTGAGATAGGATCTCACTCTGTCATCCAGGCTGGAGTGCAGTGGCACAGTCATAGCTCACTGCACCCTTGTCCTCCCCGGGCTTAGGTGATCCTCCTGAGTAGCTAAGACTACAGGTGCACACCACCACACCTGCTAATACTGTATTTTTTGTAGAGATGGAGTTTCGCCACATTGTCCAGGCTGGTCTTGAACTCCTGAGCTCAAGCAATCCACCTACCTCGGCCTCCCAAAGTGCTGGGATAGGAATGAGCAATCGTGTCCAACCCTCCTGCTTTTTTTTTTTTTTTTTAACTGAACACTGTAATATAAGCATGTCCCATGTTACTAAAAACTTCAGTGTATTTATTTCAATAATACTATACATATTCTTTCATGGATGGAGTGTAAATTAAGTAACAGTTCTTCTGTTTTGGTTATTACTGTTGTTTCCTGTGTATTCCCTTTATTGCTAATTCTGAACTGTTTCCCTTAAAACAGTTGAGTATAAGAAGCAAGGTATATGACAGTATGTGGTAGGTGGCTGAAAATTTAAGTCTGAAAACTGACATAAACTGTTAGGATTGCAAAATAGTTAGGGTTGCAGACCTAGATTTTAAGAAAATCCACCGGGACAAGATAATAAAGCCAAGGATAGTATGCAGAACAAAACACAAGGGCCAGAGGACAGAACCTTGGTAGAAAAGACCTAATTGGGGCCAATGAGACCAAACATTGGGGAGGTATGTGGTATCGCAGAAGCTAACTATGGAAAGTACGTTAGAGGAGAGGGCGTTCAGCTCTGCCATAGTGTGAAGAGATGGGGTAATATGAGAGATGCTCTGTTTATTTGGCAATCAGCAAAGCTAACTATGGAAAGTACATTAGAGGAGAGGGTGTTCAGCTCTGCCATAGTGTGGAGAGATGGGGTAATATGAGAGATGCTCTGTTTATTTGGCAATCAGCAAAGCTAACTATGGAAAGTACATTAGAGGAGAGGGTGTTCAGCTAGAGATGCTCTGTTTATTTGGCAATCAGCAAGTCTTCAGTGAATTCTGAGAGAAAAGTTTCAATGGAGTTGTAGGAGCAGAAACCAGGTTTTAAGGGGTTAGAGAGTGAGCAGGTGGTGAAGGAGCAGAAGCATGGAGTGTAACTTCTTTTGGAAGCCTTGTTAATGAAGAAAAGGAGAAAAATGCAATTGGATAAAAGAGACAAGAATAAACAGCAATATTTTATTTATTTTTAGGAGAGGGACTTGAACTTGATTATATTTTGAGGCAAAGGATTACTGTAAATGAAAATAGTGATACAAATATTAAAAACAAACTCATGATTGAGAGTCTGTATGCTTTCTTTAAAAAAATATTTTTTTTTCTGTCTTAAAACCTGATTACTAGTTTAAGAAGAAATTCCCAGGCTTTTCCTAATCAAATGCTATTTCCAAGCATTGTGGCTTAAAAACTGGCTTACACCCGAGCCTTACTTTATCTTACTGAAATGAGGAACTACCCATAGTATTGATTTTGGGCTTTGTATGTTTGCTTTGTTTTATTTAAGTGAGTCATCGCTAGCATAGCATGAGCATAAAAGCATTTAGTGACATTTTATTTCTAGTTAACATGTTCTGTATTTCCTTGTTCACAGATTGCAACCACTTTTCAATGGCAATTTCTGAGAATTCTCTAGTGCTGGTGTCTACATATAAAGTTATTAACAGTTTATCTTCTGTTGTTACCTTTTTGAGGCCAGTTCAGGTTACCGTAAGGTTTTGTATTGTTAAAGTATCACCTCTGTGTACCATCCAAGGCATCTTTATGGTTAAGAAATGACTTACAGGAAATGGACCTGAGGCATTATGTGGGCAGTTCTGTGGACATCACTATTTCCTTTATGTATGAGGCAGAAAACAGTTTTAGAAATAGCCTCAGGAAGTAGTTAGAAAAGATTATTCATAGTCCTTCCAAAAAAAGGTAATTGGTTGCAAGATTTTGCTTTAAGCTAAATTAATAATCTCTTATAAGCAATCATAAATTACCTTTATAATTTCCGTTAATAGAAAAGTAAACATAATCATCAGACTAGTAATACAGATAATATGCATTTGTAATTATACACAATTGAAAACTGTAACTTCCGTCATTATGCTAATCAAGTGTAAGCCTTCCTGAAGCAACTAGGAACTGAGTAATAACTGCAGCATTAGCTCTTACTTGCTCATTCAAGAAACTGAAAATTATTACCAACTGGTAGTAAGTCAAAATGAATTCAAGAGCTATTTTTGCTAAGATAACTTATATAAGCCCTAGCTGCCACATGACTCTCTGCTGGTACTGTATTGCCTTCAAAGGAACATTAATCCAGCATTCAAAATAATTAAGAAGCTGGTTAACTGTTTGTTAGTTTCTCTCACTCGCCTACCCTGCTCCCTCTGGGGTTTTCTTCTATGTGAGGAGTGGTGTCAGATAAGTCAAGAAACACAATGTAAGGCATAAACATGAAGTCTGTTTACACTGGCTGCGATCAATATCAGCAGGAGATACCTCAGCAGGTCTGTGCCACTCAAGGAATGTCCCAGCATGTATGCTCACTACAGTCCTTTTATATACAGCCATCTATAATCTCATCCTTTCACCAATGCATATGATCCCTTCCATCTCCCCAGACCTTCCTTCAAAGTAGAGCTATATTAATAGTAGGCTGTGCTGCTGTGCCTTTGATTATAAGTTACTTCATCTGCATCATTTCTGAATTATTGTAATATCATTAGTTATAAGGATAAGCAAAACAACCAGAGCAGAGCCTTCATGGTACAGTTTGTACTAACTCTTTGTGCTGTTTTGTCATACCCTGGCCATGTCATTGGCTCATTTCTCTCTTGATCATAAGAATGTAAACACCCTGCCATCTCCTTACCTATATTTCCAAGGATGTCTTGGTGACCCAGACATATTCTTTTGAACTTACTGCTTAATAATCCTGTTCCAGAAAACTGATACATTTTACTTCTCTGATATTATAGAGTTCCCTTTTGATAATTATACTTGTGAAAATACCAACAGAGGAATACTTTCATAATATGTGGCAATATTTTTCACAGTACTGGAGGATGGCAAAACTAATAATACATAACAGAAATTTCACTAAACTCCTATTTCCCTTACTCTCAGTAGCCTTCATTTGCAAGGAAGCTACTCCAGACATGCATGCAGAAGACTCCAGGAGTTTATAGGAACCAAAGAATCATTTTACCCAAGGACTCAGGAAATGCATCGTAGGAAGAGCTTTTGAGCATTGTCTTGAATTATAACACTTGGTGGTTTACGCAGTGGTGGGGGGGGGGGTGTGTGTGTGTGTAATGCCATTTAATTTAGTAAGTTTTTATAAGCATTTTAGATTCAGACAACATATGTTTACCAATTTGTACCTGACTATAAAACATTTTATAAGAGGAAATTTATGCAGAGGAAAATAATTACAAATTACTTTCACCATCCATTCAGTGTTGAAATTAAACTTGAGCTCAGATCTGCTGAGTCTAAAATTTGTTCCCTCCTCTTTTTACCATGTGGGTGAGGCTGTATACTAGGAAAGGATAAGAAGACATTTGGGAGGGCATCCTAAAGGATGGGAAAGCCAAGAAGGCAGACATGCAGGTGCATAGTGCCAGGGCAGAAAATAGTGAAGAACTGTAGGGACGCAAATTTGAGAGGTTGAAGGGAGAAGACTGAATACTAGCTGAAGAGTTTGGTTTTTCATGTACATACATAAGAAGCCATAAGTTTATTGATCTGGAAACTGGCTGATTGGATCTGTAATTGAAGAAACTGTTTACAGCTATTATTTTCCCACACCTTTTTAGAATATTTAGAAAGAATAAAAAGTCTTTTTGTTCAAAAGTAAAGTCTTTTTGGAAGAACAAGTAACCTACTAGTTTGGTTTCTTGCCTTTTCTTTTTCCTATACAACACCAATGTACCTTTTCCTGTTTCTTAAGATCTAACTTGTAATTCATTTTTCATTTCTTTAAGTGTTTTATTCAGAAAGGGTACTTGGGTGATAGTTTTTTGCCTAAGAGTTATCTTTCTTTTTCCTTCCTACACAATGCTTAGTTTGGGCTGGTTATAGAATACAGAGTTCACATCAACTTCTGGGTTTTGTGAAGTTATTTATTCCCTGTGTCCTTGTTTTTAAGAGTTTTGGAGAACATATTTTCATCTCTATGTGCATAATCTGATTTTGAATAGACTTTTTTAGAGCAGTTTTAGCATCACAGAGAAATTGAGTGGAAGGTACAGAAATGTCTCCTATACCCTCTGTCCCCACATACACACAGTATCCCCAGCTATTAATATTCCTAACCAGAGTGGTGCATTTGTTAACGTTGATGAACCTTCCTTGACGCAGCATCATCTAAAGTACTTTAAAGTTTACATTAGGCTTCACACTTGGTGTTGTCCATTCCGTGTTTTGACAAATGTATAATGACATGTATCCACCATCATAGCATCATACAGAGAAGTTTCACTGCCCTAAAAATCCTCTGTGCTCCACTTGTTCATCCCTCCTACTCCCAACCCCTGGC
Organism: Macaca fascicularis; assembly: GCF_037993035.2. Lineage (NCBI taxonomy): Eukaryota > Metazoa > Chordata > Mammalia > Primates > Cercopithecidae > Macaca > Macaca fascicularis. The sequence goes on along the minus strand of NC_088375.1, from coordinate 125,858,588 downwards.
AATCACTGATTCTTTTACTATCTGTAGTTTTGCCTTTTCCAGTATGTCATAGTTCATAAGCTAATTTTAATTACCTATATCCTCGCAGGATTTTTACCTTATTGGTAGGAAAATTTTGTGTAGTTTTCATCAAATTTCCCAGGCTATGATGTGTATTCTGAAATTTTCAGTATGAAGTCTTTCCTTAAATTAATCTAGGAATATTTTTTCTCCTGTTATTTCATTTTTATTGTGTCTTCTGCATCTGTATTGTTCTTTCTAGAAAGTGGAGAGGTGATGCTATGTAGAATTTGTGTAGTTAAAGCAAAATAAATTCTGTGAGTTTGACTTTTTTAGGTTCCACATATAAGTGAAATTATGTGATATTTGTCTTTCTGTGCCTAGGTTATTTCACTTAGCATAATATCCTCCAGGTTTATCTATGTTGTCACAAATTGCAGGATTTCCTTCTTTTTTAAGGCTAAATAATATTCCATTGTATATATATACACCCCACATTTTCTTTATCCATTCATCTGTTAATGGATATTTATGTTGTTTCCGTATTTTGTCTCTTGTGAATAATGATGAAATGAACATGGGGGTGCAGATATCTCTTCAAAATACTAATTTAATTTCCTTTGGATATATTACAGAGGTGGAATTGCTGGGTTATATCGTGGTTCTATTTTTTATTTTTTGAGGAACATCCATACTGCTTTCCAAACTGTACCAGTTGACATTCTCACCAGCAGTGTGCAAGGGTTCCCTTTTCTCCATATCCTCACCAACACTTTGTCTTTTGTCTTTTTGATAATATCCATTGTAATTGATAGGAAGTGTTAACTCCTTGCGGTTTTGATTTGTATTTCTCTGATGATTAATTGAGCATCTTTTCACATACTTCTTGGCCATTTGTATGTCTTCTTTTTTTATTGCAAATTGACAATTTGTAATTGTGTAAGTTATGGTATAAAAAGAGATGTCATAATTTATGAGTTTTTGTGGTAACATTTGAAATTTACTCTCTTAGTGTTTGTCTTCTTTTGAGAAATCTCTATTCGGGTCCTTAGCCCATTTTTTAATCAGGTTATTTGATTTTTTTTTTTTTTTTTTTTTTTTTTTTTGCTGTTGAGTTGTATGAGTTTCTTATATATTTGGGATATTAACCCCTTATCAGCTATATGGTTTGTAAATATTTGCTCCCCTCTGTAGGGGACATATGTTTTTTAATGAAATTTTTCATCAAGACATCTGTCAGTCACTGAATAAAAACCCTGCATGAAGCTATAAGACTTTTTGTAATATAGAAGATTATAAACAAGTATTCATTTGAGGACCTACTGTGTGCCAATTAGTGCTGTATTTTTATATGAAATTTCTCATATGAACAGTTCTAGACAATGAACAGTTGTCTGCTGACAAACTTCCCTGCATTAAAGCTCACTCTTTTCTTTTTGTCTCCTCATAATGGAAGAGGAGCCTCTTCTGCTGTTCAGGGCCAGTCCCCCTAGCTGTCACCTGGATCACGTCCTCTCTGGCATTCTCAAGGGTAGACCTCCTCTGGCACCGTTACTCATACCCTCTCAAATCTTTTCTCCTCACCGTTAGTGCTGGCAGGTTCTTTACTATCAGCACTAAACCATGCTTAAGTCTCTTCTTACATGTTGAAATGAAATCCTCCCTTTATGCATATCCCCATTTCGCTGCCACCCTAATTTTCTCCACTTTATTACTAAAATATTTGAAACGTCTGTGTTCCCTGTCTCCACTCCTCATGGTAATCTGGCTTCCATCCCTCCTTTTACTGAAACTACACTTGCTAGTGTTATTAGTGAATTCTTTATTGCTAATTTTTTTAAAGCCTTTATCTTACCTGATCTCTCTGCCACATTTGATAGTTCAACAATTCTTTCTTTAAAGGTTTTCCCCTTGGCTTTGGTGACAACGTAATCTCCTTTGCTTCTCCCACTGTTGACGTGTTAGCCTCCTTTGCCTGTACCCCTTCTTCTCCTATACCCTAAGTGTTCGTGTTCCTTGGAGTTCCAAACTCTGCCTTCTTCCCTTTCTCCTCTACCCACTCTCCCTGAATGGCCTCATCCATTCCCATAGCTTCAGTGACTATTTACATGCTGAGGTCTCTTGTCCTTTTTTTTTTTTTTTTTTTTTTTGAGACACGGTCTCACTCTGTCACCCAGGCTGGAGTGCAGTGATGCAGTCACAGCTCACTGCAGCCTCAAACTCCCAGGCTTAAGCAGTCCTCCCACCTCAGCCTCCCAAGTAGCTAGGATTATAGGTTTGAGCCATCATGTGCAGCCAGTCTTTTACATTTGTATTTTCAGCCCTGACCACCTTTGAGTTCTAGATCTGTGTATCTGTCTGCCTCCTAGACATTTCCAAATAGGAGACCCACAAGCTCCTCAACCTCAAAATGTCCAAAACTGGATTATCATTTCTCTCACTCCCTAATCCCACTAGCAAAATGAATGAGTGAATAAATAAGAAATAAATAAAACAAAATATTCTTCTGTCCAATTCTTCCCGATGAATTGATGTTACTTTTCACGCATTTACTCAAGCCAAAAATATCTCTGATGTCTGAGATGTTCATTTATCCTTAGTGTTGTAATTAAAAGTTACAATTTTGTAGATGTGATTTATCCTTGGAGTGTTAAAATACTTGTTTTTGCCTCTGTTCTCACAGGTTTCTTTTTTCTCAAGAGTCTGTATCTTTTAAGAAGTAGAAATCTTCATTAACATTGAAAAAAAAACTTTCCTTATAAATTTGACCATTTCACTCTGGTGGGCAAATTCAGGTGGACTATATACATCCTTTATAATAACTTGCAACATTTATTACTGAGATACACTGTAAGCCAGGCACTGTTCTAAACTCTGTGTGTAGTAATTCATTTGGTTTCCCCAAATTCCCATGAGTTGTACGTATTGTTACATCCTGTTTCACAGAGGAGGAAATGCAGAATACAGGCAGAGAGGTTAGGAACGTGTCCAGAGTGACAGTTGGCGGAGAGCAGAGGCAGGATTTGAACACAAGCAGCCTGGCTCTGGATCTAAGCTCTTAACCTCCATGCAATACTATCTGGCAAACGGTTTGCATTCTTCATAGCAGTTTCTTATCACTGTTTTTTAAAAAGTTAAAAATACACAGAATTACCAAGACATGGCATAATTTTAAATGTGTACCTAGGGTATACATATGCAAGTTATTCTGAGAATAAGTAATGCATTTTGCTGGTACAGTAATTAGTCACAAAAAATGGATCCATAATTTTGCTTTTATATTACTTTTATTTTTTAAAGACTTTCTCGATTTTCTTCGACTCCTTTGAAACACAAGGCCATCGTAACATTATCTTCTTCTGAGTCCTCTGCTTATTTTATGTCAGCAGCTGTATCACTTTATCTTAGAAATGCTTGGGTTTTCACAGGATCAACACAAATCATATTCTGTTGCTTTGTTTCTGGAAAGTGGTTAAGCAACTGTATAAAAGTCATAGGAAATTAATGACTCACATAACGGAAAGCATTTACTAATGTGACTTTTGTCTCCCATGCCAAGTAGTCTGAGTTTGTTTCCATGGTAACCCATCAGTATAACAAATGGTCGCAAACTAACTTTGCTACTTTTTTGGTTGTTTGTTTCGTTTGGACAGCTTTCTGACAGCTGTGTATGTGCCTGTATGTACACATTAAAGATTATCACATGCAAAAAAGTCTGAGTAATTGCCTTAGTTGCACAAACAAAACTTTTTTTTAGAGAGATTGTTTAAGAATCCAAGGCTATGATTTTGATGTTACAAAACTATAAAGGTTACTTAACATATCTTTCTACTTCAGTTCCTATTAAGAAAGGATACAGTCAGCAATTTCTAAGCCCATACATTTAAAAAATTCATTTATAATATTTGTTTATTTAAAATATATCAATCATAGAAGACTCTGCCAGAAACAAGGCAGAGAGAAAGGGAAATGAGGACGCTGTCTTGGGACACTGAAGACTGAGTGAATGATGGAAGAAGTGGAGGCAGCCAGCTCTTCCCCACCCTGCCCCTGGGAACAGTGCTGTAGGGTAAGGAAAAGAGGACACTGAGAAGGGAACCAAGGCAGGCCTGGTCATATGGGACACCGAGTTGCAGAGAGATTTCTAGAGGAGGTAATGGCAAAACTAGGTGAGTTAGAATTAAACTGGTGAGTGCGGGAAGTTGAAAGGAGAGTGGATGGAATAGAAGGAAAGAAAAAGTCATGAACAAAGGCATACAAATGAGAAATAGTGTGAAGTAAATGGGAATGACAAACAGTATGAGACAGAAAGAAAGGGTCAAGAGATAAGACTAAAGACAGGCAGGGCCTTAACATAAAGAGGCCGCATTAAGGAGGTTGAACCTAATTCTATAAGAGGAAGCAGTGAAGGATTTTAAACAGAAATGACATTTTCAAGTTTGTATTTTTGAAAGACTTCTCTGGTACCAATGAGGAAGATAGATCTGCACGGGGACTGTTAAGCAGACTGTTGCCATGCTTGAGGGAAACAATATTGAGAGTCTGAATTGTAGTAGGCGCTAGACACAGGAAAGGGCTTAATTTACAAAGAGTTAGGAAGCAATACAGGCAAGAATTGGTAGCTGGAACCAGTCATTTGTGGCCCATACGTGACTTCAGTTATTCATTTGGTCAACAAATCTTTATTGTTTACTGTGTTTGGCAAATGATTAGTGTTATGTTGTACTCTTTCCCACCTTCATCATTTCTGGGTTTCTTCTCCATTAAGGAGTCTTTGTTTGCACATCATGAGGTAATTAATAGACAAGTGCACATTGCACAGCTCTAGTTCATCCCAACCTGATCTCTTGTCTTGGCTTATTTGACTTTCTTACATAAGAACCTGTTTCAGAGTCCTAGCACATTTGTCAGTCTACTACTTGGGAGGCAGTATCTATGTGTTTGGATAGGGGCTTATTGCCCGGGAAGTGAATCGGAGCTTATTTGTGTCTTCATTGGGTGGGACTCTACAGGTCATGAAAAATATGTGCAATAGGTTCCAATGTATTTCATCCATATACTTAATCTCAAATGAGGGGAACAGGACTCTGGAATGGACCACCTACAACAATGTGAATAACACTTGAACTTTACAGATTTCTTGGAAATGGTAAGACTTAGTCTATGTCAGTTAGGATTTAGTTCAGCTGCATATAACAAAACCTAAAATAAACATTTTAAATAATAAGATTTAAGAAGTTTGGGCCAGGTGTGGTGTCTTGGCCAGGCACGGTGGCTCACGCCTGTAATCCCAGCACTTTGAGAGGCCAAGGTAGGTAGGTCACTTGAGCCTAGGTGTTTGAGACGAGCCTGGCCAACATGGTGAAACCCTGTCTCTACAAAAAATACAAAAATTAGCCAGGTGTGGTGGCGCACACCTGTAGTCCCAGCTACTCGGGAGACTGAGACAGGAAATTTGCTTGAACCTGAGAGGTGCAGTTTGCAGTGAGCTGAGATTGCACCACTGCACTCAGCCTGTGTGACAGAGTGAGACTCTGTCAAAAGAAAGAAAGAAGGAAGGAAGGAAGGCAGGCAGGCAGGAAGGCAGGCAGGCAGGCAGGGAGGGGAGGAGGATGAGGAGGAGGAAGAGAGGGAGGGAGGGAGGGAGGCAGGGAGTTTGGAGGGAGACAGTCCAGGGCTACATGTTTATTAGAGACCCACCTTCCTTCTGGCTCTGCACCATCATCACGTGGCTTTTCCTGAGGGTAACCTCGTGGTCCAAAATGGCTGTTGAGAATCTAATCATCATCATGACAGTTTTCCAGGCAGAGGAAAGAATAAAAGGTAAAAGGGTACATTTCAACTATCCCTCTTTTACTTTGCCTTTCCAGAAGTTATACCCAATAACCTCCATTTATATCTCATTAGCTTGTACTCCATCCCATGCCTACCCTGTAGCTGCAAGGGAGGGCAGGAAAATGCAGTCTTTTAACTGGACATATTGCCAGTTTGAGTAAAATCAGGGTTCTCCTTTTAAGGAAGAAGAGAGACTGCATATTGGATAAGTAACTGACAGTCTTTGCCACATTCATTCCTGGGCAAACCATTTGACTAGTCAAGCTGCTAGCTTACTTACTAGCCTGCTGGGAAGTACCATGATAAACAGATGTCAGAGACCTAAAGCCTTACCTAGAGGCTAGGACTACTAGGTGAGTTCACCAGTTAACATGTTGATATATGAATCTGAGGACTAAAGAAGAAGACTTAGTTTTGTTCGTTTGTTTGTTTTCTTTTGTTATTTTGTTGTTGTTGTTTTTTGAGATAAAGCCTCACTCTGTTGCCCAGGCTAGAGTGCACTGGCACAATCTCGGCTCACTGCAGCTTCAACCTCCTGGGCTCAAGCAGTCCTCCCACCTCAGCCGCCCGAGAAGCTGGGACTACAGGCGTACACCACCACACTCGACTAATTATTATATTTTTTTGTAGAGATGAGGTTTCGCCATATTGCCCAGGCTAGTCTCAAACTCCTGAGCTCAAGCAATCCGCCTGCCTTGGTCTCCCAAAGTGCTGGGATTATAGGTGTGAGCCACCACGCCGAGCCTGAAGACTTAGATTTTTAAGTTCTCAGTAGATGCGTAATAGTTAAGTCTATCAGAGTAAAAAAAAAAAAAAAATGAGAAAGCCAAGGATAGAAGCTTGGTGGACATCAACATTTTAAGGAGACAGAGGAACAAGAAACTGCAAAGAAATAGTCACATAAATAGCAAGAACAAGACTATTGCAAGAATTTATAGAAGGGTCAAGTATGATACTAAAAAAATTACCCTTGGATTTGGCAATTAATTACACACTGGTGAGCAGTTTCAATGGAATTGTGGGGGGTAGAAGCCTGATTAAGAGGGACTGAAAAGTAACTGGGAGGTGAGGAGATGGAAAATGTTTATACTGTAGAGACAGTTCTTCAAATTTCAGTTCCAGCCTTTCCTGCTGAGTGACCTTTGACAAGTCACATAATTTCTGTGTATCTTAGTTCCTTTATCTATAAAATGGAGTTAGTAGTACCCTCCCCATATAGTCGCTTTGAGGATTTAGTAGTTAATATGTGTAATTTTTAATATGTGTATTTACAACAAGGCCTGTAATAATAAGCACTCAATAATAAGCACTCAATAAATGCTGTTATCGTTATCCTTAGTATCATCATCTTCAGGGAGCTTGGACCTGAAGGCAGAGTGATAGTAAGTAGATGAGGACATGGAATTGTGGGAAGTGTACTTTTTCCCTTAAGATTAAAAGACACTTGCTGTATGAAAACCAGTTCTCTATCTCTATTTTACACTGTAATTCTAATTACCTGCCCGTATTTAGAATGCTATGCTGAAGACGTTTTTATTTTAACAAAGTCATAAATACAAATAATTTAGAGTCTAAGTCCTACAAGGCATATTATGAAACAGCATAGTCCCCAACCACTACCTCTTTCTCACATGGCCCAACAGGGAAGGAGCCAGAAGAATAAATGCATCAGCTTCCCTCTCCTCCTGCCCTCTATCCTTGCAGTGTTTGTCACTTTAGCACAATCGGAAGTAGAAGGCAAGGGAGCCTGATTGATGTAATTCATAAGACTGGCCTCCTGGACCACAGAGAAGGGTAGAGTGAATCTGGAATGACAAAATATCAAGCCCAGTAGTTTGGATTTCCATGAGCACTTTAATTTCCTGTATGCTTTTTTTTTTTAAATATAGCATCCTATTCCTGTATGGTAGATGCAGTTTCTTTTTTATATCACTCAGAATTTTTTTTCTTCTTCAAGCACAGGCTCTGTTTTGTTCAAGTTGCTATTTTTCTCTTCTTTTTTTTTTTTTTTTTCTTTAAGACTGAGTCTTGCTCTGTCACCCAGACTGGAGTACAGTGTGGCACACTCATGGCTCACTACAGCCTTGAACTCTTGGGCTCAAGTGATCCTTCTGCCTCAACCTTTCAAGTAGCTGGGACTACAGGTGCACGCCACCATACCCAGCTAAGTTTTAATTTTTTTATTGAAACAGGGTCTCCTGTTGTTGCCTAGGCGGGTCTCAAACTCCTGGCTCAAGCAACCCTTCCACCTTAGCCTTCCAAAGTGCTGGAAATACAGGCATGAGCCCCTGCAACCAGCCAAGTTAGTTTTTTTTCTATTCATCTTGGTTTATTTCATATTAAGAGACTTTCCTCACTTATCTGCCCATATTTAACTGTGAAGCACTAAAAGTTGATTAGGAGCTTTGTGTATGTGGTGGGTGCTTGTCATCTCAGATTTTTATTATAGGCTGATTTGGCTGGCTGTGTCATTGGGAACCCTCAACATCCGTCTCATGAAATCTTTTCTTTGAGGCTGGTTGGATTCCCCAGAGAATATTCTTCCCACATCTTGAAGAACAGGTGCCTGGTTCTGGCATTGTGAGAAGCCAGGTTAGGGGAAGAAGGTTGGAAGTCTCAGCATTAAGTCATCTTTCATTACCCCAGCCAGCATGCCATTGTGCTCTTTGTGCTGTTTCTGATACTTGCCCTCACTTCAGGCTGTCCAGAGATCCTTCTGTTTCATCTTATTAGGGGAATACATCTCAGTCATCCGCAGGAGTCAGGGAAGGAGAAGTCTGCAGTCTATTTCTAAAACAGCTTTTGATCAATCCTCTGCCGTGTCCCTCCTTCATTCGACTTCAAAGCCTGTTTAAGTTTCCTACTCTTGGCTTTTACTATTACCAGTGTAAGGTTCAAATATCCGCAGTATGCTAAATTAGTTATCACTTGTCTGTCTGTGGCCACTTATTTTTGTCTCTAGTTCTCTTTGTGCCTGTGAGATAATGCCTTTACTTGTTTTTATTTTAGGAGGTTTGGGGAAGGAGCAGAGGCTAATACATGCAATTAAGCTGCCATGTTTAACTATAAATTTGTATATAATTTTGTAAGAAAAGTAAGAGTTTTATTGTAAATGTTATTTATTGATATCTGATCATATATCAGTGGTCTCAGTGACAGCAACAACCAAGCGCCTTGATGCTCAGTGGACCTTGAAGGGTCCAGGACATCAATGTTTCTATCTATATCTCCTTGTTGGGAGCACCAGACACCATAGCTGATGGCTCCAGCAAGTCTTGAGGCCAAGAGATGTTGGGAGAGAAACAATAATAAAAAATTTTAGGCCGGACACAGTGGCTCACGCATGTAATCCCAACAATTTGGGAGATCGAGATGGCCAGATCGCTTGAGGCCAGGAGTTTGAGACCAGCCTGGCCAACATGGTGAAACCTCGTCTCTACAAAAATACAAACATTAGCCAGGTGTGGTGCTGCACACCTGTAATCCCAGCTACTATTCAGGAGGCTGAGGCATGGGAATTGCTTGAGCCCGGGAGGCGGAGGGTGCAGTCAGCCAAGATCATACCACTGCACTCTAGCCTGGGCAACAGAGCAAGACTCTGTGTCCAAGAAAAAAAAAAATTCTGGATTTTTTTTCTTGCTTATTTTTATTACTATTCACGGTTTTTTTAATGTATTTATTTTTGAGTATACAGGTTAGCAACTGCCCTCCTTACCAAGGAGTCCTCCAGCTGCCTGACAAGTACCTCCAGGTCCATCCTTTGTCAAATAACACTCATCTCGCCTGCATTGTGACTGTACCAATAAATTACACCCTGCCTGGATTTCAAGGGAGATTCCACTGTGAACCTACACATACATTCTTCATATCATGATTCCTTAAATCACTTAAGGGTTCCTAAGGAAAAAAATGGCCAAAGTTATCATAGTAGAACTGATGGTAAAATGCATTCCCTCCTCTCCCATTTGTGTGTCTGTTTAGTATATAAAAGTAAACACGCATACACGTATGACACACAAATACATACTTGATTTTTAAATTATGTTTGGTTTTTTTGTAATTCCTGTTCTTGGATTTCTGTGTATTGATGGAGAAATCAGAAAAACCAGGCCAGGTGGCTCACACCTGTAATCCTAGCACTTTGGGAGGCTGAGCCAGGAGGATCGCTTGAGCCCAGGAGTTTGAGACCAGCCTGGATAACATAGGAAGACCCATCTTTACCAAAAATTACAAAAATTAGTCGAGTTTAGTGGTGCATGCCTGTGTTCCCAGCTACTTGGGAGGCTGAGGTGGGAAGATGTCTTTGACCTGAGAGGTCAAGGCTGCAGTGAGTTGTGACCGCACCACTGCACTCCAGCCTGGGTGACAGAGTGAGACCCTGTCTCAAAAACAACAACAACAAAAAAAAATAACTGATAGATCCTAATAAAAATCTGTTTTATTCCCTGAGGCAGCTATAAGTTTGACTGCCTGTCACTTTCACTACAGCGGTTTTCCTGTCTCTAAGCCTTTATCTAAATTTTCAACTCACCTCCCAGTCCTATCACTCCATAGACATTACTTATTACTCCCCTAAGAAAATCAAAACTATTCAACCTGGGCTCTCCTGCCATTCTCTTTTGCTTTCTCTAGTTTTCTCTTTATTTCATCCGTTATCTTTGTCTCCTTCCTATGTTAGAGGAATGGTTTTCCTTTTCTTAGGCTGAGCACCCTCCACCCCAATACCTACACATGATAGCAGAGAGAACAGTATGTACAAAGGCCTGGGAGCTTGAAAGAGCAAAGTTGTGGAAAAATACAGATTTTCCTTTGTGGACAAGTGGGCTTTAGAGTTAAACAGGCCTGGTTTGAAGCCAGTTCTTCTCTACCACCTCCTACTTAAACGACCTTGAGTTCACTTCTCTCATCACACTTCATTTTCTTATCTTTAAAGTGATGAGGCTCACGCCTGTAATCTTAGCACTTTGGGAGGCCGAGGCAGGTGGATTACCTGAGGTCAGGAGTTCGAGACCAGCCTGGACAACATGGCCAAATGCCGTCTCTTAAAAACACACAAAAAAATTAGCCTGGCGTGGTGGCAGGCACCTATAATCCCAGCTACTCAGGAGACTGAGTGAGGCAGGAGAATAGCTTGAATCCAGGAGGCAGAGGTTACAATGAGTGGAGATCACATCACTGCACTCCAGTCTGGGTGACAGAGCAAGACTCCGTCTCAAAATAAATAAATAAATAAAGTGAAGAAAATGCCAGCTACTTCACAAGGTTATTGGGAAGTTTCATAGCATATGGTAAGCTCTCAATAAATGGTAGCTGTTCTTGCTGTTGTGGCTGAAGTAAAACTATGACAGTAGTTCCGCTTAAAATAAGGATTTGCTTATTCCTAGAATAAGCATTTGTTCATATTTATGCCTCTTGCATTAACTATGAATATAAGCCCTACAAAGTCAGGAACTCTGTCCTCATCTTTATGTTTTAAACACGTACCACATGCGCAACATATAAAGTAAATGTACATTATGTGTTGAATGAATGAATGGTGTAGCCTAATATATATTGATTGAATTGATAAAGTAAATTCACTTTTTTTCCAGCTTCCTGTGGATAATTAAAACCTTCCAAAGATTTTCAGATCACATTGTTAGGAATTTGCTTCCTTCCTGTTAACACTGTTTACAAATACTGGCTTTTAGCACATTATTTTTGCATGTTAGACTTGAGTGAAAGTATGGGTGTGCTTTTTAACATGTCATCAATAATAGTTAATTAATTGGCTCTTTTTTTCTTTCCTTCAGGGAGGTGGTACAAGCAAACTGTGTTCGCTGGAGAAAGAAGTTCTCATTTATGTGCAAAATGAGTGCAAGTGCTGCCACAGGCATCCTAGATCCTTGTATCTACAGAGTGTCTGTGAGGAAGGTATAAAAATAGCCTATTACTTCTTCCCTTTCAGGAACCATAATTAGTTCCATAGTCACTAGCTTGCTTTGTTTAGCTCTGCTTTATCTTTTTCATTAGAACTGTATATGCAGTTTCACTTCACACTTGCTGTAGTAATTAAAATACCATGGCAAATATGATGAAGAATCTGAGGTTATAAATTACAATTATTATTCAAGAATCTTCATCTCACTATACATATAAGTATTAATCTTATTTGTATTAGTTTGGGGACTATATATATCTATATCCAGTATTTGTTAAATACCTAGTTTTTATTAGGCATTGTTCTGGGAACTTTATGTGTAATATATCCAGTAACCCTGAAATTAGATGTTATTTTCTCCATTTTCAGGAAAACCAGCGCTCAGAGAATTTACTTGCCCAAATTTACATAGTTAATAAATGGCAAAGTAGAGACTCAAACACAGTTTTCTGATTCCAAGTCTGTTTTCTTTCCTGTATATTGTCTTTCCCAGTGTTAGGTTGAAGCAAATTACCAATAATCTAAAAAAAATGGTAATTTCATATGGTTCAACTTTGTGTGTGTGTGTGTATGTATGTATGCATATGTTTTACTTACCAAAATAATACATATAATGGTCAAAAATTAAATAGAGAAGAAGGATTTAGAATGAAAGCAAGAGTCTCTGGCCTTGCTCTTTGCACTGGCCACGCCAGTTCTGCGTCCTTCTGTATCAGAATACCATTGCCATGGTGTTTTAAGTATATGAAATACTTAATATGATATACTAAATAATATTTTAAGTATTATATAAAAGAAGCCATAAAAGAAAAATTGGTAAACTCAACCATATAAACACTTTATGCATTGCAAAATATAACATAAACAAAGTCTTAAATTAGGGGAAGATAGTCACAAATTGTGACAAAGGACGACTTTCCTTAGTATAGAAAGAGCACCTTCAAATAAATTAATTTTAAAAATCAACAACCCTTTAGAAAAATAGTCAAGGGGCAGAGTAAACACTTCACAAAAAACTATAAATAGCTTTTAAACATAAAAATATGCTGAATCTGACACAAATTAAAACTACAAATTAGATACCATTTTTTACCCATAAAGTTGACAAAAATAAAAAAGTTTGATAGCGCACTCTGTTGCCTAGGACACAGGGAAGCAATCAGTGACCAGCCAATGGTACTATTGCAGGCACTGGGAGGACAGTGGTGAACTGGAATGAGTTTCTGCCCCCAAGGACTTTACTTTCTGGATGGAGTTGGGGGAGGTGTGATAGGAAAGACAGAGACCGTAAACATGTAGCCAAATAAGATTATTTGAGGTCATGATAAGTTTTATGTGTAGGAAACAATTCAGTAATGGAGAATAGCTTGGGCAAAGGAGATTATTTTAGAGAACTGAGGCAGGAGTCAATGAAGACTTCTCTGAAAGGTAACATTTGAAGAAGAGGCAACCATGTAAAGGTCTAGGGAAAGGCCATTCTAAAGGAGTAGGACCTGAAAGCAAGAAGTCCCTGTATTAGTTTCCTAGGACTGCTATAACTAAATAGCACACTCTGGGTGGCTTTAAACAACAGAAACTTATTGTCTCAGTTATGGACAACAGAAGTTCAAAGTCAAGGTGTCAGCAGGGCCATGCTCCCTCTGGAGGTGCTGGGGGAGAAACTCACACCTCTTGCCTAACGTCCAGCAGCCTCAGGCATTCATTCCTTGACTTGTGGATACATTATTCCATTCACATGATTGTTTTCTCCCTTTGTGTCTTCACATCATTTTCCCTCTGTGCATGTCTGTTTCTCTGTCAAAATTTCTTGTTTTTATAAGGATACCAGTCATACCGGATTAGGACCTCATTTTAACTTGAGTACCTGTATGAAGACCCTATTTCTGGCCAGGCATGGTGGCTCACACCTGTAATCCTTGAAGTTTGGGAGGCTGAGGCAGGCAGATTGCTTGAGCCCAGGATTTCAAGACCAGCCTGGGTCACATGGAGAAATCCCATCTCCACAAAGAATACAAAACTTAATCAGGTGTGGTGGCACGCACTTGTAGTCCCTGCTACTTGTGAGGCAGAGGTGGGAGGATCACCTGAGCCCAGAAGGCTGCAGTGAGCCGTGATCATGCCACTGTACTCCAGCCTGGATGACAGAGCCATACCCTGTCTCAAAAAAAAAAAAAAAGACCCTACTTCCAAACAAGGTAACATTCTGAAGTAAGGACTTCATGTCTTTTTTTGGATTAGGGAGACAGGAGACATAATTCAACCCATACCAGGCCCTACAGTATAATAAACATGGAGATTATTTTAATACTTCTGAAACTAATGGACTAGCTTGTTGCAGACCACCGCTCCCTCTAAAAACTATTAGAAAAGCTAGACAGAATATCCAAAACAGCTGCTTGAAGGCATCGGAAGCTACTGAGGTAGTCAGGACTTGAGGGGCTTAGAATCCATAGGGAAGGGAAGCATAGAGATAAGCCTGACATTTGGCATTGCTTTTACCCTCAAAGCATTTTTTGATTTGCAAGTAGTGGCAAAGAAGCTGCGTACAAAAGAATGAGCAGTGAAGACACTAAGTTGAGATTGCAGCAATCTTACAGGTCTAAAGGAACAAAAACTGGAATCTGGGGACCACCAGGGAGGAGGGGCCTTGGTAAACACCTCAGGTTTTCAGTTGGGACTCACTCTCTAAGAGTTTCAACCTACTAGGAAGAGTGTAACACATACAGATCAGCCTTACAAAGACTGAAACCCAGCCTCCAGTCACCTCAATCCCTTCTTAGATGAAGGTGATCTGCCTCTTCCTTACTACTTGCCAAAAGCAAATGTATGCCTTCTCCTATCACTCTGAACCTCAAATTATTTCTTCAAGTTTTCATACACAGTTATCAAGCATATAAAGAGACATGACTACTTGACCAAAAATCAAAAGGAAGAGTATATGATAAAAAGCGACCTATGGAAGATACAGATTTTGGAAAGATCAAAGACAAACTTTTACAATAACTGTAATTAGTGAACAAGATGGAGAATTTCATCAGAGAGCTAAAATTGTTTTAAAAAAAAAGCAAATTCTAAAACTGAAAAGTACATTAACTAAAATTTAAAGCTAAGTAAATGAATAAAACTTCAACAGATGGATTTAACAGCAGGTTTACCATAACTGAAGAGAGCATTGGTAAATTGGAAAATAAGACAGAAGAAAATATTCAGGCGAAATCACAGAGAGGACAAGGGTGGAATACACAAGAAAGAAGGTAAGACATGTAGGAGACAGTAGAAAGGTCTAACTGTATAAGCCCTAGGAGGAGAGACAAGTGAGTGTGACTGAGAATCTTCTAAAACTGATCAAAGATAACAAACCACAGATTCAGAAGTACTGTGAACCCTATGCAGTGTAAACAGCAAGTCTGGCATGTTTAAATGACAAGACCAGCCTGGCTGCGGCGTGGGAAACAGAGAGGCAAAGTTATTGGTAGTGGGATTGGATGCACTAGATCAGGCCGGGCCTTATGAAAAGTTTACATCTAATTATAATTGGAAGTATTGGAGGATTTTAATAAGGAGAGACATCATCTTCTGTAAGATCACTTTTGCTGCTGTGTTAGATGAATCACAGAGACCACCTAGGTGTTTTTTGATAGTTGAAGGGAGAAGTGCTTATGTTTTGACATAGAGTTACAACATATAAATGGTCATTATTGTGCAGCCAGATATCCAACTAAAAATAGAGGATTCTGTTACTATGGAGTGGGGGGAAATGGATGATTGGGATATGACTAGCATTCTTTCTACAGAGGTTGAGTGAAGGAATAGGTCCAGCAAACGAGAGTGAGAAGTTGCCAACGAGGTAGTAATAAAACCAGGCAATTGTGGTACTGTGGAAGTTTAGCAAAGAAAATGATGCAGCAAAGGAGGTGGAGTGGCCAAGCCTGTCACCTACCGCTGAGATGTTGAATAAGATGAAGACCGGGAACCTTTGGCTTTAACAAAATGAAGATCATTGGTAATCTTAAGAGCTATTACACAGGGCTGAGCACACCTATAATCACACCTATAATCCCAGCAATTTGGGAGGCCGAGGAATGAGGACTGCTTAAGACCAGAAGTTTGAGACAAAACTAGGCAACATGGCAAGACCCCATCTCTCCAAAAAAAAAAAAAAGAAAGAAAAAAAATTAGCTGGGTGGGGTGGCATGCACCTGTAGGCTTAGCTACTCAGAAGGCTGAGGTGGGAGGATCTCCTGAGCCCAAGAGTTTGAGGTTTCACTGAGCTATGGTCATCCCACTGCACTCCAGCCTGGTTGACAGAGAGAGACCCTGTCTCTAAGAAATAAAATAAATAAAAAATGAAAAAGAACTATTGCAGAGGGAAAATAAGGATGAAAGCCCAATTGGAGTGGGTTGAATAGAGAGTAGGATATAGCAAATATAGATAAGTCTTTTGATGAGTTTGGCTATAGAGGGGAGCAAATAAAAGAATTAGCTAGCAGAAACAAGGATCATCTGGAGAAAATTTTGTTTTCTTAAGGAAAGGCACTATTAAAGAATATGACAGTCACCTAATGAAAATGCGATCATTCATAATGGGGTAGATGTAGTAGCATGGCCACACCTGAAATCAGTGAAGCAGGGAAGGGGAGGAACAGCAAATATTCATGAATGATAATAGAGTTTATCATAGATTGTTCCTTAACATATTTGTATTCACCGCTTGAAAGATGGAAATGATAGATAATGCATTATGTATCTGATTTATGCAAAAAAGATGAGACAACACCATCCAGCAGATGCGTTTTTAAAAGTAGGTAGGGAGTGGGGAGTTTGGCCCTAATAATGACAAAGACATATATACAAACACATACCATGTACTAGGTATTGTCCTGAGTGTTTTATACTTAATTCTCACAGCTGTACAAAAACAAGTCTAAAGATTTGACAAATTTATGTACAGTGACATATTTTAAGTTAAAAAAGACACATGTCTTTTTTTTTATTATTTTCACTTTGGTCAACCTTGTTCACCTTAGGTAAGAGAGTTTGTACTATACTAAATGTACACTTTTACATGCATAGAGTATCTCTTCAGTGATTCATAAAAACTGGTTGTCCCTGGGGGGTGGTTTCAAGTCCTGTTGAAATCTTTCTATACTATATTAGTATGCTTAACTAAGTAAATAATTTAACCTTTGTTTGGTGATTCAGGTTTTTGCAGTGAGTCCACAACACTTTTTGACCATTTCTTCTTCAGCGAATAGATAAAATATTAGCTTATGTTCTCACCATTTGTCTCATTTAGATTAAAGTGAAATGCTAAATAAAAATTCTGGTCATTTGGGGGGCTTGTGGGAGTCTTAAATAGTTGGATTTAAGATCATCAGAATTTTACTGTCTATGATATTTTCCAACATATATATGTCTACTTCAGAATTATTTGACATATTTATTTTTAAATCTTTTATTATATGATATCCTTACAGTATTTTATGTCTTTGGCAGGAATTAAAAGGTGGAAAAGCTTATGCAAAGGTAAGCAGATGTTCTTTAACTGCTTTGGAACGTGTAATGTTGCTTATTGCTATTTATAGGCTTAAAAATTAAATTGTTTACTCTTCTAATATCTGTTCAAGCTTGTCTCTTTTTATATAAAGCAACTTGGAGATTGAACAGTTGGATCTAACAGTAAATTATAGGCATAATCTTTCTAAATGCTGATTATGGGATGTTATTCTTTAGATTCAGCCTCCCTGCTCTAGAGGATGATCTCTAGTTTGCATTAAGCCATAGCATGTGATAATTCAAAGGATCTCACCTGGGAAGTGTGGCCAGGCCCACCTCCCCCCACTGTAAGAGGACCTGTCCTTTTTGCTGTCTTAGCACTCTGTGTATACATGATAAGTACTGCTGGTTTTTACTTTTGCTAGCTCTGTGGAATTACTAGTGGATGTGCTCACCTGTTTGCTGACTAGAAGGATTTAGTAACATTACCAGAAACTCACATAGTCCTTTTTAACTTCCAGTCTCTGTGAATGGTACCTCCATCAATCCAGTCACCTGAACTGAGAGATTGTACACTAGTCTTTTTTTCCCCTAACTTTTTAAATTTTGTTTTTTATTTTTGTAGACATGGGGTCTTGCTATGTTACCCAGGCTGGTCTCGAACTCCTGGCCTCAAGTGATCCTCCTGCCTTGGCCTCCCGAAGTGCTGAGATTACAGGCATTAACCACCTTGCCTGGCCCCTGTACATTAGTTTTAACCTCCATATTTACTGAACACCCTAAATCTAGTTGGTTGCAATGCCAGGATGTTCTTTGTTAAAGTAATAGAAAACCTTCCTCAACTAGAGATTTTTTTAATATTACCAAACAAGGAGATGTGAGATAGACTTGCTCCAGAACTGGTCAATCCGCTGACTGAAGAACATCATCAAGAAGTCATTATTTTTCTCTTTCCATTCTGCCATTCTCTGTGTGACGACTTTGTTCTTGGCCAGCTCCCCTTCTGGACACCAGCTGGCTGGCTGCTTAATTTTAAGTCAACACATTCACATATGACAAAAATCCAGCTGCTTCTCCCTGTATTACATTTTTTTGAGTGAAGAAACATTTTCTAGATGACCCTTAGAGGGTTTTCCCATACCTTTCATTGGCTGGAACTGGATTATACGCCCACCCTAAACTGGTTGTGGGCAATAGGAATGGATTGCCATGGTTAGCTTAAACTAATCACAGTCTAACAATGAGCTAGGGTTTGGGTTTCCTTCCTTGTACACATGGATGAACTGAGACTGGACACCTGAATAAAACCAGGGTTTTGTGACTGGGCGTGGTGGCTCATGCCTGTAATCCCAGCACTTTGGAAGGCCATGGTGGGAGGATCACTTGAGCCCAGGCATTCATGACCATCCTGGACAACATGGTGAGACCCTGTCTCAGTAAATAATTAATTAATTAACTAATTAAAAATAAATGAAGGCTTTGCTATCAAGGAATAGGAGGGCATTGATTCTGGGCTAGGCAGACAACAAGGTCTGCTGTAGTTGACCTGTCCTCTTCATTTTTCCCCTCTAAAAAGGTCTTGAAACCATACCTTCTCTCCATTCACAGGGCCACTGCCTCAGGTTATGTCTTCATTATTTTTTATTTACAGCCTGCACTGGCCTTCTGTCTAGTCTCTCTGTCTCTGTTATCTCCCTCCATCCTCCATATTATTGCCAAAGTCATCTTTCTAAAATTAAAACATGATCATATCATTCCCCCATTTTTAGTCCTTTAGCAGCTATTCATTGCTTATAAAGGAAAATGAAAATTTCTTAACCTGGCGTGTAAGACACATCTTGTCATCTCTACTGTCATCTGCACATGAACACACACATACACAATCATACGCTCATCCTTATGCCTCACACATACCACCCTCACAAACCTCCTGGAGTATCCCATGCTATCTTATCCTTTTGCTTTGTAACTTGATGTCTTTTCCTACCATTTTTATATTTCTCCCTCCTCTTGTCCTGTCAACTCATGTATCATTAAAGACTTAGCTTAGTCATCCCTCCCCACTAAGAACTTTTCTTTTCCTCTGTTTCTTGTAACTGTCTCCCTCTATCACAGTACTTTCACACTGCATTAAGGAATCTGTTCACTTTTCTGTCCTCCCCTATTAAACTGTAAGAGTAGGAATGACTTCCATATTACCTGAAATGTAGATGCTGAAGATTATTTCATGAATGAATTAATATCTGTGACAAATACAGCTAGTGTTTATGTATAAATATGCCATTTCATGAGACAGTTACTCAGTGAAGCCAAAGAAAAAGTCATAAGGAAACATAGACTTTCTGGTTCTTCACTAGAATGTAAGCTCTTTGAAAGCAGAGTAGATGTCCTATTCATCACTGTTTCCCAGTGTCTACAACTGGGCCTGTCATATAAAAGATGCTTGATAATATTGACTTCACTCATTAGTAACTGTTAGCCTGAAATACCACATTGACATGCCCCACGTTTTAATATACTTTCTTAATAGGAGCTGTCTTAGTTAGTTTGGGATGCTATAGCAGATTACCATAGATTAGGTGATTTAAACAACATTTATTTCCCACAGTTCTGGAGGCTGGGAAGTCCAAGATCAAGGTGCTGGTGGATCCAGTCTGGTGAGGGCCTGCTTTCTGCTTTGCAGATGTCTGTCATCTCGTGGTGTCCTCAAATGGCAGAGAGCAGAGAAAAAGGAAGCAAGCTCTCTTGTGTCTTTTTAAAAGGGCATTAATCCATTCTTGAGGACTCCACTCTTGTGACCTAATTACCTCTCATAGGCCCTGCCACCTAATACCACCCTTTCGGGGGTTAGGGTTTCAACATAGGAATTTGGGGGGAACATAAACATGCAGGCCTAAGAAGCACTGATCAGATTCTCCCCTTTTTTAACTTATCGACAGTGTAATATAACAACATTACAACAGTAGGTGGTAAGCCAATGGGCTATTCTTTTATTCAACAAATATGTATTAAGTGCCAGACACTGTTCTTGGTACTGTTCTAAGTACTGGAGATACAGCAGTGAACAAGACAGACAAAAACCCCTGCATTTGTGGAGCTTACGTGCTAATGGGAGCAGGGGTCGTTGGAGGGACAGACAATAAGCAAATATGAAATATGTGTGTACGTGATGTGATGATAACTACTAAGGAGAAAAATAGAGCAGGTAAGGGGAGGAAGGTGGTAACTACAGGGTAAGGGAGGGAAGAGGGATGTGATATAGGATGGTCAGGGAAGGCCCCTTTAGAGAGATGACTTCTGAGCATTGACCTGAATGGAGTAAAGGAGAAAGCTATAAGAAAATCTGAGAGACAGCATTTCCAGCAAAAGAACAGTAAGTGCTAAAGGCCTTGAAGTGATCTTGGCATTTTCAAGAAACAGGACATTGTGGCTGCCAGAGTAAATGAGGAAAAGGAGGAAATGAAGTTGGTCAGGAGCAATAGGAGACTGCAGAGAAAACTCTTTCAAGAGGAACAAGATCATGTCCTTTTCAGGGACATTGATGGAGCTGGAATTCATTATCCTCAGCAAACTTATGCAGGAACAGAAAACCAAATACTGCATGTTCTCACTTATAAGTGCAAGCTGAACAAGTGTGATCACGTGGACACAGGGAGGGGATTAGCACACACTGGGGCCTGTCGGGAGGGGGCCGGGGGGAGCAAGAGCATCAGGAAAAATAGTTATTGCATGCTGGGCTTAATACCTAGGCAATGGGTTGATAGGTGCAGTAAATCACCATGGCAAACTATGTGACAAACATGCATGTCCTACACATGTATCCTGGAACTTAAAATTTAAAAAAAAAACCTCTTACAAGAAGTTTTGCTGTAAAGAGGGCCAGAAAAAAAAAAAATGGTTCAATAGCCTGGAGAGAGATGTAGGGTGAGGTTTTGTTTTCTTTTGTTCATTAAAGTAGGAGAAAATCCAGCATGTTTATGTGCTTTTGGGAACGATCCAGCAGAGTGGAAATTTTAGAATGCACAAGAGCAGAAAGAATAACTGAAGTGATTAACTTGAGTGGGCAAGAGGAGAGTGGTTGGCCTCAGACAATACTGTAAGTGGGAAAGCAAGTATGTGGGCACAGATGCAGGTAGGTGAGTGGATGTCACTGGCAGTAAAAGCTTATGGAAGTTAAGTGCTCTTTCGATTGCTTTAATTTTCTGATTGAAATAGGCAGTAAGGTCATCAGCAGAAAGTGAGGATGAGAAAGTAGTGTTGGAGGGTCAAGGAGAAGGATAATGTATGAAATAGGGTGCACTGATAATGTGTGATCAGTCATGTGAGTCTTCACATGCCCGGTTGGATATGGCTTTGTCCTGGACATATCCAGGCTTTTTCTGCTGATCTTTTGCCCCTCCAAGAGAGGCAATAAGACAGCTGGGCGCAGTGGCTCACGCCTGTAATCCCAGCACTTTGGGAGGCTAAGGCGGGTGGATCACGAGGTCAGGAAATCGAGACCATCCTGGCTAACATGCTGAAATCCTGTCTCTACTGAAAATACAAAAATAAAAAATTAGCCGGGCATGGAAAATACAAAAAAAAAAATAATAATAGCCAGGCATGGTGGCGGGCGCCTGTAGTCCCAGCTACTCGGGAGGCTGAGGCAGGAGAATGGCTTGAACCCGGGAGGCAGAGCTTGCAGTGAACCAAGATCATGCCACTGCACTCTAGCCTGGGTGACAGAGTGAGACTCTGTCTCAAAAAAAAAAAAAAAGAGAGAGAGGCAATAAGACTAGAGTAACCATGTGTGAATTAGGTGGGTATTACTGCTGCTTGATGTGTGTTTGACTTACTGCATTTGGGGTTTGTGGTCCTTCGACTGCTCTCTGGGTTCTAATTCTTCATTCTTTTTGTATCAATTAAAAGGTGTTAAAATAATGCTCCAGCCTGCATTTAAAATATTCATCTCAAATGTGATTTATATGTGCCCACTGTGTGTTTTAAAACCCTAAGGCAAACAACTTAGAATCACAGCAGTTTTTGAAATGTATAATACTGTGAAATGTATAATACTTTTTGTTGTATATTTATGGAAACATGCTTAATAAATTGCAACTCAATTCATTTTTTGTTGTTAATAAAAAGACTACACTTAGTCATGTAGACTTAGCTTGCTCAAAAAATGATATAATGATAAAATGGGGTTGATTTGTTGTACCACATGGAAATGAGAAACAGGGTTGAGCAACATCAGAGGAAAGACTATACGGCAACCTTTGGCAGCTGCAGAAAATGGGGACTGAACCTGGGCAGTAATAACAAGAAGGAACAGGTTTGAGCTGAACTTCTGCACAGCAGCGGAGAGGGTTGATGTGGGGCAGAGCTCTGAGAAAGGGATGAATTAGGTTTCATAAAGAGAGATTCAGTTCAAGGATAATCAGCAAGAAGACACTGGTACCAAAGAAAATAGGTGATTCACTTAAGTCACTCCAGTTCTTGCATGGGGAGTGAAAACTTAATAACCTGCAACTATCTGCCTTCACCAGTGGTTAACTTGGCATAGAGCCTGACCCAGAATAGGGAGAGGAGAGTCTAATCATTCTTTTCTATGTGTATGCAAATTATCACTCTTGGTTTGCTAGTATTTCCCACAGGGTGGTGTGAATACCATTACTTGCAATGATTTTAGCTGTTTGATATACATTATTTTTACTTTAACAGTAATATATATTTTTAATGTATATAGAAAAAATATATTTACTGCATCAATTCTGATTTCAGAGATCCTGTTGCTGAAGACAAGAATAAATAAATAAATTCATATAAAAGGTGAACCAATTTAAAAACACAAAGTAAATAATAGAACAGGTATTAAGTTGTCAAAAATTACAAATAAATGAAGTTGGAGAAAACCTGTCCTAGGGTATGGGTTGAATATTTATTTTAAGGAGCATATGATAGAAGCCTACTAGATAGTCTATTAATATAATTCTCTTTCTTTTCATAGCTGGGCTTTGCAGATCTAAACCTGGCAGAGTTTGCTGGATCAGGAAATACCACTCGCCGCTGTTTACTGGAAGGCTATGATACCAAAAATACAAGACAGGATAATTCCATTCTTAAAGTAAGCACGTTTCAGGATTTACTTGTCAAGAAATAAGATTATCTGCCTTTAAATAAGCATATGTATATATTGTAAAGGACAAGATGTGAATCAATGCTGATATGATAAACTGACCATACCACTGAAGTATTCATCACCTAAGGAAAAACCCCATCTAAGTCACAAAAGCAGTGAAAAGTAACAAATGTTCACCTTCATGGTCCTAAGGTGTTTTTCTTTAATATTTTGAGCATTCAGAGAATACATACACCACTACAACATAAGAGTTCATTGGGAGGAAGGAGCATGATGAATTAATGAATACCTTAAAATGTTTGTAGCTCCCATAAGGTGATTTACAGAGCAGCTGTGATAGGTACATAGAAGCCACTGGGTTCTCTTGTAAACTAGTGAAGTGACAGATGGAACCCACTTCTGGGCATCTGCCCGGCTTTTTCCGAGTACCATCAGGAGCCATGTACTCTAGTAATGAGTGCGAATGTATACTTCATAGAGTTAATTGTAGTATTAAATGAGATTAATTGAGAAAATATTTGTAAAGTACTTTGCACCTAGGAAACTCCATCAGATAAACCTTTTGCAGTGTTTCAGCTAGGTTACCCCATGATGGTAAGTTATCTAATAAGGAAGGAAAATAATTCTGAATAAAAACTGGGTGTTCAGAAGTTAGTGAAGCAAAGAATTACCTTATATTCTACAATTT
This sequence comes from Macaca fascicularis, assembly GCF_037993035.2. NCBI lineage: Eukaryota > Metazoa > Chordata > Mammalia > Primates > Cercopithecidae > Macaca > Macaca fascicularis. The sequence continues at coordinate 125,834,528 of NC_088375.1, read as the reverse complement.
TCAAACTTTTTTTGCAGCAAATCTTAAGCTCTGCACATATGAAAATGTGTAAAATGGTTATTATAGCCAGTCCAATGCATAAAATGGTTTTTGTAACCCTCACACGAATTTAGCAGCTGGAAAGAAAGGTGGGATAGCGAGTTGATATGGGAAGGAAAATGTTCAGAAGACAAGGAAGAAATTAGAAAAGTATCACAGTATAAACTTCTGTACACATCATGTTGATTATATAGCTTTGTGGTTTTATAACTCTAAGAAGTTTTCAAAGCACTTGCCCATATCTCCATGAGATGAACAGGGTTAGACAGATGAGAATAGATTGTTATTCACATTTTATAGATGAAGAGCTGAGACTAAAGTATCTCACAAAAGTAGTCAGTGGCAGAGCTGGGACCACAGCGCATATTTTCTGCTGCCTGGTCAGGGGTCTTATTTCTTATATGAAAAGATGGATAATTCTTCTCTGAATGACAGTGTTTTCGTTGGAAATTGAAATAACTTTTTAGTTTCAGACCCTCACATTCCTAAGAGCCAACTCACGGAGTGTTTCCTTCTGGCTTCCCATTCATCCTTCCACACCATCTCTCCCACTTTGTCCTACAAAAAAAAACATACTTTTTGAAGATTACACCATTCAGTCATAACACTCTCTCCTTTCCTAATCTCTGCCATCTCCTGACCCCTTAGGTACCTTCTCGCTCCTATCCATTGATGACTTAGCTCATGGCTCACAGTCTTTCTCTATATCTCTTCTCAGGTCATCATTTTTCCGTGGCTTCACCATCTGTGTGGGCGAGCTAGCCTTGTGGACTATCTTATCTGTATTTTTTTTTCCTGATAGCTGATCATCTATGAGTCTAAGGCTTCTCAGTTCCTTAAACTCCCTATCTCCGGCAATATTTTCCTCCTCATCATCTCAGTTTCTACTCCCATGGTCACACTCTAGAGTCTAGACCTTTTTACTCCTAGAAACTTCAGCCCCCCAAAAAAATTCAATTTAAAGTTTTCTTCCTCCTACACTATCTGTTTCCAGTCCTCTTAGTCTCACTTAGCTGTCTTTAACCTTACCACTTTCCCACTATCCATCAGCCCTGACTTGCTTCCACTTCCCTCTTTATCCAGCTTAAATTTCATGGTACATAAGGCCAGGAGTTCAAGACCAATCTGGGCAACATAGTGAGAACCCCATTAAAAAAAAAAAATACTCCTGGCTCCTCTGTCCCTGTCTCCCTGCATTGTCTGAATAATCCCCAACTTTCGTTGAACTCAGTTATTAAATATCTATCCTTGCATGCCGAGCATTGCTGAAGAGAATCACACAACCAGACTAGCTGTCATTACTGAAGCTGTGCTCACTGCCATCTGGCAGTCATACTCTACTTCCTTCATATGCTTCCTTTCTCAATTTTAGATATTCTATCTCATACCTTTTTTCTCCTCGTATCCCAACACACTATTCCTGCTCTCAGATACTGGCCTTGCCTTATCCTGTTGAGAAAACAGAAGCCATTAAACTCAAATTCCCTCATCTTCCCATCACAGACTTTACCTGCCTCTCCTGCCTTATCCTTTTTGTCTCCTGTTACAATGGATGGCATGTCCCCTCTCCTATTAGAAGTCAGTCCTTCCTCTTGGCTTCTGGAATCCAAAGTTTGCCTAACCAAGAGATTTACCCCTTAGATTATCCCCTCTTCTCATCATCTCTACCTCGAATGAACCATCCTCATCAACATATAAAGAAACAGCTCCACTATCTCCCATATTTATTTTAAAAAAGGACAAAAATTAATCTCTCATCTTCTCCAACTACTGTCTCACATCTCTGTTCTACTTCACTATTCAGTTCCTTAAAAGCTGTATGTGCCACCTCCATCTCCTTTCTGAGACATCCATGATATTCAACAGTGCAGTTTTGATGGAGTTGGAAAGCAGACCTCAAGGTTCTATGAAAGAAGAGATGATGAGGAAATCAGTGCAGAAGGATAGATTTGCCATTTAAAGAGAAAAAGAATAGTCATGGAGGTGCTGGGGTGAGGAGATAGGAATGAAATAAGTTTATATAAGATACATGTCAGCCATTAACTGGAGAACATACAACAATGTACATATCATTTTATTCTTTAAGACTATGAATTTTGCTATGTGCAGCCCTGGGATCACATCTCAGCTCTGCCCTTTACTAGTTATCTGGTTTTTAAAATATCACTTAATCTCCTGAGGTTAAAATGAAAATATTGTTCTCTCATAGGAATACTGAAAATTAAAGGAAATAATGCATATTAAACACGTAGCTTATGCCTGGCACATAATGAATTCTCAAATCATGATTGTTGTTAATGTTACTGTTACTGTTACCATTATCATTATTATTCCCATAAGAACATAAAGAGGTCCTATGACTGACTGTTAAAGGTAGTCAGCAACTAGAGAATAGCAGCATCTTAGAAAGTATTAGAAAAAGCTTTAAATCCTGACTGGGCACAGTGGCTCACACCTATAATCCTAGCACTTTGGGAGGCCAAGGTGGTAGGATCACTTGAGGCCAGGAGTTCAAGATCAGCTTGGACAACATAAGCAAGACCCCATCTCTACAAAGGAAAAAAAAAAAAAAGAATTCACCAGGTGTGGCATGCACCTATAGTCCCAGCTACTCAGAAGGCTGAGACAGGAAGATCATGAGCCCAGGAGTTTAAGACTGCAGTGATCTGTGATAGCACCACTGCACTTCAGCCTGGGTGACAGAGCAAGACCTTATCTCAAGAATTTAAAAAAAAAAAAAAAAAACTTTGAATTCTGATCTAAAGCTGGAACAAAGGCCAGAAGCTTTTTACCCTTAGAAGCCACCAGCCAGCATCCCTTGAAACATCAACGTGGCAACTTGAAGGAAAACATTACCAGACACTTAGGCACCACAGAAATTTGGGAGTAAAGACAGATAGATTAGCATGGCCACACACCCACAGGATTATTACTGATGAATTATTATTGCTATTTGTTTCCATTATTTCTGTTCTGATTTTTGCAGTTTTGAGGTTTTGAATGTTAAAAATTATTTTAATCTATATGGAGCAGTAATTTAATATTGAATATAACCCACTTCTTTTTTTTTTTTTTTTTTAATAGAGACAGGGTCTTGCTCTGTTGCGCAGGCTGGATGACCATAGCTCACTATAACCTGAAACTCCTGGGCTCAAACAATCCTCCTGCCTTAGCCTCCCATGGATATAACCCAATTCAACAATCATTTTAGTTAATGCTTTCCCAATAGAAAATATCAGACTAGGTGCTGTGAAGGAAGCATTTTATAATTTTTTATAATCATGATGTTTCTTGTTTTATGTTTAGGTTTTGATCAGTATGCAACTGATGTCTGGTGACCCATGTTTTAAAACGTAAGTTGATACCCAATACGTGGATTATGTATCTAAAAGTATAAGAAAGATTTATTTGTTTAAATTTTTACATTAATATTTTGTAGTGCTTATGGGAAAATACCAGTTAAGAGATAGTTTCTTCCGTGGGAGACTGACCTGACCCTCTTAGAAGTTATGTTTACCTATTACCAAATGAATTCTCCATACTCTAAATTATTAATGCTATAGGTCTTTTATCATCTTCAGGTTTTGGGTAAAATTATATAAACAAAAATTTTTAATACAGCTTCTGTGAACATACTCATTTCTTCAGTAAATACCTATCAAGCGCCTTACCAGGTGCTAAGCCATATTCTAGATACTAGAGGAACCGCAATGAACAAAATAGGTTAAGTCCTTGCCATCCTGGAGCTTATATTCTAAGAGGAAAATGGACAATAAGCTAACAAGCAAATACATAATACACCGATGGTCATAAGCGCTTTGGAGAAAAAGGATGGGAGGGCCATGGTGAAGAGAAGTGTCGCTATTACATACATAGTAGTCAAGGGAGGCCCCCCTGGTAAAGATGATATTTGAGTAGAGACCTGAAGGAGGTGGGAAGCAAGTCACACCGGCGTTAGGGGAAAGAGCATTTGAGGCGGAGGAAACGAGGACAGAGACCTTGAGGGAGAAGTGTTCTTGGCACGTTCAAGTAGCTGCCTGGAGAGCAGCAGGTCTAAAGCAGGGTGAATAAAGAGGCGGGTGACAGGAGATGAGGTCAGATGATAAGGAGTCTTGTGGCCATTATAAAAAGGACTGCCACTCACACTCTGAGTGAGATGGAAAAGCTGTTGGAAGTTTTGAGCAGAGAAGTAAAATTGTCTGACTTGTGGCTGCTGGATAGGGAATAGACAATCTGTAGGAGTAACAAAGGGGACAGGGGCACAAATAATTAGATAAAAGGCTATTTCAGTAATCCAAGGTTTTGAGCCTGAGTAACTGGACAAATGGCACTTTCATTTGTTGAGATGAGATAACAAGTTGGGAGTTTGGGTGTCAGACATTTTAAATTTGAGATCCCTATTTAACATCCAGCGGGGCATGTCAAGTAGGCAATTGGATAGATCAACTAGAGTCCAGTAGGGAGATCTGGGCAGGAGATAGAAGTGTGGAAATTATTACATCATTCGCATACAGGTAGTAATTAAAGCCATCAGACTTGAATAAATAACTGGAGGGAACGAGTAGAAATGGAAAAGGACCAGAGACTGAGGTGGGGACACCCCAGCGTGTTAGAGGTCAGGGAGACTGGGAAGAAGAAGGAGCAAAGAAACCATGAGTGTGATCGGAGGAGGAAAGCAAAGCAGAGTCCTGTCCTGAAAACCAAATGAAGAAATGGCCTCAGAAAGGCAGGAATAAGCACCTGCATCACACGCTGCTGTAGTGGATTTCAGAAAATGAGGACTGAGGATTGACCCTTGGAATTTGCAGTGCAGAAACTGTTGATGACTTTGGCAGGCACTTTGGTAGAATGCCCTTAGACTAAAGCCTTTTGAGCATGGGTTAAAGAGACTTTGGGAGGAGAAAAATTGGAGACAGTGAGTATAAACAGTTCTTATGAGGGGTTTTGCTGTAAAAAAGAAACAGAAAAATGGAGTCATAAGTAAAGAGAGGATTTGGAGTAGGGCAGGTTTTATTCATTTTTAAGATGGAAGATGGTATAGCATATTTGAGTACCAATAGTATTGGCTCAGTAAGAGGGAGAAACTGATGATCCAGAAAAGGGACTGTTGCTAGAACGGCATCCTTGCATTGTTGGAAGGGAGGAAGGCTGAGAACGTAGCTACTGACGCAGGTAGAGGAGAAATGGAAGCATATAGAAGTTCTTTTCTAATTGCTTCTGATTTCTTAGTGCAGTAGGAAACAAGGTGCTCATTGAAGAGCAAGGACAGGGAAGATAGAGGAAGGGGTTTGAAGAAAGGAGAAGGTATGCAGAAGTCTCACAGAGTGTCAGCATGAACGGAATGGGAAATGCAGGATTGCTTCTCAGCAGCCTTGAGGACACTTAATGATTAAAAATGAAAGTTCATTGATATCATTGAAATATCAGAAAAATACACATAGAAAACTAAAGAAAACATTACCTCCCTGTATATCAACTTCATGTTTTTAATAGCTGTAACTTAGAAAGCAACACCTAGCCGGGCGCGGTGGCTCATGCCTGTAATCCCAGTACTTTGGCAGGCTGAGGCAGGAGGATCACTCTACAAAAAATACAAAAATCAGGCATGGTGATGCATGCCTGTGGTCCCAGCTACTTGGGAAGCTAAGGGGAGGATTGCTTGAGCCTGGGAAGTGGAAGTTGCAGTGAGCCGAGATTGCACCACTATACACCAGCCTGGGCGACAGAGCAAGCCCCTGTTTCAAAAAAAAAAAGAAACAATTCTTGATTAAAACCACACATCTTCCTATAACTTAGCCTTCCTATGCTGTCTTCTCAGAAACCATGGTTTCCTGACTCCTTTATTTTCTGCTTTCTTGGGATCAAACCAATTTTGCTATACTATTTTTGGTGTCTCGGGTAACAGTTTGTTTTTCTAGTGGAGTAGGATTTAGGGTAAAATAAGAGAATGAGCAGCAAAACTTAGCAGAAGAAAATAAATTGATCATTCCTTCTCATGAACTTTTTATGGATATTCCCTTTCTTGCCCTTTCTCTGCTCTTTTCTCTCTCTACTTAAACTCACATATTGAAGAACTTGAAAATAGATCATCTAATGTTTTCTATTATCTCCATAAATTTAATTCTGACAATCTGGAGTTTATATTTACAGAGAAAGACTTTTATAATTCATAAAAATAAGCAGACATTACCTAATTCCAAATACATAAAAGTATTTTTCGAGAATCAAATCCTCAATAGTTTTTCTTTTCTCTCTGAAATTGTTCAAATGTCATTGAAAAAGGGGAAATTCTAACACATTCATATACTTGCACATCCTGAATATGTACTGAAGAGAAAAAACATTTTAGCTACTGATGTAAAAAGTAAATGCATTTTATCAGGTTATATTTAAATATATATCAAATATGTAAAATCGCATTACTTTAGAGCTGAAAAGAATGTTGGAAGTTGTCTAATCCAGTGATTTTTTTTTCAGATTATTTAGCTACAAAATCCTGTGTTCGAATATAATATGAGGCCAGGCATGGTGGCTTATGCCTGTAATCCCACACTTTGGGAGGCCAAGGCAGGTGGGTCACTTGAGCCTAGGAGTTCACGACCAGCCTGGGCAACATGGTGAAACCCTGTCCCTACCAAAAAATAAATTAAAAAATTAGCCAGGCATGGTGGTGCACCTGTAGTCCCAGCTACTCAGGAGTCTGAGGTGGGAGGATCACTTGAGCCCAGGAAGCGGAGGTTGCAGTGAGCCAAGATCATGCCACTGCACTCCAGGCTGGGTGACAGAGTGAGACCTGTCTCAAAAAATAAAGCAAATATATTATGAATCCTAGTATATAAAATTTTACTCTATATCCCCTCCAACTTAGGTAAGATGAGAATAAATTTTCTACTGGGCACTCTCCCCTATCTGTTTCTACAAGACCCTAAAAGATATCATGAAACCAGTTTTAAAAGTGTTGCTGTAATCCAAGTTCTTATTGTACAGATGAGGAAACTGAGGCACAGAGCAGTCGAGTGACTTTACTGAGTATCTTTGTCCAGTACGAAGATATAAATAACTGCTGGAGGGCTTCATTCTACTATTCTCTGCTTTTGTCTATCTTTAAATTTTTCATGATATAAATTTTTTTAATTTACTTGAGAAACAAGAGTACAGCAGATCCTTAGTCTCAAGTTTAAATCCTAGTTTTAATATTTTCTGAGCAGAAGATCTGTGACATAGATTGTATAATTCTTTTGAAGCACCAATTTTATACTATAAGATCAGAATTTATGAAGAAGACAGCTGGTAAGTCAGCCTAACCACCTACCCTAAACTTTATTTCATAGTTCTCTACAACTCATCAAATATCCACCAACTCTTGTAAAAGAATGAAACTCACTCTGAAAAGTGCTGATAAAGAAAAAAGATATTTTAAGAGAGAAATTGTATACTCTGCTGGCATTTGGGAATCTGGTGGCAAAGCAGATCTAGGGGTGATGTGGCAAAGCAGATCTAGGGGTGATATAAGTCTCTCGAATAGCAAGGTTCTGACGTGTTCATATTCCAAAAGGAAGGAAATTATCATTTGTGAAAATGATTTCATGAATGTTACTGTCTCTCAATTTTTAAAACAACTCTGTAATGTAAATATTATCCATGTTTTTGAGTAAGGACATTGAGACTAGGAGGTTAAGGAATTATTTCTTCCAGGGTCCCAGGATGCAGTCATTCATTCAGTACATGTGTATTGATTGCCTGCCACATGCCAAGACTTAACAAGCTAGAAAAGACCAGCCCCTGCTCTGAAGGGATTCATTGATTATGTGGGAGACAGGCAAACAGCATACAATGTCACTGGGGCACACAGGATAGGATCCCTAGCCACAGTTCCTTATAAACCAGGGAAATCTTTACTGAGAAGGGGATGCTGAGCTAAGTTTAAGGGATGACTAGGAATTTACTAAGCACAGGAGGTAGGTAGGGACACCCCAGGACAGAAAACAGTTTGCACAAGTTTATGCCATCATTACAGGGCATTGAGTATTTAAGAAGTGTCAAGTAGGTAATATTGTCATTTTATGAGGTCATTTTTCACACATTCTTAACATTACTATAATGCAATCAAATTAATCCCATCTCTTTTTCTATACTTGATCTACATTAAGTGATTTCAGATGACGGATATAAAAGCATTTTCAGAACAAAAGAGGTAATAGAACAAAAACTGGCACATGGCAAGCACTCAGTGATTCTTTATTCAACAAGACTGAGTTGTCCAGGGAGCTAAGAGAGCTGCCAAGGCCCAGCTAAGATTTTGGATTCTAAATTTGCTTTACTATTAGTCCCCATAGCCAATGAATTTTCTCCATAGTGCTTAGTTGCCCCAGTAATGGAGGAGTTAGTACAGATGGCTGATATTATGAAGGGTTGCAGTTCTTCAACTTGAGACAGCAGAACAAGGGGTGCCAAATTGAAGGTGTTGCTTAAAGAGTTGTGGCTGTGGAGTCAGGCTGGAAGGGAGAATGGAGCCAGAGGGGAATAGAGAAGGAAGGGGCCAATGTTTGGGAGGGCTGAGGGCTGGAAAACAGGTGTAAGACACAGAGGGGATAGAGACATTGTAATCAGGTCACCTGTGAAAGAAACTGGCATTAAAAAGGTAATAATTTTTAGACATGCAGGCGTGAGTCAGCTGTCAATGATTAATGACTATGACTATAGGCACCGTTCTTTGTGTTTCTTCTTTATATTAGTTTTTCCCATTAAATATTTAATGCAGTGTGTTTTGTTTTGTTTTGTTTTTCCACAAAGCTATTTTACATTATTTGAAAATACGGGCTGGGCATGGTGGCTCATGCCTGTAATCCCAACACTCTGGGAGGCCGGGGTGGGCGGATCACCTGAGGCCAGGAGTTCGAGACCAGCCTGGCCAACGTGGCAAAACCTTGTCTCTAATAAAAATACAAAAATTAGCTAGGCATGGTGACGGGCACCTGTAATCCCAGCTACTCGGGAGGCTGAGGCAGGAGAATCGCTTCAACCCAGGAGGCAGAGGCTGCAGTGAGCCGAGATCGGGCCATTGCACTCCAGCCTGGGAAACAAGAGCGAAACTCCGTCTCAAAAAAAAAAAGAAAAAAATATATATAGCTGTTGGTAATCCAAGAGGCAGGTCTAGGCCAGACTGCAAATTCTAAGGGATTTGAGTTTTATGCCGAAGAAGCTATGGAAGGGTTTTAAATAAGAGAGTAACATGTTCAGAGGCATGTTTCAGAAAGACCAGTGACAGTAGCATGGAGTAGAGGTTGGCAGACCAGCAAGGAGACCCTTGCAGTCAGCCCGGAGAAAGGTACAAAGCCAAAACTCCAGTAATTAGTAAAGATGGAAACGAGATGATAAGTAGGAAAAATACTAAATGAGGATCTGGGATTTGGAAATTGATTGGATATGGGAAAATGTTATTAGGAAGGAGGCAGAGGTGATATCCATAATTCTAGTTTTGGTGACTTTGTGGATTACAATGACATTTACAGAGAGAGTAAAAGAAGAAAGCAGGTTTTGGGAAACATGAGTTTAGTTGGGTATATACTGAGTTTCATATATATGAGTTTCAAGGACAAATACTTGACAGTGTCTCAATAGGATATCTAAGTCTAGAATTTAGGAGATCCTAGGCTGGAAGTAGTCAATAAATGCAGTAGATTTAATAGCAATCTTAAATGTCTCTATCCCCAAGAATCCGAGTAGCCTGAGAACTCCATTAAGATAAGAGGGTAAGAATTTAAGAATTGCCATAAAGCAGGTCAGCTTCATTATTCCTTCAGCCACCTCCCTGTTTTATCTCAGGTCACCAAGGGATAGTTTCTAGGAAGATGTGGTTTTCCTCTGCAGTATCAGCCTCAAAAGGTTAGGGATTGGCTGGGCATGGTAGCTCATACCTGTAATCCCAGCACTTCAGGTCAAGGTGGGAGGATCACTTGAGGCCAAGAGTTAGAGACCAGCCTGGGCAACATAACAAGACCCTGTCTCTACCAAAAAAAAAAAAAAAAAAAGTTTTTATAAGGTTAGGGATGTTTTCTAATAAAAATCCCTATGATAAAAAGAAAACACAATGGGATGACGACAGTCAACAATAATTTATTGTACATTTTAAAATAACTGAAAGAGTCTGGGTGCCATGGCTCACATCTGTCATCCCAGCACTTTGAGAGGCTGAGGCATATGGATTGCTTGAACCCAGGAGTTCGAGACCAGCCTGGACAACATAGGGAGAACCCCCCATCTCTACAGAAAAGAATTTTTAAGTCTCTACTAAATATTTTTTTAAAAAGCCAGGCATGGTTCTGTGTGCCTATAGTCCCCACTAATTGGGGAACTAAGGCAGAAGGATTACTTGAGCTGGAGAAGTGGAGACTGCAGTGAGCCATGATTGCACCACTGCACTCCAACCTGGGTGATAAAGCGAGACCCTGTCTCAAAATAAATAAGTAAAAAATAAGAGTATAATTGGACTGTTTGTAAGAAAGGATAAATGCTTGAGGTGATGGATACCCCATTTACCCTAATGTGATTATTATGCATGGCATGCCTGTATCAAAATATCTCATGTAACTCATAAATATATATACCTACTATGTATCTACAAAAATAAAAAAATAAAAAATAGACTTTTTTTGAGACGGAGTCTTGCTGTCGCCCAGGCTGGAGTGCAATGGCGCGATCTCGGCTCACTGCAACCTCTGCCTCCTGGGTTCAAGCGATTCTCCTGCCTCAGCCTCCTGCGTAGCTGGAATTACAGATGCACGCCACCATGGCTGGCTAATTTTTGTGTTTTCAGTTGAGACTGGGTTTCACCATGTTGGCCAGGCTTGTCTGGAACTCCTGACCTCAGGTGATCCACCCGCCTCGGCCTCCCAAAGTGCTGGGATTACAGGCGTGAGCCACTGCACCTGGCCAAAATTTTTTAAAGGAAAAAAAACTGTTCGAAATTAAACTTACCCCTCCTTGCTTCACAGCTTTTATGTGGAATAAGAGTTTGAATTAACCAATGAAAATAGATCCATTACTACTCCCAGAGAATCCAATCCAAAAAGCAAATCTAAACAACTGGGCCTCTCTGTAGACTCTCCCTGGGCAGATGAACTGTTTACAGAGATGAAGGTAGAAGATAAAACCGTGGATACTATTCAAGAAGCAAGTGGAGCCAGCCAGGGAACACAGGCTCTAAAGCAGGAGGCACGAGGCATTCTCCTCCCAGCCTGATTCAAAAGGGCTTGGCGCTGCCTTCCTCAGCTGAAAGGTGCCATCCTGAGTTGACAGTTAGAGCAACACTCCCTTGACCAGTGCCGGGTTCACACTGACAGAGGCCTCTCTTTTTAGGACTCTATGGAGACAATGCCCTTTTCTTGTTATGTAAAAAAAAACCTTTTTCTCTTATGAATTGTATTCAAATTTGAAAAGATGCTTATACGTTATCTGCTGATCTTTATGACTTTCACCCTCAAAGGGGTAACATTACCCAGCAGTTTATGCCAGGGCTTCCTCAGCTTACCAATCAATGACTGTGTTGCCAACTTTGAGGCTCCCCCACAACTCCAGTTTGCAAATGTTTTTTACAGGCCTCCCTCCACTTCAATGTCTATACCAATTGCTGGCGAATCTGAATCTTTGCAAGAAGATAGAAAAGGTGGAGAGACTCTCAAAGTGCATCTTGGAATAGCAGGTATGGATGTGTGGCTTACTGGTTTTGTAATTTGTGAGAGACTACTTGATGCCCTAAAAATTCCCAAAGCCCTTCCAGATTTAAAATTGTGTGGATATTTGACTTGAAACAGGCCAATAAGAATCAGCAGTTTTAATTATGTAATTCTTGGTTGGTCCAGTGCTTTATTTAGTCTAAAGTATTGTGCTCCGACAGATTAAAAACTAGATGTTACAATGACACTCCGGTCATCACTGTATGCATCTACCCCCCACAAGTACAACAGAATACTACAGGATTTTTTCCATTTTTCCTATTCCATTACGCTGTAACTTCTGTAAAGCAACTTCTGCCTCTCAGGTGTTGCTCTTCTTCCATGAATCGCTTTCCCTCTGTCAGTGGTTCTCAAGCCCTAGTGTGCATCAGTCACCTGGAGGGCTTGTGAAAACACAGGTTGCGGGCGCAGCAGCCAGAGTGTTTGATTCAGTAGATCTGGCTTAGAGCCTGAAGTTTTGTATTACTAAGACATTCCCACAAGACCCTGATGCTGCTAGTCCCTGACCACACCTTGAGATGCACATTTCCAGGCACACTTCTGGCAGCAGTCAGAATCTGCTCCAGAAGTAAAAGCGTGGTGGGGAAGATGTCAAGGTCACAGGAGGAAAAGGACTTAGGAGCTTCCTTCTGTCTTCAGTATTATGGGAACAGGATGTATTGTTGGAAAGAAGGGAAAGAAAGGTGAAGTGATATAATTAACCCTTTCACTACCTTTTAAAATATGCAAATATATGGTTTCTTATAAATAATGGTGACTCTGAAATGTCCTGTTTTGGGATCAGTGGATCTTTTGGGAACTTGTAACCATTCCATTAGCTCCTTCTCTTCAGCATGTAAATATTCTGAATTCTTTCTCATATTGAAAAAATAAAAACAAAAACTCCTTAGCCCTACATCCTTCTCTATCTACTGCTCTCCCTTAGGCTCCAGCAGGCTGGCACATGTGCTCACATGCTCTGTGTCTTTCCCCACCCTGCCCCAAATATATAGAGACCTCTCTCTCTCTCTCTTTCTCTCTCTCTCTGTGTGTGTGTGTGTGTGTGTGTGTGTAGAGAGAGAGAGAGAGAGAGAGAGATCAGCAAGAGATGATATATGTACCACACATTTCTTATAGCCAAAACTTCTAGAAATAATATACCATTTATTCCTGAACACAGTAGCCATCTGGCTTCCATTGTCTGCCCTCTCTTGATGCTATCCCCAGATACATGATTGTCAACTCCTGTGGATATTTGTTCTGGTCTCATCTGATGGCCAGTTATTCTTTCTTGACGCTTTCTCTTCCCTCGGCTCCTCTCTGACCTTTCCTTTTCTAGCTTCTTAGAGTCTTCTTCATCTTCCTCCGACTTCCCTTTACATATTGATGTTCCACAGGGTTTGGTCCCCTCACTTCCTTGAGCAATGCCATCTATACCCTTGGCTTTATCTGTCACATAAATGTAAACGTGATTGTTTGATGTAAATGTGATCAAATGCTTTGGGGAAAGGTCCACTTCATACCAAATGTTACACTGAAATTCATCTGTTTCTCTTTCTCCCCGGCCAGACTCTTAAGTTTTTCATGATCAGGTCTTATTTATCTCTGTATCTCCAGCAGAAGGCCCGGGACACAGTAGATGTTGAGTGACTGTTGAATAGGCATCCTTAGGTGTCTAATTCCGCATATCTAGCACAAGTCTTCCTACCTTTTCCTCCTGTCTTTTCTACCTCAGTTTTCCTGACACAAACTTCTGCTTTGTTATTGAGTCCTGCTATTTGTACCTAGGAAACATCTCTCACTGTCAGCCGGATTACTATGAAAACCTTCACTCATACGCCCCCCGTTTATCCTGTTGCCAAAGTCTTCTTCCCAAAATGTAGATCTGATCATGTCACACCCTTCCTTGAAGCCACTGAACTGTTTCCTTCTTTAAACTCATAGAAAGTTCTTCATCAACAGGCATCTACTCATCTTTCTAGCCTCTTTGCCCTCAGTTGTTATACTACACTACCCTATATGCCAACTTTACCAAACAATCTGCTTCCCTACAAACAAGGCATGCTCTTCCTGGTGCTTTTCCTTGCTCAGAAGTTCCCAAACATTGCTCAAGTCCTGGGGTTAACCTCCTCTGTGAGGTCTTTCCCCCATTTCCAGGTTGTGTCAGATGCACTGTCCTTTGGAGCTCTTAACAGCTGCCTTTTGGTGCTTGTATTTTTGTACTTACCACATTGTATAAGTTTTGCTTCTACCTCTAAACTCTAAGCATGTATTTTGTCTTACTTATTTTGTACTTCCTATACCTTGTACAGTATTAGGCACCTGACTTGATAAAATATTAATAAATATTGATTGAATGAATAAATTTTGAAAACCAGAAGATATGTGGATGACTTAAGATCTGAGCCAAACCCAGAAGTAAAGAGCGCTGCATAACTCTTGATATGAACTAACTTTTTGAGTTCAGATTTTGCTGCATGTTTGGGTTTGGACCACTGTAGAGATGCTTGGGCCACTTATACTCTGTCCGGAAATGAGAAACCTTTGCAGAAGGACCAGGTTACTCCAATAGCTTCCTTGTTTTGCAGCATTTGTTGGTCCAACTGCATGCAATATCATTTATAGAATGGTTGCTATAATAGCTATGTTAGTTGCTTTCCTTCTGCTTCTATGTTAAAAACGGTTCTTGTTTCCAAATATGATTGTGCCCTAGGGAAAATGGTCACAGTTCTGCATTCTCTGGAAGAAGCCTGGTTCTGAAAATATATAATTGGCACCTGGAATATACACATCATCAGAAACTATTAGAAATGGCTTTGACACTGCCTTTTGTACATTTACTTTGAATCTGAATACTATAATCACTTTCTTAAGAACTTTTATTCTCAGTGCAACATCCCATGCTGTGTTGATTTAAGCCACAGATATTGCCCAAATTACAGCCTAGCACTAGCAACACTAACATTAAAGTAATAGAGTACTCTGTAGCTTGTTGTTGTGATGGATTTTTAAGGAAGCAGTATTTGCTTAGAAACCACACTAAAACCTACCAATTTTGTGAATATTTATAAGAATACATCAGGCTGGGCGCAGTGGCTCAAGCCTGCAATCCCAGCACTTTGGGAGGCCGAGACAGGCAGATCACAAGGTCAGGAGATCAAGACCATCCTGGTTAACACGGTGAAACCCCGTCTCTACTAAAAAATACAAAAAAACTAGCCGGGTGAGGTGGCTGGTGCCTGTAGTCCCAGCTACTCGGGAGGCTGAGGCAGGAGAATGGCGTAAACCCGGGAGGCGGAGCTTGCAGTGAGCTGAGATGCGGCCACTGCACTCCAGCCTAGGTGACAGAGCGAGACTCCGTCTCAAAAAAAAAAAAAAAAAAAAAGAATACATCAGAGTCGTTTTTATTGGAGAATACTGAACACTAAAACTATAGCAGTTTTAAGATAGAGTGCTGTTAAATGTTTTGAAAAACAGGAGTTTATTGCATGAACTGAACTAATAAGGACTGAAATAATTTTTTTAATGTTATGAAAAATATAATACTAAGGTATTTAAATACTTTGTATTTCTTGCAATACAGTTATTTCCATTGTACTGACTTAAAAGGATATCTCTCATTTTTTAGCTTATTGTTTTGATAATGAACTTGGCAGAGTTTATAAAGTCTGCAGATTAGAATACAAGCTGACCGTTCACTTTTTGGCAATAAGAATGACATCATGTTATGACATATTACAGATCTTTCAGCAAAGAGTGCCTCTGTTCCAGATGAACTTGGTGCCTGTGGACATTCTAGAACATCAAGCTATGCAAGCCAGCAGTCAAAAGTATCAGGTAGAGGCTAACAGTGAAGTTGAATTCCTTATTGTTCCAAAGGGACTTGAAACTGCTGTGGTGTGGGGGAAGGATGTCAGATTGTAGAGTGTTTGATATGAGTATGATATCCAAGGCGATTTTCTCTGACAGGGTATAGCACATGTCACTCCCGGTCATCTAGTTTCTCTGAGCTCTGCCACAGAAGAAATACCTCAGTGGGAAGCACATCAACAGGAGTTGAAAGTATTCTAGAGCCATGTGATGAAATCGAGCAGAAAATCACTGAGCCAAATCTTGATACAGCTGATAAAGAAGATACAGCTTCAGAAAAACTCAACAGGTATCCTTTTAGTTTAAAGAATAAATTTTAATTTTAAAAAAACTTTGTTTTCATAACATAATAAAAAGGAAAAAATGTAATTCTTTTCAAAGATGCCCAGTGAAACAAGATTCTGTAGAATCTCAGCTGAAGCGAGTTGATGACACCAGGGTGGATGCAGATGACATTGTGGAGAAAATATTACAAAGTCAAGACTTCAGCCTTGATTCCAGTGCTGAAGGTGTGTAGATAACTGTTAAGCATAGATTCCTGTAATCCAGGTTTTTGTAATCTGTGTAATCAGCAGTAAAGAGGCTCAGAACATCATGATATGACTGTTGCATATTTGTATAGTAAATTTCATGCCCATAAAAATCTCAAGATAACTTTATAACTCATTTATTAATGAGAATGATTATTGAATTTAGAAAAAACACATTTTAGTTAAAAGTGATCAATTTTAAATAAAACATGTATTGTGTTTTTAATTATGCCCAGATGTCTACAATGTTTGTATACCTAATGATAGGTATCTACATCTGCTTTTGTTACAAGTGCTTTAAGCCACAGTTGTAATTTGGAGGTGGTCTTAGAACAATAATAGTGAATAATGGAATCCTTCATTCCCTCCTTAGAATTTTCACTGAAACTGAAAATTTGTATGCCACCAATTTGAAAGATATAATTACTCATGTTGATGTGAATAGAAAGCACTTAACAATGGACTTATTTTCATTATGTAGCTGGGTATAAAGAGAAATAATTAAACCTTACTTATGGAAATTTGTAGGAAGAGCTATCTCCATTACTCAGCTAAAAGAAAAAGAGCTTTAGAAAAGTTGGTGAGCAATAACCTTTAGAGTATCTTTTAAATTGCCTATTTTAAAACATGTGTATGTAACTTTGGTTTTTAAGTTATTTCTTTAATAAACTGAATTGTAAAATATGGATTATTACAATATCAATACTATTTGACAATAGTCTAATAATTGTGCATGTAACAAACATTTTAAATGTGTATTGCAGAAGAAGGACTAAGGCTATTTGTGGGTCCTGGGGGAAGTACAACCTTTGGCAGTCATCATCTTCCAAATAGGTAAGTAGTACAAATAGTGTCTTATTAAAATATAGACTAATTTTTTTTTTAATCATGAGTAGAGGATGATGGTTGCAAAGTTTATATTAGGCTGAAGCTAGGAAACACAGCAGTAGTTACATAAGAAGAGTTACAGCTCTTAGCGTAGCTCTGTTTCCTTTATTCTGGATATGTTTGACATTATATTTTATAAATTAGTTTTTAATTTCCTTAGAAGTATTTTTAAAGTGTATTAGTCAAGGACCAGGACCAGTAGACCATTGGGAAAGCTGCAATATAAAAGCACATTTAGAAAAGAGTTCTTAGTCTTTTAAAACATTAATTTTTTATTAATTTATTTTCTAGAGACAGTGCTGTTTCCCAGGCTGGAATGCAGTGGTGCAATCATAGATCACTGTAGCCTCAAACTCCTCAGCTCAAGTGATCCTCCTGCCTTAGCCTCTTGAGTAGCTGGGACCATAGGCATGTGCCACTGTACATCACTAGTCTGATATTTTAGGAAGAGCAAAGCAAAATTACATTCTCAGTCAATGGTGTTATCTTTTCTGAGCAGTTACACAGCCACTGAGCAACTTAAGCTGCTGTTAACCTTTCTTGTACTCTCCTTTTCTCCACCCCACTGCCATACATATTAAGAAAAGTTCTGAAAACCAAATACCGTTTTGCTAGTTATTCAGATGCAGATGAAGAAAAGTCACCTGCCAAACTTACCACTGATTATCAGCACTGCAGCAGGTAACAGTGAGTACAGACACCAAGGACAGTGTAGGAATTCTGATCACTCCCTTGCTCCTTACAGCCTGCTCCCCACACTTCTGTGCACCCCTAATTCCATTCCATGTCATATTTATGTAGAGTCCCTGCAAAACTACAGAGTGAGTCACAGTTTCAGGGGGGAGCCCCTTGGACCAAGACAGTTATTTTATTCTCTCATGCTCAAAACCTAAAAGAATTTTGCATTCATTTCTTTTACTAATACTCATTTTAATGAGTACCTCCTATTTGTCCAGCACATTACAAGGCTCAAAAATAGACTAACAGCAAAAACCTACATCAACAATTAACTACAATCAGATATCATAGGTAGGTAAGAGAGAGACATATAAAACTACTTCCAGGGAGTAATGTGAAAAAGGATTTACAGAAGATATAACACTATTTAGATCTTTAATTGACTCATCTGCTCATTAAATTCAGTAACTGTTTCTTGGGCCAGTTTCTGGGTAAGAATGCAAGTAGAAAAGACCAAGCTCTTACCCTCTGCCGGCTTATGGTCTAGCACATGGGGCTGGCAGGCTATAGCTCATAGGCCAAATTGGCCCACTGCCTGTATTTATAAAGTTTCATTGGAACACAACTATGCCTGTTTGTTTGTATAGTGTTTATGGCTGCTTTGATGCATTACAGTAGCAGAGCTGAGTGGTGCCACAGAGACTCTGTGGCCCACAAAGCCTACAATATTTACTGTCTGACTCTTTCTTACAGATGAGATGGACAAACTAAAAATCGTAACATTATAATAAATACTGTAATAGAGAGAAGTAGAGGGAAGTTTGAGAGAACAGAAACGGGACCTCAGAGTTCACACTTGAAGAGAGACTTTGGGAGAATAAAAAATAAGTGGGGGACTTATAAGGTGAATATGATGAATATGAATACTCCTGGTAATGGGAACAAATAGAATGAGTTTATAAGTACAGTTATTATTATATATAATTATAATAAACATATAGCAACTATAGGTAGCATTGAGCATTTATTAGTTATATGCCAAGCACAGGTACATATATATTTTTTTATCCAATTCTTATATAGTATCTTTCAGTGCTCACAACATACTACAATTAGTTTGGTGTTTTTTTTTTAATGGAAACAAAGATACAAAGAAGTAATTTTAGGCTGGATGTGGTGGCTCACACCTGTAATCCCAGCACTTTGGGAGGCTGAGGCGGGTGGATCACTTGAGATCAGGAGTTCAAGACCAGCCTGGCCAACATGGCAAAATCCCGTCTCTACTAAAAATACAAAAACTAGCTGGGCGTGGTGGTGGGCACCTGTAATCCCAGCTACTTGGGAGGCTGAGGCAGGAAAATCACTTGAACCCAGGAGATGGAGGCTGCAGTGAGCCAAGATTGTACCACTGCACTCCAGCCTCTGCAACAGAATGAGACTGTCTCAAAAAAAAAAAAAAGAAGAAGAAGTAATTTGCCCAAGGCCTTAAAACTAGTAAGTGGTAAAACCAAGATTAAAACTCATGTCTCTTTGAGTCCAAATCCCATTGTACTTAACCACTATATCTTACTATATCTTACCAAATCCCATTGTACTTAACACATTAATAATATAACATAGTTCAGGTTCTTCTGAGGAGAGGGGGTTGTGAACAGGTATTTAAGGGCATGAGGATGGCAAGCATCTCTGGGCTAGGCTGTAAAGGGCCTCACTTGCCATAACAAAGTTTCTTCTTCTCATGTTCACAGTGGGGAGCCATTGGCTGTCCTTGCAGGGAAGTGACCTATCAGATTGGCATTTTAGAAAAATAACTGGCTATTATTTGAAGGGTAGATCAGAGCAAGGAGAGACCAGTAGCAGGAGGAACCAGGTAGAAAAGTAACATTTATAAGGACAGTGGTATGAAGGATGGAGAGAACATACGTTTTTGAGTTAGAGACTTAGGTTCACATCCTAGCCAGACCACTTTTGGGGCCTGAGTAAATCACTTAACTTCAATAGAATTTTAGTTATTAAAAGTAGGAATAACCATGCCTATCTCATGGAGTAATTTTAAAGGGCAAATGACATAATATACTCAGTAAACCCGGGCTTTATTTATTTAAGTAGAGGAACAGCAGAAAATATAGTTCCAACCAAATGGTATTTTTTTCTAAGAGATAGGGTCTCACCCTGTCACCAGGCTGGAGTGCAGTGATGCACTCTCGGCTCACTGCAATCTTCAACCCCAGGCTCAGCCTGCTGAGTAGCTAGGACTACAGGCAGGTACCACTACGCTCAGCATTTTTTTTTTTTTGTAGAGACAGAGTCTCGCTGTGTTGTCCAGGCTGGTCTCAAACTCCTGGCCTCAAGTGATCCTCCCACTACAGCCTCTCAAAGTGCTAGGATTACAGGCATGAGCTGTTGTGCCAAGCCTTCAACCAAGAGGAATTTAAATAGTAAATGATCAAAAGCATGGACTGTCTTATCAGACTGCCTGGGGTCAAGTCCTAGCTCTTCCACTATTGATTGATATTATTGACCTCTGTAAGGCTCCGTTTCCTTGCCTATAAAATGAGAGTGATAAATAAGATACTGAACTCATAGGATGTAACATTAAATTAGATGACTTACGTAAAGTTTTTTGGTTTTCATTTTTGAAAGACAGGGTCTCACTCTGTTGCCCAGGCTGGGGCACAGTGATGTGATTACAGTTCACTGCAGCCTCCAATTCCTGCACTCAAGTGATCCTCCTGCCTCAGCCTCCTGAGTAGCTAGGACTATAGGTGTAAGCCACCACGCCCAGCTTTTCTTTTTTAACTTTGTGTGGAGATGAGGTCTTGCTGTGTTGCCCAGGATACAGCCTGGCCCACTTGGGTTTTCTCACTGGGACCTGCATGCACCTGCCCACTTGTCTTTAGGGACATTAAATTTTTTCTGACAAGAAGTCTGTCTGTATTTTTATTTTATTCTTCTGTATGTGATTTGTCTTTTATATATATCTGGCTGCTTTTAAGATTTTCTGTTTATTACTGGTTTTTAGCACTTTGGCTATGATGTGCCTTGGTATGTTTTTCCTTGTGTTTATTCTGCTTGGGGTTCATCAAGCTTTTCCATCTATGGGTTTACAGTTTTCATCAAATTTGGAATTCTCAAGCCATTGTTTTCCCCAACCCCTCCTTCTGTTATTCTGATCTACAAATTCTAGTCCCCAGCCCCTCTGAGCTTTGACCTCTGACTCCTCCACTCAGAGAGACCAGCAGGCTGTATTTGGGGTCTTCCTCTCTGCACTGCAGGCTCGGAGGATCCTGAAGGAAACTGCTTCAGGCAGCTAGCTGGGGCGGTTGTTGGGCTCTCTTCATTTATTTATTGTTTCTTGGGACCACAGTCCTGCACTGCCTGTTGTCTAGTATGTGCAAACTGTCATTTCACTCATTCTATCCAGTTTTCTAATTATATAAGGCAGGAGGGAAAGTCTGGTTCCTGTTACTTCATCATGGCCAGAGGAGAACATTTTTAAAAGGGCATCTAAAAGCCAGTGTGCCGTGCTGCCCACCATGGTTTCTTCAAATTCTGATTTTCTGTAGGTATGAATGGGTGCTCACTGGCATTCTGTTGAGGAAGTTCCTATTTCTTCTGTAGAATGAATCTGTGAGAAAAGGAGTTTCTGGGCAGTCGACTGAGAAGTCCAGTCAAGTCCATGGTGGGCTAGTAATCACTGCTACCTTACTTCCATTGTTTAGAATTTCCTCTTAAAATGTCATTAAGGGAGACACTAGTCATGGTGGTTGCTTCTGGGCTTACTAAACTCAGGCACACTCAGGGTGAAATGACCAGTAGTAAGGTATACCCTGACATCTTGACAAATTGGGAAATGGGTACCTGGTGATAACTTTAGGCAGTAATGGGCCAGGCATGGTGGCTCATGCCTGTAATCCAGCACTTTGGAAGGCTGAGTTAGGAGGATTGCTTGAGCCCAGGAGTTCTTGTTGCAGTGAGCTTCAATCACACCACTGCACTTCCATCTGGGCAACAGAATGAAACCCTGTCATGAAAACGCCACAATATTATGACAGCTGAAGACCATCATCATTAACTCAGTGGGAGTCCTGATGCACTGCCAGAGTCAACATATGCTCTTGGATGAGACCGATTTTAGAATGGATAGATAAACATGTTTGAGGAGCATTTCTTGCCACCATTTGTTGATTGGTCAAGAATTGGGAAATTCTAATACATTATTTTGGGAATAAGTGCAAAAGAATCAGGATCTACACTAATCCAATGTATTAATTATAAACATTTAATATTTCACATAGTTTCTATCCATGATGCCTTTAAACCTTGTGGAAATCAAATCTAGTAGAAAAATACCTAATGCCCCATCTCTCCAGGGACAAGGTTACTTGAAACAGTTTCAAACACTACAGCTCAAAACTTTGAAGTTTTTTTCCTCTACTGTTTTAGGGTGGGGTCTGGAGCTTATGAACAAGTTGTGATCAAACGCTAGAAGTCAAGCCGGTGAAAACATTTCCCTGTGGATTTAAGATGTGAGTAGTTGATGTATCAAGGCATTTTATTCAAGCACTTAATAGAAAATGAACCTCAACTATCAAGAGGAAAGCCAATGCTGATTTCTTCTCTGGAAGGACCCACCACCATCCTATACCAGCCACCAAAGGGGAACATCTGCGTGGCAGTCTCCAGGCACCGTGCTGCTATGTGCCTTGGAAGCACCTGGCTTCTGTGGTCACTGCACATGATAATGAAAAGCCTGCTTTGTCTTTTAGAACACCCCAGTGGAGAAAACAGCATTATACACATCAGAGTATCATTTTAGGATTCAAGTGTAAAAATCTGTGATCAAGGTGCTCAATAGATTTGGGCTCTATGGTTTGGTTTTTTTAGTTTGAGAGACAGTACATGAATATAACTTAAACCCTATAGATTTGTCAAGATAGGCACAATTCCTGTTCTGGAAATCTTCCCTATTACACTACCTACAGCGTTGTATAAAGCGTGGGTGTTCATGCTTTGAGAAAATGTTAGACTACAATTGAAACATGTGATGTGCTTATTCATAATTCTCAATGTATCAGTCATAAATGAAATAACAAGTGCATTTCAGTCTGAGATACGTGAATGGATGTAATGCCGTTTTTATGCAGTATATATTGTTAATTGTCATTAATATTAGATGAACTGCAGAATCACCCCCAAGCACTACATAAAAGGCTCAAAATAAGTTTAACACCCACTGTGTTGGGCACCCTAACAGAAGAGCTGTCTTAACTCACTGAATAGTAAGGTCTACTGGTTTCAGGAGTCAAAATGTAGAAAAAGAGGAGAATTGTAATATGGTCAGAAACAGAGAAGCCTTTTCCATGTAAATTCAGATTTATCTGAGGCTAACAGTTTTCCAAAGTGGTGGTGGGTAGCAGCATGACAGCTGCTTGCCGTGACTGATGCGGACTGGTAGGTTTCCATTTTAGTTCTCTGTAAGTACTATTTTCTTCTCCACTGTGTCAAAAGTTAGTTGTTTTGAGGCAAGAGTAGAATATAACATACATCAAATATAGCTTTTAAAATAAGAATACCTGGTCTGGATCCAGTTGACTAGCACAGCAGATAAACCTTAGAGTTTTTCTGTCCTTACATGACAGTTTCCACGTGGAAAGATCTAAACTTTCTTGGAATCACTGTTAGTGAAGAAAAATGTAGAATCTGTATAACCAGTAATTCCCCAATTCTTACTTTCAAAGTCATATCCAGGAAAGACAATATGTCAGAATAGAATGACTTTGGTCTAGGTGTTTTCACGTTGGCAAAAATAAGGAGGAAATTATATTATTTTAATATCCAAATTTAAAGGTTTGGAAAATTTTGAATAGTTAATATTAGGACTTTTGTTGCTGTTTTTTATATTTCAAGGATTGGGTATTCTGCATTAATCCAATACTATATTAACCAAGAGATTCTGGAATTTTTTAAAAGATGATACCCTGTTTTATATTTTGAATGTAGAGAGACTCTGAGAGAGAGAATGTTCTGAGTTATTATACTTTTTATTTTTTAAGATTTATTTTTAAGGATAAAACAATGACCTGAACATTTTAGCCTAACCAAGGGAATTAAGTGGTAAAGACTTGCATTCTGTCTTCACGTGAACTGATCCATTCATTATATATTATGGGAAAAATCAAAGAAAGTTTTTTATAGAGATATGAAGATATTATTTAGAGAGATATTTATTATGACATTTTTTAGAAACATATTTTTCTATTTTCAAAATATTATTTCTAGGCTATATTTTTATTGGTGCTGTGCAGATGATTTTGCAGTTTTGAAAACGATAAAACTAGATTGTAAGTGGGGTTTAGGGAGAACATTCATCAGACATGTAAGAGGTGCTGCAGTCAGGGCGGTGCCCATCTTACTCATCCTTGGCTGCCCTTGGTCCGACACCTCTCTATACAAGACTGGTTCTCAGTATTTTAAATGGTACAGAATTCTTTTTAAAAAGTAGAGAGATTTTGAAAAGCATAAGAATCATGCCTTTATAATCTTAGCAGCCATCAGATACATCTTGATTTATGTAGTAGTAAATATAACAAATATTTTAATAAATAGAAACACTGATTAGGAAGAAAAAAGAACTAATGTGTATGTCTTCTGTAGTCAGCAAAAGTCTGGATCCATTTTATTCCATTTTGTGTTCCATTGGCACACTTTGTATTCAAATTTCAGTGCAGTCCTTTCAAAATACTCGCTAAGGGTTGCCTAAGTGTCTGCCTTACGCTCTGATTCTCCTTTTCAGAGAGCATGGTTAAGAACATCTTAACCATGTAGCCATTGAAAAAATCTGTTTATTAAATAATAAGTCCACTTCTGTTTATGTTTTGAGTTTAGAAAATTTGACTTGAAAATTTAGATTATTAATAAATGTATTTTTAAATATTAAAGTCAAATTTCAAATCACCCAGTGTTGAAGAATTTGCAGATGTATACAATACTTTTTCTAATTATATCCTAGAGAAAAAGACTAATGGTATTTCAAAGCTGTGTATTTGTGATGAGATAAAGAAGAGTCTTAAATATCTTGTTTGGGAGAATGCACAGGCCAGTCAGGAGACCCACCTCCTGCGCGGTGAGCTGCTCACTGAGACCCAACAGGTCATGAAGGCTAGTAGAGGGCAGAGAAGGCCTTGGGCCATCAGTTTACACTCGAATGGTTGACTCCCCTTTGTGGTGTTTTTGAAGGCTGCTTATACCAACAGCTAATGTGGATTAGTGCTTATGATCTTGAAAAAGTCTTGACCAAGAGTCCTAAACTCCACCACTCCACCATCCCATTCCAGCTTAACACTATCAGAATAATATGCAAACTCTGGATTCTTTTTTCTTTTTCACTTTTTTTTTTTTTTTTTCCTTTTTTAAGAGAGACAGGGTCTTGCTCGGTCACCTAGGCTGGAGTGTAGTGGCACAATCGTTGCTCACTACAGCCTCCAACTCCCAGGCTCAAATGATCCTCCCACCTTGGCCTCCCAAAGTGCTAGGATTACAGGCGTGAGCCACTGTGTCCAGCCTAGTTTCTTTTGTATATGCTTTTTCTACAAAACTGTGAGCCACAGAGGTTGACCACTTAGCCAATTGGTTGCTAGAAGGGAGAAAAAAAATCTCCAGCTAGCCTCCAGATAAAACATACTCAAATTCAAACAGCAGTTAGTTTTAATTAACATATAGAAGTAATTTTAGGCTTTCAGATTTCTATGCTGACTAGAACACTTTGCAAGCTGAAGCTGACATTATTATCAAATACTTCATTTAAGTACGTACTCCGAAGTGTCAGGCTTCCAGCATATGTAGCAACACTCTGAGAGACAAACTGGGCTCATATGACGGGGTTGCATTTTATTTTCTTAACAGGTCTTTAAATTGGGCAGTTCTGAAATTCTGTTTGGTCACTTCTAGATGGTACGTCATGTGAATACAACCAAGTACTGTAGTTGAAATTGTGTTATACCACTACTCATATGTTGTTTTAGGTACTATGCATAATGTTAATAGCTGAGATGTTAAAGAATTTGAAGTCTAAAATATAAAAGATAAATATACCTATATTAATCCTATGTTAAGATGCTCTGGAAATAAAGGCCTTATTCCCTTACATATGCGATTTTTGTAAGATAATATATACACAGTGTATTTTAAACATTTGTGTGGGTGGTCCATGTAGTTACTTCCCATACGACAAAGCTGACAAAATTTTTAATTTACACAATGTATTCTGCATTTTCAAATGTTTATCTTATATATATAGCAAAGAAATTATCTTACTGATATGCATTGACCAAATCCCATGGAGAAAAGACATTTAGATACATCTCATTTGAGGCTCCCCTTCCTCTCATGTGTTTGATTTTTTGGAAGATGACACAATGTGTGGGTAACCATGCAAATGTTTATGAATAACTTTATTGAAGTGATTCCATCAGTATTCTGTTCTAATACTTGGAGAATGATCTTCATATTTATATATTTTATTTCTTTGTTTCAACTATACAGTGATAATCCAGGAAATGTTTCCTTTTTTTTTTTTTTTTTTTTTTACAAAAACTGATTTTTTATTTGTAAAATGTTTGTAATAATGTAAAGGTGAACATGTTCAATAAAAATCATATATTAAAAGTTTAGATGTTCTTTATCTTTTAAAATGTATCAGTTAAGATTCCATCAGAAAATTGTGCCAAGGTAAGAAAACAGAAATGAAAGGACCAAAATAACTTATCCCTGAGGGTTTCTTTATTTATTACCAGGGAGCATGGGACAGATTTGAACGCCCCCTGTGGCGGACTTCTCTTTGAACCCTGGGGCAGCCCATGCAGTGGCATGGACCTGGGCTTTGGGTGAGACAAACCTGAGTCTGAATACAAACTCCCCTCTGAACCTGGCCTCAAACTCCTGAGCTCAAGTGATCCTCCCACCTTGGCCTCCCAAAGTGCTAGGATTACAGGTGTAAGCCTATGCGCCTGGCCTGAACCTATTTTCTAATCTAGGATGGACATAACACCAACACTCTATTGGGTTGTAATGAAAGACATGGGCATTATTGTTAAGAGTATGCTACTTTCTAGGCACTCAGTGATCCGTCAAGCCAAAATTTGCCTTTGTATAGCATCTGTACACATATACTCATTTCTAGTGTTGGACATACAGATGCTTATTAAATGTGCCACTATTAGTGTATACCCAAAAGAAAGGAAATAAGTATATTGAAGAGATATCTGCAATTTTATGTTTATTGCAGCACTATTCACAATACCCAAGGTTTGGAAGCAACCTAAGTGTCTATCAACACTTAGATGAATTCATAGAGAAAATGTGGTATATAAACACAGTAGAGTACTGTTCAGCAATAAAAAAGAATGAGATCCTGTCATTTGCAACAACATGGATGGAACTGGAGACCATTATGTTAAGTGAAATAGGCCAGGCACAGAAAGACAAACTTCACATGTTCTTACTTATTAGTGGGAACTAGAAATTAAAATAATTGAGCTCATGGAGATAGAGAGTAGAAGGATAGTTGCCAGAGGCTGGGAAGGGTAGTTGGGGGGTAGGGTGTGGGAGGTGGGCATGGTTAATTGGTACAAAAAAGAATGAGTAAGACATAGCATTTGCTAGCAAAAAAGGGTGACTATAGTCAAAAATAATTTAATTGTACATTTTAAGAGTATAATTGGGCCGGGTGCAGTGGCTCACGCCTGCAATCCCAGCCCTTTGGGAGGCCAAGGCAGGCGGATCACTGGAGGTCAGGAGTTCGAGACCAGCCTGACCAACATGGTGGAACCCCATCTCTACTAAAAATACAAAAATTAGTTGGGTGTGGTAGTACACGCCTGTAATCCCAGCTACTCTTCTACTGAGGCAGAAGAATCGCTTGAACCCAGGAGACAGAGGTTGCAGTGAGCCGAGATGGCACCATTGCACTCCAGCCTGGGCGAAAGAGCAAGACTCCGTCTCAAAAAAAAAAGTATAATTGGATTGTTTGTAACACAAAGGATAAATGCTTGAAGTAACAGATACCCCATTTACCCTGATATGATTATTACACATTACATGCCTGTATCAAAATATCTCATATACCCCCCATAAATATATATACCTACTATATACCCACAAAAATGTTTTCACTATTAAAGATCACTTAACAAATGGTATTTAGTGTCACCTATATCCTCGTATAGACTGTTCTATTCCCTTAGACCAGAATGTCCTCAGAGAGCAAAAACAATGCCAACAGTGTCCCTCTGCTGATACTCAAATTATAATAGCAATTTAATATTAATAAAGAACTATAGTTTAATGTCAGTTTGAACCCAGATTCTTCTCTGCAGATTGTCAGGGCCTCCCTGGACAGTGCAGATTTTAAAAGGTTATGTGACTAAAGAGAAAGCACCCTGTCTCTTGTCAGGAGAGAGTAGGGTATGGACACTCTATGGGAAACCCTCCACACTCCTCCCCACTACAGAGGATCACCCAGAATAACTTTGTACCAGATCACAGCAGAACCTGGCAGGACTCTGATCTGCCCACATCTCCAGCATGGAATTCTCAGACCCAGCCTTCTTGTTTCACCTTGGCCCACCTTTCTTCAACACCTGGTGATTTTCTTCCTCTCTCTCTGTCTGTCCTTCCCTTTCTCTTTCACCTGTTTTCACTTCTTCGCTCCCTGTACCTATGCATCACTTATCATAGCAGCACATAATGAAATCTTTCCTTCCATTTGTGTGATAGGTAGGAAATCACTGGTGGAGTTAATTCATTCCACATTATACAAAGTGTAACAAAAAATTAAGAAACCTAGGCTGGGCGCAGTGGCTCACGCCTGTAATCCCAGCACTTTATGAGGCCGAGGTGGGTAGATACCTGAGGTCAGGAGTTTGTGGCCAGTCTGACCAACATGGTGAAACCCCATCTCTACTAAAAATACAAAAAAAAAAAAATAGCTGGGCATGGTGGTGGGTGCCTGTAATCCCAGCTACTTGGGAGGCTGAGGCAGGAGAATCGCTTTAACCTGGGAGGCAGAAGTTGCAGTGAGCTGAGATCATGCCATTGCACTCCAGCCTAGGCGACAGAATGAGACTCTGTCTAAAAAAAAAAAAATTAAGAAACCTAAACAGGCATAAAGTTAGACATTCCCTGGGTCAGTGATCTCTATTCCATGTGAACCTATTTAATAGGAAATGTCAGAAGATTTCCCAAATGAATGTTTAGACCTCCTTCCCATGCATTTATTACCCAGCTAGGTTGAGGTATCACCTCAACCATTTCTTAAGAAATTGACTTCACTGCAGATCTTCAAACCATTTCAACACTGTTTTTCCTTAGTGTATGCATTGCAGAAAATCTCAAACCTCTGCAGAAAGTTGGCATGTCTAAGATTTTTGGCATCTTTTTTTTTTTTTAATCTTATGTTGGAGAATCCTTAAAGCGAGTATGTGCAGCTACTTAAAATAGGAAAAGTGTGCCACCTTCTGGCCTTAAACGTCTGATGATTCAGTTCAAGTCTACCTGTCTCAAGTGATCCAGTCTGCTTCTATTTCACATATATTTCATGAAATTTACACCAAAGGAAAAACACATTTTGTATCTTTTCAGTAATTTTTAAAATTTGAAATAATTTCAACAGACTTTGAAGCATTGCACATTTTGCTTAAAAAGTAAAATTGTTTCCTTTGGTGTGGGATTAATGAAAAATTCTGTAAGTACAGTTCCATGAAGATTTCTACCCAAAGGCACTGCTTGGGCAGCATGGCAAAGCACATATTTACAAGGCCAGGCGGGACACAGCAGTGAGAACACACAGAGCCTGTTCAGTGAAAGCAAAGGCTCTGATGGGTCAAGGGTGATGTGTGGGAGCAGGGAGTCGTGTTGTTGGGTAAGACAATAAAATCAGATCACAGCTTAATCTGACTAATTATAGCTTGAATCTAGCACACAGGATGAAGTGGAGCAGGCAGAAAGAAATGAGATCGTTTCAGCAATGGAGGCAAAAGTGTGCAGGCAGAGTATATACAATTCAGCAGAAACATTAAGAACCCAACAGAGAAATAGAGGACACGAATTGTTAACTTTCAAGATAAAAGGTATATAACACATGCTGCTGGCTTCAAAAGCTTGTATTTAACATTTACTATACACATTTCTTTTTTTTTTTTTTTTTTTTTTTTTTGAGACGGAGTCTCACGCTGTTGCCCAGGCTGGAGTGCAGTGGCGCGATCTCGGCTCACTACAAGCTCCGCCTCCCGGGTTCCCGCCATTCTCCTGCCTCAGCCTCCTGAGTAGCTGGGACTACAGGCGCCCGCCACCGCGCCCGGCTAATTTTTTGTATTTTTAGTAGAGACGGGGTTTCACTGTGGTCTCGATCTCCTGACCTTGTGATCCGCCCGCCTCGGCCTCCCAAAGTGCTGGGATTACAGGTTTGAGCCACCGCGCCCGGCCTACTATACACATTTCTGACTGCCAGCTTCTAGCAGCTTGCTAGACCTCAGCAATATTCCCAGCTGTCCCCTTTGTCTAGATATCACCAAGGATGTGCATTATATATGTGAAAGGAAAATATCTTGGTCCCCTAAAATCACTAAGCTGAAAGGAAAATTCAAACTGGAAACTGCTCAGGGCACACCTGCCTCCCATTCTATTTAAAGTCATCCCCCTGCTCACTGAGATAGATGCATATCTGATTGCCTCCTTTGGAAAGGCTTATCAGACACTCAATGCAACCATTTGTCTCTCTTCTACCTGTGCCCTGGAAGCCCCCTCCTTGCCTTGAGTTGTCCCCGCCTTTCTGGATGGAACCAATGTACATCTTACATATATTGATTGAGGTCTCATGTCTCCCTAAAATGTATAAAACCCAAGCTGTGCCCCGACCACCTGGGGAACATGTCGTCAGGACCTCCTGAGACCATGTCATGGGAGCGCATCCTCAACCTTGGCAAAATAAACTTTCTAAATCAACTGAGACCTGTCTCAAATTTTAAGAGGTTCACATATGTAATGATAAGTCATGTTTGCCGTAGTTAGCATCTAGCATTCTCCATGAAGGCAGAAACCCATGGTTCTCAGTCTTCAAAAGACCACATTGCCACTGCTGACGCTGCTCAGTCCCTGACTTCCTGTCAACTGCTCGACACACAGTCTCCACGGGACCAGGCATGACGAGATAAAGATTTAATGTTCTTGGCACCCAAACTCTAGTTGAGGAAATTGGCTTTATTTGGAGTTCTCCCTTGATAATCACTGGCGGAACTGAGGGCTGAGAACACTTGAAGGGAGTTGAACTGCTGGGCGTGCAGTGGAGCGGGAGGTTGGCAGTCACAGGAGAGGAGGGGAGAGGGTGGGGCAAGCGAGGGCAGCTGGGGAAGGTTAGCTGGGAGCTGCTGCCTGGTGAGGAGGAGGGTAAGGCAGGACATGTTTGAGAAGCCTCAGGGCAGCATAGAAGGGGCTGAGATTCACATCTCACTTGTATGGAACTGAACTTGAAAGCAGGCAGTGCTGTGATAACTTAAGCTTTCAGGAAATCATAGAAGTCTCAGAGTTTTGGAGTTACCCAGACTATGGAAATAGGAGTTGGAGGCAAATTCTATTCAGATATTCTCAAGGGCCAGGGAGGTTTCGATACCTGGTAGGGCAGATTTCCTATCTAGTCTGGGAGGTGGGCAGTGGCAGTGAGAACCTTCTCTCAAAGAAGACTGCAGATTAAACTCTGTCTCCTGCTGAGCCCACTTGTTTTCACATTGTCTGTGGTGGCTTTGACTCAAGCAGAGTTGAATAGTTGTGATAGAGACTGGATCACCTGCAAAGATTTACTATCTAGCCCCAAAAGCATGTTTGGCAACCCCTGACCTCAAGTATTAATGAGCCTTTCAGTGTCAAAGAAAGGCCTGTATCCAGTCTAGGGGAAAGACACACTTCTCAAGAAGAACGTAGGTTCAGAAGTCGTAGAGAGAGCGGGAAGGCCATGGGAAAGAGTGGCTCCAGCCCCCATGGCAGTCATGAGCACTTAAAATATTTCCATGTGGGGGCTCCAGTGATTAGGCTCGAACAAAGTTAACTGATGAACTTTCAAGAAAGATCGGAGAAAGGGCTGGTCTTGGCTAGAAACCTTGGCTCTACCACAGAAGACCAATGATGAGAAGGGAACTCTAGAGTGAAAACTGCGGAGATCTAGAAAGGTGAGGACAGAGGGCCTTTGAGAGCAGGAATAGGGTGGGGCTACAAATCTCTTGTTCATGTGCGCCTTTGAGCATTCATGAGGGAAGTCTGATAGCAGTATTAGAAATTTCCGGGAAAAACAGCTGGTTTACCAAAGTAATGTGATTAAAAGATGGTTCTCATCAGAATCCCTTCATTCTCTCCCCCCTCACCAAATCCCCTTCCCATCTGCTTAATTATTAACCCCTGGAAACTCAGCTTGAGAATTACTCCCCCCAGCCCTCTCCCAGGCACCAACTCTGCGTCGGCATAGCCCCCATTCCAGACTGGTCAGGATGTCCCAGCTGTGGCACAGATGGTTATTTGCCACAATGCTCCTTCTCCCCTTGTTCCTTGGCAGACCAAGTGGACACATGACCTCCTGAAATAAAAACTACATTTCCCAGCTGATACGGTTTGGATTTGTGTCCCCATTCAAACCTCATGTCAAACTGTAATCCCTGATGTTGAAGGTGGGGCCTGGTGGGAAGTGATCATGGGAGCGGATCCTTTGTGAATGGTTTAGCACCATCCCCTTGGTGCTGTTCTCATCACAGAGTCCTCCCAAGATCTGTTTAAAAGTGTTTAGCACCACCCCCTCACTCTGTCTTGCTCCTGCTCCCACCACGTGAGACACCTCACCCCAAACCAACCCTTTGCCTTCTGCCATTATTGGAAGTTTCCTGAGGCCTCCCCAGAAGCACAAGCCACTGTGCTTCCTGTACAATCTGCGGAACCATGAGCCAATAAACCTCTTTTCTTTATTACCCAGTCTCTGCTATATCTTTACAGCAATGCAAGAATAGACTAATACATCAGCCTCCCTTTGTGTGGCCTGAAGACTTCCTTCTGATCAACAGGAAGTAAGCAGTCGTGTTGTGTAACAACCCACAGTAAGCCTTACCAGACGGCTTGTGTGTGCCCTTTGTCCCTTCTCTTCTTTCTGCTGTTTTAGAATATGAAAATGGTAGCCAGAGCTCAAATCTCTCTGTTCCTGGGTGGCATGCTAAGTAGCCACAACATGCAAGATGGACATCTGGGTCCCTAAAGTGGCAGAGCTCCCATGCCTGGGGCTTACCTCTGGACTCCTGTGCCTAGCATCTCATTTAAACTACTGTTTTCCTCCATGAGGTGAAGCTGTTTGTTTCTCCCATTAGTACTACCACCCCAATTCCATCCTGAGAATAGGGTGCTCAAAAAACAATCCCAGCATTTTGGGAAGCTGAGGCAGGCGGATCACTTGAGCCCAGAAGTTCAAGACCAGTCTGGGCAACATAGTGAGACCCTATCTCTACAAATTTTTAATTAGCTGGGCATGGTGGTACATGCCAGTAGTTCAAGCTACTGGTGGGGAGAAGGTGAGGTAAGAGGATTACTTTAGCCTAGAATCTGAGGCTACAGTGAGCCATGATTATGCCACTGCACTCCAGCCTGGGTAACAGAACAAGACCCTGTCTCAAAAAAAGAACAACAACAACAAAAAAACATGGACAGCAATTACATCATGAAGAGGCTTCTATGCCCTCCAACCACCTGCATTGCTGTTTCATCAATGTTCTAGGCTAAATATTACACAGGTTAGAATTTGGCATAAAGGAGACAGAGAATCCCAGAAAAATTTTAAAGCTACTCTTACCCCAAGGAAAAGGTTTTGAATACTATATTTGATAACTTTCTCTTAAATTTTCAATATCACAATTGATATGGTATTTCTGTCCTTGCCCAAATCTCATGTCAATTTGTAATCCCCAGTGTTGGTGGAGCAGGCTGGTGGGAGGTGACTGGGTCACGAGGGCGGATTTCCCCCCTTGCTATTGTTGTTGTTAAACCTGGTTGTTTAGAAGTGTGTAGACCTCCCCAAGCTCTCTTCCTCAGGCTCTAGCTATGTAACACGTGCCTGCTTCCCCTTCAAAAGCCTTCCACCAAGACTGGAAGTTTCCTGAGGCCTCCCCAGCTTCCCGCATGCTTCCTGTGCAGCCTGCAGAGCTGGAAGTCAATTAAACCTCTTTTCTTTATAAATTACCCAGTCTCAGGTAGTTCTTCACAGCAATGTGAGAACAGACTAACAACAATCAACTCATGGCTCTAACACAAAAAATATAGGTAAGTTCAAAATTAACATATTACCACATCCAACTTTTTTATTCTTGAGAAAACAAAAAAGTCCAAGATCAAAGGAAAGCACCCATTTTTAGTTAAACCCTAATATCTTTCTCAGGGCTTACTGCAGTCTGGCCATATGTCAAGCAGGTCTGTCCAATGGCTTGGAACACAGACTTTTGCAGTGAAACTTTAAAAACATTACTTGAATTAGGATTACACACACACAAAAAAACCTAAATTCTAAGTGAGCACAACTATCAGTGAGACCCTGAAATTTCAGGAAATAAACATGGTTCAAAACTCAAACTGTTCATCAAAATAATTACACAGGTCAGTCACCACTGCAGAACCATCACTGCTCAGAGGAATTGAGTCAGCAATGACGGATCTCATCATCTCTTCATTAGCACATAAGCGGTTCAACCTGGGATAAGCAAGGAGTCTCTGCAGAGGTACGAAAAATTTATCTCCAACACAGAAGGGTTTGGGAGAGTTCTCGATCTTGGCCTTCTCAACCTCTGTGAAGACTGGTCCAAAGCATGGGACAGGGGCCTTTGAGCCGCCAATGTCTTTGGGCTTATCACCCTGTTCCCCATCCTGTTCTTTCCGCCTTGGCAGGTGGCTCACTCTTAAGCTTTCCACTTGTTGGGATACCTCATTAACCAACACAAGTTTAAAGAATCTTTCCTGCTGTAAGCTCGGGTATGAGGTGGTAAAAACCTGAAGGGAAAAAACAAAACACTTATATGGAAAATACATGGAAAAATTTTCAAAGCCATCAATAACTTTTTTGCCATGTAAGAATAAATGTACATATTGAAAATATGTCAGATCCTACTAATCGTAAATGCCTCAATTATAATGGGAATCAAATTACTGACACACAGACATTAACTATCTGATTTGCTTTCTAATGCTAATGCCCAATGTCTCCCAGCCAGGTTTCTACCAAGTCACACGAACCCAGTATTTCTACTTGATATTACAGGGGAAAGGGCAAAAAAACGAAAAATGGTTCAGTTAAAAGGGAAAATGTGGGTAAATGCAGTGGCTCACACCTGTAATCTCAGCATTTTAGGAAGGTGGGGCAGGAGGACTGCTTGAGGATGGAAGATCAAGACCAGCCTGGGCAACATAGTGAGACCCTGTCTCTACAAAAGAAAAAAAAAATGCTGAGCATGGTGGTGCATGCCTGTAGTCCTAGCTACTTGGGAGGCTCAAGTGGGAGGATCGCTTGTGCCCAGGAATTCAAGGTTACAGTGAGCCATGATTGTGCCAGTGCACTCCAGCCTGGATGACAGAACAAGACCCCTAATTAAATAAATTTTTAAAGAGGGGGAGGATGTGTTTCTTCTTCTTCTCTTTAAATCAAAAGGGTCTGAGAAGTTTGTAGGCTCAAAGAGTAATGTCCTAAGCCAAGCCGGGGAGAAACTGCTGCTGGCTTTCCTTTTCACTACTGATAATCCTAACAGATTACAAAAAGAGGTTGCTGAAGTATTGCTTTGAAATATTCTGGGTGTTTTTTTGTAGAGATGGAGATCTCACTATGTTGTCCAGGCTGCACTCGAACTCCTGGGTTCAAGCAATCTTTCTGCCTTGGCCTCCCAAAGTGCTAGGATCACTGGTGTGAGCCACTGTACCCAGCCACTTTGAAGTATTCTAAGACAACCCCAGCAATCATTCCCTTTAACATGCCTTGAAACACACCAAAGGGCCAGGCAGTCTCAAAGGATACCGTAGGCTAACTTGGACAGAAGTCATGGGCCTGAAGAATTCTCCTAGGGTGAACCACAAAGCAAGGTCATTTATACTCATCTCTACTTTGGGGATTCTTACTCCCCAAAAAAGTTCACCATCCTAATGTATCTCTAGCCCTGACAGATATCTCACAAAGAATACTCACAGCTTTATAAACATGCTGATCATGCTGCTCTGAAACACATGCTTCTGTTGCCCTTCCTCCGTTTTTCTGGAAGATTCCTATCTGGGTACAGTATCCAACATTTTCAGCTCCAGCTGGTGGTTCCCCAACACCAGTAAACTCCACAGAGTAATCATAGCGATTTGCCACATATAAAGCCCTGAAACCAAAACGAGGACAGCAATCATTTTTCTAAATGTAGAGCTACTGTTAAATAAGGAACCATTTCTGGTCAGCAGTACAATAGAACATGAAAAATACAATTAACATAAATACTTCTAAGTTACAAATTCCTAATTTATTTCTATGAGAAATCAAGGCAAGGATATAGTGTCAGTTTCCAATTTACCCTAAGAATATGGAAGAGGAAAGGAACATCATGGGCAGGCTATAGGGGTGGACAAGAAGACCACAAGGGCTCAACCCAACTATCCATTTGGGTTTGCAACACCACCAGAAAACATGACTAAGCCTCAGGAGATACCCCAGGGAGCGGCATGAGGCTCATTCTCACTGCCCCAAACCTTCCCTCTGTTTTGTTCCTCATCTCCATGCCAGTACTACAGATGCCTTCACATAAAAGGTGCCCAGTGACTACACCTCCTCCCTTTCCCTACTTGCCCAAATGCAATGGTTCCTTTGTGATCTTATTACCTACTAAGTCACACGTTGGAATCAATTTTATTGGAAGAAAGTACAAAACAATTTAGGTAATGTATGTATATCAATATTTATTTCCTAAGATTTTAAACTCCAACAGGATCCCAAATAAACAAAAACCCTTCTGAACTTACCAGGTCTGAAACTCCATTCTGGTCCACTCAAATTTATGATCCGAATCTCTTAAAGTCACTGATGGAAACAGGGGATTGAATTCAGAGTTTGGTGTGCTGATGACAATCATGGATGGAGACAGGTACCCAAATACCACTTCAGGAAATCTGGCCAGATCACCTGAATCCAAATGTTCTATTCTAAAACGGTCAATAAGAAAGACATAATAAAATTTAGCTTCACCTGCACATATTTTTCTAATTGATTTATCAAAAACAATTTCCATCTGTATATCGATTTCTCCCTTCTTTGAATATGTAATAATGCTTACATGACCTAAGAACAATTCTTCAGGCCAGCACAGGGGCTCATGCCTGTAATCCCAACACTTTGGAAGGCCAAGGTGGACGGATCACGCGAGGTCAAGAGTTAAAGACCAGCCTGGTCAACATGATGAAACCCTGTCTCTACTAAAAATACAAAATTTTGCTGGGTGTGGTAGCGCACGCCAGTGATCCCAGCTACTCGGGAGGCTTGAGGCAGGAGAATCGCTTGAACCCAGGAGGCAGAGGTTGCAGCAAGCCGAGATTGCACCATTGCTCTCCAGCCTGGGCGACAAGCAAAACTCAGTCAAGAGAGAAAGAGAGAAACAGAGAAAGAGTGTGAGGAGAGAGAGTGTGTGTGAGGAGAGAGAGAGAGAGAGTGTGTGAGGAGAGAGAAAGAGAAAGAGAGAGAGAGACTGAGACTCTTGTCGCCCAGGCTGGAGTGCAATAGCATGATTTCAGCTCTCTGCAACCTCCACCTCCTGGGTTCAAGCGATTCTCCTGCCTCAGCCTCCCGAGTACCTGAGATTACAGGCACCCACCACCACCCCTAGCTAATTTTTGTATATTTAGTAGAGATGGGGTTTTATCATGTTGGCCAGGCTAGTCTTCAACTCCTGACCTCAGGTGATCTGCCTACCTCAGCCTCCCAAAGTTCTGGGATTAGAGGCATGAGCCACCACGCCCAGCACAGAGGGAAATTTGTAAAAGCAAAACATACACACACTCTTAAACCTACCACCTACCCAGTAATCCCACTCACAAGTGAAGTGAAGTTTATCTTTGCACAAAACCTGTATGTGAATGTTTATAATTGTTCTCTTCATAATCACTCCAACGGGAAACAATCCAAATATCTTTAAATGGGTAAAGAATGAAAGGTGGAGCTTCCATACAATGGAATACTACTCAGAAATTATGAGGGACCAACTACTGACACACAGAAGAACTTAGATAACTCTCAAAGCCATCACAAAGTGAATGAAGATTATCTCAAAGGTTACAAACTGTGGCCAGGCGCGGTGGCTCACGCCTGTAATCCCAGCACTTTGGGAGGCCGAGGTGGGTGGATCATGAGGTCAGGAGTTCAAGACCAGCCTGGCCGACATAGTGAAACCCCATCTGTACTCAAAATACAAAAGTTAGCCAGACGCGGTGGCACGCTCCTGTAATCC
Source organism: Macaca fascicularis (assembly GCF_037993035.2). Taxonomy (NCBI): domain Eukaryota; kingdom Metazoa; phylum Chordata; class Mammalia; order Primates; family Cercopithecidae; genus Macaca; species Macaca fascicularis. The sequence goes on along the minus strand of NC_088375.1, from coordinate 125,796,275 downwards.
CAGCTACTCGGGAGGCTGAGGCTGGAGAATGGCTTGAACCTGGGAGGCAGAGGCTGTGGTGAGCCGAGGTTGCTCCACTGCACTCCATGCACTCCAGCCTGGGCGACAGAGCAAGACTGCATCTCAAAAAAAAAAAAAAAAAAAGGTTACCAACTGTATGATTCTATTGTCATCTATTCTCAAAAGGACAAAACTATAGTGATGGAAAATAAAGGAAGATGATGGCAAAGGAGTAGTACAAAATAGGTGTTTGGGTGATGGGCTGTTCTGTACCCTGACCATAGTGATGGCTACATTAAACTATGTGTGTTCAAATTCACACAACTATACCACCTAAAAATCATCAATTTTACATATTATTTTTTTAAGTTATTAAAAATAAAGTCAAAAAACAAAGTGGGGGTAAATATCTGCTATGTGTATCATATTAACTGGGCTAATTTCCCTAACATAAAAAGAAAGCATATGAATTAGTAAGAAAAATATTAACAATCCAATAAGAAAAATTCATTAAAAAAACACATAGTTCAGAGAAGTGCTCTGAACTCTGGAACAGGTGAAAATGTGATACAGGAAAAATATAAGTTGAAAGTACACTGAGATTACTTTCCTCCTAGCAGACTGTCAAAGATCAAGTAGGAAAAGACAACACTGGAAAAGTCATATGGTGAAGGGGTAGGAAAATAAACCCTCCTACATGAGCAATAGGCATGTGAATCAGTACAACTCCTAAGGAAGGCAGTTTGGCAAGGACTTCTGTGGTGGATGCTGCTAGCTGTCCACCAAATTCTACTCTATTCTTCCTCCATAGGAAGAGTTGTCACAGGCATATGGCTGCCTGTTTACAGGATCCATTTCCAGCCTCCTTTGCAGCCAGGTGTGACCACAAGCCTAAGTTCTCACAAACAGAGGGTGAATGGAAGCGATGTTTTCCCCTTCTGGGTCTTAAAAAATTTAGCATACATGCCTCTGTGATTTTCCCCTCTCCTATTAACCAGGAGAATATGTCTGTGACCCAGCTATGACCACAGATAGGTTTAACACTCCAGGGGACGGTAGAACAAGACACAGGAATTTGGTTCCTAGTGACTTCAAGGAGCCAAGTCACTGCCATTCTTAGACTAGTAAGTTATTGGTCCATAATGTGAATGTGAAATGGTGCAGCTGTTACAGAAAACAATATAAAACAGTATGGTAGTTCCTCAAAAAAATTAAAAACAGAATTACCATATGATCCAGCATTTCCATTCTGGATATATACCCAAAATAATTGAAAGCAGAGCACAAATGGATATGTGTATACCATGTTCAGAACAGCGTTTTTTACAATAGCCAAAAAGTGGAAGCAACCCAAGTGTCTATCAACAGATAAATGCATAAACAGCCTATGGTATATACATATACCATGGATGATTCAGCCTTAAAAAGAAGGAATTTCTGACACATGCTACAGCATATGGGTGAACCTTAAAGATATTGTGAGAGGTGGCATAAGCCAGTCACAAAAGTACAAATAATGCCTGATTCCACTGATAGAGACAGAAAATAGAATGGTGGCTACTGGGAGACAGGAACAGGGAGTTGTTAACAGGTTGGTAATTGTTTTGGTTTTGCAAGACAAAAAGTTCTGTGGATGGATGGTAGTGTGGCAGCATGACAATGCTAATGTATTTAATGCCACTGAACTGTACACTTAAAATGGTTGACATGGAAAATTCTGTTATGTGTATTTTACCACAATAAAAATAAAAATAATAGAAGAGGTACACGGGAAACTGAAACACTAACTTCAAGAAGGACAAACTGGATATATTTAAGTACGAATGATGAGACCAAAATACCTACGAGTAGATTTTCTTATTGCCAGTTGCTGTTCTAAACTTGATATATGGCTCCTTTGTTCTTCATTCAATTTTGTTTCCTATAACTAATATGTTCCAGGCAATAGAAAATACAAAAAAAATACAAAGTAAACTCTCTGCTTTGGAGGAGCAGTACATATTACTAAAAATTAGAAATCAGGCCAGGCACAATGGCTCACGCCTGTAATCCCAGCACTTGGGGAGGCCGAAGCAGGCAGACCACATGAGGCCAGGAGTTCGAGATCAGTCTAGCCAACATAGCAAAATCCCATGTCTACTAAAAATAAAAAAATTAGCTGGGCGTGGTGGCATGTGCCTGTAATCCCAGCTACTCAGGTGGCTGAGGCAAGAGAATCACTTGAACCTGGGAGGTGGAGGTTGCAGTAAGCCAAGATCATGCCACCACACTCCAGCCTGGGTGACAGAGCGAGACCCTGTCTCAAAATACATAAATGCATACATACAAACATAAATAAAAATGAGAAATCAACCTGAACGCACAACCAGGCAAAATGACCACAGAGCAAGCCCTTTAACTATTAAAAGTCATTAAGAAGCACCTATCTTAGGTTCCTAAATACCAATCCCCATTTAAAGGAAACAGAGCTCCTTTGAGAAATAAGTTATTCCAGGACCAGAGAAGGAAAAGTAGGAGGGAGGCCTGGCACATCTGGGATGTCAGAGAGTACTTACAAAAACGAGACCTATCTCAAGACTCAGGAGCCAGCTCAATGGGGCCCCCACTAGCCAACCCTGGGACAATCTGAATAAGAAAATAAGTGCAGTAATAAATCATAAACCATCAAAAAGTAAGAATTCATGAGTTCACTTACTGATAAATAAATAAGTAAGTGGGGAGAGGGAGGGCTCTTGCTCCTGGTAAAATGCCAAGGGTTGACTGGTAAATGTCTAGAGGTAGTACTGGAATTACAGTAAACATCATTTGCCTCCACTGTCATAAAGATCGGATCAAAAAAGAATCACTGATGATGCTAAATCTAGGGGGAAATACAAATGTGTGACAAAGTATCTACATGGTCTCAATATGTCTCCCTATTAGTCATGAGAGAAAAAGGCAAAATCAAAACAGTAATTACACAGTGGAGCAAACACCTTGACCGGGGAGCAGGAGAAGGGGAATCAAAATTAATATCATCAAGGAGGGACAGATGGACATTATGTGTTTCAGATGGGAGGCCAAGAGAAAGACCCAAATAACCTCTGTGGCGTTCTGCAGTATTCCAAAGATGCAGAAGCTGAATCTAATCAATGGGAGCCCAAAATAAAAAAATATTCTTATTTAAAAATGGGGGACAGGGGACTGGTTACATAATACCCCTTGCCTTGGAAATAAGCTGAACTGTACATATTTATAGGATGCAGAGTGATAGTTTGATACATGTAGACAATGTGTAATGATCAAGTCACAGTAATGAGGATCTCCATCACCTCAAACATTTATGATTTCTTCATGCTACAAACACTCAAAATCCTCTTCTAGCTCTTTGAAAATACACAACTGTTAACTATATTCACCCTACAGTGGTGTAGAACAATAAAATTTATTCCTCCTATCTAGCTGTAGTTTTGTATCCATTAACCAATCACTCCCTATCCTCTCCTCCTTACTACCCTTCCCAGCCAATAATAATTCTACTCTACACTTAAATTTAAGCTCATTTTTTAGGTTCCCAGATATGAGAACATGTGGTATTTGTCTTTCTATGCCTGACTTATTTCACTTAATGCCCTCCAGGTTCATCCATGACAATTTCATTCCCTTTTACCGCTGAATAGTATTCCATTGTGCATATATCCTTTTTTTTTTTTTTTTTTTGAGACGGAGTTTTGCTCATTGCCCAGGCTGGAGTGCAATGGTGCAATCTCAGCTCACTGCAACCTCCACTTCCCAGGTTCAAGTGGGTCTCCTGCCTCAGTCTCCCAAGTAGCTGAGATTACAGGCACCCACCATCACGCCCAGCTAATTGTTTTGTATTTTTCTAGAGATGGGTTTTCACCATGTTGGCCAGGCTGGTCTTGAACTCCTGACCTCAGGTGATCCACCTGCCTCAGCCTCCCAAAGTGCTGGGATTACAGGCATGAGCCACCACGCCCAGCCTAAATACCACATTTTCTTTATCCATTCATCTACTGAGGGACATTTAGGTAGATTCCATATCCTGGCTACTGTGCTGTAATAAACACTGGGGTGCAGATCTCTCTTCAATATAACTGATTTCTTTCCTTTGGATAAATACCCAGTAGTGGGATTGCTAGATCACATGGCAGTTCTATTTTCAGTTTTTTGAAAAACCTCCACACTGTTTTCCATAACGGCTGTACTAATTTACATTCACACCAATTTATATGAGTTCCCTTTCTCTGCATCCTTGCCAGCATTTATTGTCTTTTTAATAACAGCCATTCTAAATGGGATGAGATATCTCACTATGGTTTTGAGTCGCATTTCCCTGATGATTAGTGATGTTGAGCATTTTTTCATCTACTTGTTAACCATCTGTATGTCTTTTGAGAAATGTCTATTCAGGTCCTTTGCCCATTTTTAAATTATTTGGGGTTATTTTTTTGCTGTTGAGATTCTCGTATATTCTAGATATTAATCCCTTGATGAATACTTTGCAAATATTTTCTCCCATTCTACAGGTTCTGTTCACTCTATTCTTTGCTGTGCAGAAACATTTCAGTTTCGTATAGTCCCATTTGTGTATTTCTGTTTGTAGCCTGCGCTTTTATAGTCTTATTCAAAATCTTTGCCTAGACCAATGTCCTAAAGCATTTCCTGTTTTCTTCTAGTAGTTTTATAGTTTTGGGTCTGCAATTAACTCTTTAATCCATCTTGAGTTGATGCTTGTATCAAGTGAGAGATAGGGGTCTAATTTCACTCTGCATAGGGATATGGAGTTTTCCCAGTACCATTTATCGAAAAGGGTGTCCTTTTGCCAACGTATGTTCTTGGTGTCTTTGTTGAAATCAGTTGGCTGTAAATGCATGGATTTATTTCTGGGTTCTCTCTATTCTGTTCCATTGGTCTATGTCTCTGTTTTTATACCAGAACCACGATGTTTTTATTGCTACTGCTTTGTAGTATATTTTCAAGTCAAGTAGTGTGAGGCCTCCAACTTTTAAACTGAATTTTTCAGTAGAGGCAAAGGGCCATGGGTACACCCTTACTTGACTCAGGAAAAAGAAAAAAAACTCTAAAGGGAGATGGAGGAGGGGGAAACAGAAGAGGGAGGGTGCAATGTACAAATTATTTAAAAAGTGAGGAAGATGTTAACATCTGGATAAAGGGGGGTATAGGTATTCTTGGTACTATGTATTTATGGCAATTTTTATCTGTATACTTGAAATTTCTAAGTAAAATGCTGGAAAAGCAGAGTAAAAAGATATTCCCAACCAATGAGCAGTTTTCCTTACAATAATCAAGACCTAAATATTTAGGACACTAAGATCACTCAGACTTATTAAGGTTTTGCAAATGAACAGTTATACAGTATATCAGTTTAAAACTTACAATTCAATACACGTTATCAAGTCAAATCCAAGCAAACGAGAGTCTCTCTCCACGACCGAGCCATGATACAATATGATGGTCAAATTCAGATCCCGAGGTTTCAGAAAATCCCCCATGAAAGGAGCTAACGAATCCCTGCAAAATAATTATTGAAGAAACTTTCTGAACATAATCTATTTGAAAATTCTCACCAGCTACAGAACTCAGATCCTCTGACAATTATCTTCTACCTCTATTGATGTAAGTCTGCCATGGCCTGTTTTCTTTGTCTTGATATATTAAACACCAGGTTATGGGGAAACTTCCTCTCACAGTGGGAAGCTACTGGCCAATGAAAAAAAGATGTTGAATATTTAATATTGTTATATTGTTTTCATTTGTAATACTTTTGGTTTTCCAGCTTACTTTGATTCAGTGATTTTGAGATTTTTGTTCTTTAGAAAAAGAATATTCTTCAAGCAATCTGTGGAAATCTAATGTATATATACTATATGCACAAGAGATAGGAGAAATGCTATGGTTCAAAATGGAGGTGGTGGCCTGGAGCCTTGGCCTCAGTGTTCTGGGGCATTTTAAATTCTCTGCTATAAATTATCATAGTGTCCAGCATTGAAGTGATGAGATTCTGCTATCTGAATTTTAGTTTGCAATGCTTTGAGTATTATAATCATTTAACTGAGGCTATACTTTAAGTTGGTAGCAATAAAATGCAGGTATTTTTAGTGTTATGGCAAAGCCTGATCATTCAGTGAGATGAAAATCCCTAATAGCCAATCTTTTAAAACAAGTATAAAATCAACACTTTCTCTAAACTCAATTAAAAATGCCATTAGTTTTAGATTAATGCATAATTCTTTCAGAAAGTAGGTATTACCCTCTCCATCGTAATTTATCCTCATTAATATCTACTCCAACAAGCAATTCAATGCATGGATTGACTTTTAGCAGCCTTAAGAGTGAAGTATCACCACATCCCAGGTCTGCAACCTGTAGATGAGACAGAATGTTATTTCAAAGACATTTATAGCCAGAGAAGCGTGATCAAAAACTTTTTTTTTGAGGAGGAGAAAGGGGAGTATATATCAGTAATAAAATAATAAAAGTATTATATGGAAGGATCTTTTTGGCAGAAGATTCTACACACACACACACACACACACACACACACAAATTAACCTGAGACTTTATAAGCCCACAGGCAAATTTCTTTTTGATCATATTAAAATAGAAAGGTCCATTCCTATTCCAGAACAACTGTTACTGTCTATATTGAACTAATGAGAAACAATTAGGTACACAGTTTTCCCATTCAGAATCAGAATTTGGAGTCTTATTCTCAGCATATTTCAGCAAACAAAGCTTTCTAAAACTTTGCTTTCACCCCTCACACATTTATTTGATTAAACAATTACCTCAAACCATCTGAAATTCCATACTGAACTTTGAGCTGCCAAAAAGCCAATTTTAGATGATTTACCTGAATACACATGCATAGATGGCTACAAAGACATAAACTAATACCTGCGCCTTTGTGTGCAAATGTAGAAACAGTAGTGGTGCAGTTAAGGGAAACCTTCACACACAGGAATCTTCACTAAGTCTTCAATATTAAGCAGAAAAAGAAAGCTTTCATCTAGAAATTCACCTTACCCGCATCTAATTCACATGCAATTCATTAGTATAGTAACCAGGTATGGATGGATGTATGTAGATTGTATGCAATTATGACTTTCCTCTGAAGTTAACTGAGTAGGCTCATTATGATCTGATTTTCTTTTTGAGACGGGATCTTGCTCTGTTGCCCAGGCTGGAGTGCAGGTGGTAACAGCTCACTGCAGCCTCAATTCCTTGGGCTCAAGGGATCTTCCCACCTCAGCCTCCTGAGTAGCTGGGACTATAGGCACGCACCACCATGCCCAGCTAATTTTATTTTTTGTAGACACAGGGTCTCACTATGGTGCCAGGTTGGTCTCAAGCTATCCACCTGCCTCAGCCTCCCAAAGTGCTGGAATTACAGGTGTAAACCATCGCACTCGGCCCATTATCATCTAATTTTGAAAGAACCACAATAGCTGTGGCTACAATACCAGTTTGCCCGATATTCTAACTAAATGCTCTAGAAATACAGTACCTACAAGATCATATCCAACTACAAAATCTCAAGATTTTCTTCACATTTGAACCTGACAATGCTGAATTCTATCTGAGCCCTGTGTTTCTGGTATCTGCTAAAGGAATCCACCTATGCTTTGTGTTCCAGGAAAGGGCTCACCGCAAAGAACCAAAGAACGACCCTCCTCCATAAAACTTAGATAAGATTCCTTGTGTTTCCATTCTTTGCCTCAAATGATTATCATGAATACTTGTCCCCACTGATCAATGGGAAGAAAATTCCTTTTTTAACCATACTTTATTCAAACTTTCCTTCTTCCCCAGGGCCTTGAACTTTAGTCTGAGGAAACAGCCCCCTCCTTAAGGCTCCCCATTCTACTGTCCTTTCAAACCACCCTTTCATCCCACCTCCCTAGTTTCTAGCTTTGTTCACTTCTCCAGTAAAAGAAAAACCTCTTTTGCTTAACTCTTAAGACACTTGCAGATCTTGTGGTTACGGCATTCTCCCTATTGCAGTAATCCCTGTGAAAAGTCTCTCCATACTAATCCATTTGACAAAACACCTCATAAGACTAGTCTACTAGTCTTAATAATTAAATGTTTGGAAAGAGAAATACCTACCTTCTTAGGCTCATGTTGATCCACTAAATTTTTAACGAACTGGTACCGCTGTCTGTATAGTGGAGGTTTAAACTGAATTGCCGTCTCCCTGGGAACTTCTTCAAAATTACCGTCAACCACACTACTGCACTAAAGTTCACAAACAAAAAAAGACAAGTTCTAAATCATGCATGACTTCAGAAATTAAATAAGGGGCAAAGAAAAAAAAACCCTTTATTTCCCCCAATCACTTTGAAAAACACACTGGCCTTCACATACCCCTTGTCCTAAAATCATTAAGTAGCGCTGCATTTCCTCCACAGTTCATCTAAGCATCCTCATGCCTTTTATTACGTGAGAATCTGGCTCTATGCTCCCTATAGCTTAGTTTCAGCTGAAGGGAACATTACTAATGAATGTATTCAATGAAAACAATTAGAAGACTCCTAACCACAAGGGACATTTTATGAAGTGAGTTGCCAAAGCCTGTGGTCCAAGTAGGCAGGAGGCTGGAAAATATTTATAATGACTGAAAAAATATATATATATAAAATATATATATATTTTTATATATAAAATATATATATTATATATTTTTATATATATTTTATAATTATATATATTATATATATTATATATTATATATTTAATATATATATTTTATATATAATATATATTATATATATAATTTAAAATATATATATATTTTTTTTTTTCCTTCTCCAAGACAGAGTCTTGCTCTGTCACCCAGGCTGGAGTGCAGTGCCGCGATCTCAGCTCAATGCAACCTCTGCCTCCCTCCAGGTTCAAGCAATTCTCCTGCCTCAGCCTCCCGAGTAGCCCGGATTACATTACAGGCACATGCCACCATGCCTGGCTAATTTTTGTACTTAGTGTTGGGCAGGCTCTTCTTGAACTCCTGACCTTGTGATCCGCCCACCTCCCAAAGTGCTGGGATTATAGGCGTGAGCCACCACACCTGGCCAACACTCTCTCTTTTTAAGTGAGACCCCTGGCCAACACTCTCTCTTTTTAAGAGAGGTGGGGTCTCACTATGTTGCCCAGGCTAATTTAAAATTCCTAGGCTCAAGCAATCCTCCTGCCTCAGCCTCTGAGTAGTTGGGCATCTGTAGGAACATTCCACCACGCCAGCAAAAGACTCTCTCCCTGACCAAACTTTAGTCAGGTTCCTCTGAGCCATCTTCTTAAATAGACCTCAAACCTGGCCCCAATCCTATCTTTGGGCTGCCTAACCCAGTTTTAATAAGAATACTTCTAAGTCACTTTAGACAGAATCTTCTACCCCGGCTATCTGATCACGCTGTGTGGTCAAATTCTTCATCTTCGCAATGTTCTTATTGCAACAGTCCTCAATAAAGTCAGACTAATTTTTTCTTTACTATGACCCCAAGAAAAAAACAGGATTTATAAGATTAATCTGTAACAGCTGTTACTGTTCCTACACAGCAGTATTATAAAAGTAGTCCAAAGGGTATCTGATATCTGGTGTAGCACTGTTCAATAGATAAATACAAGTAGGCAACTTTCTTGTAGCCCAATAATTGGAATTATAATTGGAATTGGAATATTTAACCCAATATATCGAAAATATAATTTCCATATAAAATCAATATAAAAGTGAGATTTTAGATTCTTGTTTTTCACATTGTCTTCAAAATCCAGTATGCTATATATTTTGTACTTCTGCATCTCAGTTCCAAAAGTTTCATCAGAAATACTTGTCTGTATTCGATTTAAAAACTTTACATTTAAAATATACATTCACGTACCCAAGTTATTCCATACTTTTTTCCAATAATGTAATCAAATACCCATTTTTAAACTTAAAATTAAAAATGAAGTTATGAGACCGGGTGCTCAGCGCTGCAGTGAGCCATGACTGGGCCAGTGCATTCCAGCCTGGGCAACAGAGCAAGACCCTGTCTTTAAAAAAAAAAAAAAAAAAAGTTAAAGTTCGGTTCCTCAGTTCCACTAGCCACATTTCAAATGCCCACTTGCCATGTGTAGCTACTGGACAGCAGGGAGCTACACCCTAGATACTCCCAATGTGGTTTCCAAACCAGTGGCATCTTCACCTAGAAACTTCAGAAACACAAAAGCGTGGGCGTCACCCGTCTTAGACCTCCTTAAACAGAATCTGCAGCTTAACAAAATCCCTGGGTGATCCATATGCATGATCACACTGGGGAAACACTACTTAGAGTGTTTTTAAAATAGATTTTGCTACTTTAACAGCTAGTGATAAAAATAAAAACATTTACTTACATACACCAAGTGTGACTCTTTCATCTATGTATACCCTTGTTTACCTCAACCAACACCCCAGGAAATGCTAGGACCTAAACGTGATCAATTTTGCTTGCAATTATCTCACAATACATCCCGGTGATAATTCTTAAGAGTCAAATACACAGCTAAGAAGGGTGGCATTACCTGTAGATTATTTTCTTCCATTTTGTTTCCAAGTTTTGTTGAAACAAAAATGAAGATTTATCCTTCAGGCTCTATTTGAGAGAATCAACACTGACTCAGCTGTAATAAATACAAAACCGTTTTTGTAAAGAGTTGCCTGAAGGAAATAGCTGCTTAGTTCAGTAAGGAAGAAGGAAAGCCTCTTTCTTACTCCTTACTGCAGTATATAATTTAAATAGAACGCTTAAAAGTAAATAATAAATTCACCTCTGGGTACTCAAAAAAGAAAAGAAAAAAAAAAAAACCACGAAAGCAGGACTGGAACAGATATTTATACACCGAAGTTCATAGCCGCATTATTCACAGCAGCCAATCTGTGGATTAAATGTGGACTACCATTTAATCCACAGAATGTATCCAGTATTTTTTCAGACATTCGCAAACAGGCTCAGAAAGCGTAACTTTTCACTATCTCAAACCCTACTGAGAGCAAAAACACTCATCCTTTCCCTTTACTATCATTAATAGTTCAATTAGATACAAACGGAGCAATCTTAGGAGTTCTGCCCATTTCATTGCTAAGACCCTCAACTTCAAATTTTTTCAAGAATTTTTCCACGCATCGTCAAAATGAAATTTCGAGGGGGAAAAAAGTGTCCTCGATAAACCAGAGATGCTCCAACATCTGTCCAATTCTCTCACGAACTTGAATTTAAATTTTGGTTCTCTATTGCACATGTGTCTCCAATAACTAGACTTTAGTCTCGAATCTAGGCAACATGTTAGTCACCAACTTGTATTACGAAACCCTGCTCACTGAAGCCAACGCTTCTGTCTTTGTAATGGCCGTCGCTTCCATCACCTTGCGGTAAGAAACATGCCCAACCGAAAAAGCAAAGCTCGGCGCCGTGCCGCCGGCGTCCTCAACTCAGAGCCGCCCTGACGCCCGCGCACGCGCGGCCTTGCGTGACGCTACCGCCGCGGCTACGCCGGCGCCCACACCTGCGCCTGGGCTTCCTCGCGGGGCTCGCCAACCTCGTGCGCTCTCACGGTCGGCCTTGGGCCCCGGGAGTCCCATGGTGCGCCGAGCTCTGTCCCTCTAGGCTCTCGGCTCCGAGGCGTCGGTTTTGCGTCTGGTAACGGCCGCTGTGGCGTATGCCCGGAAGCCATTTTCGAGGTCCTCGTCCGAACCTTGGCGGCGAGGACCCCTGCGCCCGCCGCGCCGTTGACCCCGCTAGCGTGCGGCTGCGACCCGGCACGGCACGGCACGGCAGCTATTGGCGGAGGCCCCCGACTCCGAGCATGTCCGCAGACCGCGAGCCGAGAGGCGGCTTGGGCGGCTGTTGGGTTCGTGGCGCTCCCGAAGCGTGGCAAAGGCCTAAAAACGGTCTCGGCCAGCGGAAGGCGGCAAGAGGAGGAGCAAGGCTCCACGCGAGGCGGCCGGCGGATGGAGTCCCAGTCAGCCTCCGCTTTGATCCCAGAGCAGTCCACGGGAGTCTTAAAGGAATGTAGGCTGGGTGAAGTTGGCCCAGTGATACCTGCGCTCGGAAAAACGTTCTTTCCGCTCCCAACGCCCCGTCCCCCACCCCCGCCACCCGACCCCCGAAATAGTTTTACCCGAGTGTTGTGGATAGAACTGTCAGATCTCTTAGAAAAGTTACTGTATCCTGCCATCCTTCCCTTTGGAGACTCTACTTAATATATATAAGTACTTTTTTACCTGTGTGTGATGGAAGAGTATTAGGGGGGTGAGGAGAGGGACGAAGCTGCCTTCTTTAGGGAAAAAAGATTGACATTTTAAAAGATGCAAAAGCTGATGTTTTTACGACTGAATTAATAGCCTATTAATATGCCATAAATGATATATTGGAACTGTATTTTCAAACATTTAACACCTACTATGAGCAAAGCACTATGCTAACACCTTAAGGGTAACACAGTGATAAATTACACCAATCTTATTTTTGGTATTTGGGGGTCTACTGTCATGGGTAAAGAAGTACATAACTAACAATAAGCTTCAAAAATTCAATTGTAAGGCCGGGCTTGGTCGCTGCCGCCTGTAATCCCAGCACTTTGGGAGGCAGGCGGATCACTTGAGCCCAGGAGTGTGAGACCCCGTCTCCCAAAAAAAAGAAATTAGCTGGGCATGGTGGCGCCTGCCTGTGGTCCCAACTATTTGGGAGGCCGAGGCCAGAGGATCACTTTAGCCCAGGAGTCCGAGGCTGCAGTGAGCTATGATTGCACCACTGCACTCCAGTCTGGGCGACAGAACCAGACCATGCCTCAAAAGAAAAAAAACTCAATGATAATTTCACATTACAGTTTGAGAGATTCCTGTTGACTTGGGGAAACTAGTTTTAGCAGACTGTCTTCGTTAAAGGAGTGTACACCTTACTACAGAATATAATTTAAAAGAGAACGTTTGAGAGTAAATAATAATTTCGCTTCTGGGTATGTACTCAAAGCAGGAATTCAAACAGGTATTTGTACACCAAAGTTGGTAACAACATTATTCACAGTAGCCAAAATGTGGAAACAACCCGAATGTCCATTAAAAGATGAATGAATAAGCAAAATGTGATATAAACATATGATGGAATATTCAGCCTTTATTTTTCCAATCACAGAGTTTCAGGAAAATCAACCTTTAAAAGGAGTAAAATTCTAACATTTGCTGCCACATGGATGAATCTTGACATTATGCTGAGTGATATAATCAGTCACAGAAGGACAAATATTGCATGATTCAGTTTATATGAGGTACCTAGAGTGGTCAAATTCATAGAGACAAAGTAGAATGGTGGTTTCTACGGGCTGGGAGAAGGAGGGAATTGAGAGTTGTTTAATGGGTGATGGAAAATTTTGTAGATAGGATGGTTGCGCTGAATGCCACTGAACTTAAAAATTGTTAAGATGGCTTTATGTATATTTAACACAGTTTCAAAAGTTTAAAGGAAAATTTAAAAGCTATTAAATTATGTATACAGCATTCCTGGAACAAGGGTTTTTGCCTCACCTGCTGGTCAATCCATTTATCAACTTGAACTCCTCAGGTCCAGTTCCCTCTCCAAATTTGCCTATTTCATCATTCTCCTGGCCTCCTACTCTTACTACAGTCTGAAAAATCATCCTTGGCTCTATCCACTTCTGTCCTTCCCACACTTGGACAATCACCAAATTTTGACCTCTTCAAGCTGTCATCTACCATCTGTTCCTTCCCACAGCTAATAGCTTAGCCTTTGTCGTCTCATTTTGTCATTATAACTCATCTTTCCTTCATATACCAGGTAAGTCCTACTGAGTTACAGACCGTGTAATGTCTTTTTAGAGTGGATTTTAAGTCAAATAGGCCTTAAATCCTGATTTTACTATTCCTGCATAACCTTTGGAAGTTGACATCCTCTCTGAGTGGTAGGGGTTTTTTTAAAGTTGAAAAATGAGAGTTAAACGATTACTTATTTGGTAAATGTGTAGAGTATTTATTATGGATCAAGCACTGGTTTGAATTAAAAAGATAGATAAAGATGCTTTCGTAGCTTTTACAGTCCAGCAGGTGTAGGTGTCTGGCACACCATAGGTAATCAAGAGTTATCCTGGACTGAGTGAGGTGGCTCATGACTGTAATCCCAGCAGTTTGGGAGGCTGAGGCAGGAGGATGGCTTGAGGCTAGGAGTTCAAGACCAGCCTGGGCAACATAGTGAGACCTGTCTCTACAAAGAAAAAAACATTATCTGGCTGTGCTGGCAGGTGCCTGTACTCCTAGGTACCCAGGAGGCTGAGGCAGGAGGATCGCTTGAGCCTGGGAGTTTGAGGCTGCAGTGAGCTGTGATCATGCCACTGTGCTTCAGCCTGGGCAACAGAGTGAGACCCTGTCCTAAAAAAAAAAAATTTTATTTCAAAATTTAAATTTTTTTTTTTTTTTTGAGACAGAGTCTGGTTTTGTCACCCAGGCTGGAGTGCAGTGGCTCAATCTCAGCTCACTGCAACCTCCACTTCCCAGGTTCAAGCGATTCTCCTACCTCAGCCTCATGAGCAGCTGGGATTACAGTCATGCACCACCATCCCAGCTAATTTTTGTATTTGTAGTAGAGACACAGTTTCACTATGTTGGCCAGGCTGGTCTCGAACTCCTGACCTCAAGTGATCCACCTGCCTCAGCCTCCCAAAGTGTTGGAATTGCAGTTGTGAGCCATCACACCTGACTAATAATAATTTTTTAAGTTACTCTGGATGCCAGCTTGAGCCTGAAGCTTAACAGGATAGAATATCTGGAGGTCTTCAGAAGAGGGTGATTGTATATTCCATGTAAGAGGAATGTAAATAGTTTGTGTCCAGAAGGAAGACTGTAACAGACTAAGATGCACGAATTCCTTCTCACCTATTGAGAGAAATGGGATCTATTCCTTTTCCTTTTGAATCTGTGTAGGTTTTGTGATTTCACCAATGAATAGAATACCTCTGCCAGTTTCTGGGCCTAGGACTTAAGAAACTGGCAGCTTCTACTTCCTGTTTCTTAACGCATCCACTCTTGGAACCCAAATGACATTCTGTGAAGAAGACTAAGGGAACCCACGGAGAGGCCCACATGGAGAAAAACTCAATCCCCACTCACCCGCTATCCCAGGCTGTCAGCCAGCACCGCCTTGTCTTGCCAGCCATGTGAGTGAGCCATGTTGGAAGTGAATCCTCCAGGCCCAGTGAGCCATTTAAACTGACTAAAGACAGCAGCTCTGTCCATGTGTACAGAGAGCTGGAAGTGCCTGAAAATTTATGTTTTCCTGGGTAGTGCTTTGCTAATGACTAACTGGTGTGGATGTATAAAAGTCCAGCTCTGTGATCTCAGACTTCTGGCCTCCAGAACTGTAAGAAAATAATTTTTTGTTGTTTAAGCCATCTAGTCTGTGGTATTTTGTTATGGCCACCCAAGCAGACTGATAACACTGAATGATGTATATAACTGAATAATAACCTATGGAGCAATAATAGCACACTTGGAGCATCTTCTCTATCAAGCAAGAAACAAAAACATGCTCTCACCTTATCAATATTCTACAAGTTAACCTCTAACTTCTCAGGGCTGTTAACTGTTCGGACTCTCATGTTTGTAAGGAGTGACTCAGAGAAAGTTACAATCCCCAAGAGACCCATATGCCTGTAAGACAGGCTTAATTCTCTGGCATGTTACTAAAATGTCAGCCATGTGCAGTGGCTCGTGCCTGTAATCCCAGCTCTTTGGGAGGCTGAGGCAGGAGGATTGCTTGAGGCCAGGAGTTTGAGACTAGCCTGGGCAAGACCCCTGTCTCCAAAATTACAAATAAAATTTTTTTAGAAAATGTTAAATACTGTGAAATAATCTGTTTCCAAGTGTTGGATATTTTTTCTGCACAGTAGTGAAATTATTGCTGGCTGTCGTCGTGTAAGAATGGCCACTGAGCTGCCTGGCATCCTGATGGGAAGGTGCAGGGCCAGAAGTTGAATCATACTGTGAGTGTGTCTTATGGGCCAGCTCTGAACCCATGAGGGTAGTGGAGAAGAAATAAGATTTGAAATGCATAATTCCAAAAGAGTCTGCAAAATTCTTCCAGTTGTCAGACATGCAAAGTTGTAATTTCATATCCATAATTCTTTATGCTTTTTCTTATAGAAGGTACTGACATTGTATAAGCTTCAGGCCCCACAAAACCTGGATCTTCCCTGCCAAGATCAGCATCTAGAGGAAAACTGCTTCCACAGTAGCACAACCAGTCTGATCATCCCTGCATCAGTCAGCATTCTCCAGAGAAACAGAGCCAACAGGGTATGTGTATATATGTGAAAAAAGACTTATCTTAAGGAATTGGCTCATGCAATTATGGAGGTGCAAGTCCAAAATCTGTAGGCAGGCAGATGGGCAGACTGGAGACCCAGAGAAGAGTTGCAGTTCAAGTCCAAAGTCAGTTGGTTGGAAGAATTCCCTCTTGCTGGGTGTTGGTGAGACTGGGGAAGTAGGAGTAGATGGAGAGGGGAGGTGTCAGGCTTTGCTCTACTAAGGAATTCAACTGATTGGATGAGGCCCAGTAACATTATGGAGGGAAATCTGCTTTGCTCAAAGTTTACTGATTTAAATATTAATCTCATCCACAAAAAAAATGAATAACCTTCACAGAAACATTTAGAATATTTGACCAAATATGTAAGTCCCATGGCTCAGATAACACATAAAATTATCCATCACAATTCCATTCTCCCAATACAGGTCGGCAGGGACTTGGGCAGGTGGTAACCTCAGCCCTGGAGTCTACAGCAGTACTCTCACACTCATCACATGTAGTTCTATGGGTCCAGGGCTCACTTCTCAAGAGGGAATCTGATTGGCTAATTTTGACCAAGTCTCCTTTCCTAGTTCAATCACAAGTAAGGCTTAGAGAAAGGGTTGGGCTTACAGGAGACTTAGGGCTGCCTCTCTGGACTTGGGAGAGCAGGACTTCTCAGAGATAAATGGTTAGAGAGTAATATAGTTTGGATATTTGTTCTCTCTAAATCTCATGCTGAAATTTGATGTTCAATGTTGAGGGCAGGTCTGGGACCTCCTTCCCTGCTTTTGCTCCCCCTCTTGCCATATGACACAACTGCGCCCTTCACCTTCTGCTATGAATGGAAGCTTCCTGAGGCCTTCACCAGAAGCAGAGGCTGCTACCATGCTTCATGCACAGCCTGCAGAATCATGAGCCAAATAAACTTCTTCATAAATCACCCAGTTTCAGGTATTCGTTTATAGCAACACAAAGTGGACTAATACAGAGAGGAAATATGTTGAGCACATTGAAGGCCCCAAAATGCTGAGCTTTCTTTTTTTAACCTATATAGTACTTTTCTTGCATCTCAGTTTTCTTATCTATAGAATGAGGATTAGTAAGACCTACCAACTTTAGGGAGTCATTCTGGTGAAAGAATTGAAAAATTAAAATTTGTAAAGAAGTGTATAAATTAACATTGTTTTTTAAAACTAAAATGATCTTTAACACCAAATTGATGATCTGATCACGAAGATAGGGTAGATGAAATGAAGAGAAAAGATTTCTGACATTTGTATACTTAGAAGTGTATCCACGCTGGGCATGGTGGCTCATACCTGTAATCCCAGCACTTTGGGAGGCCAATGCAGGAGGATCACTTGAGGCCAGGAGTTTGAAACCAGCCTGGGCAACGTAACAAGACCCCATCTCTACAAAAAATTTAAAAATTCGCCAGCATGGTCATCCATGCCTATAGTCCCAGCTACATGGGAGGCTGAGGTGGGAGAATCAATTACTTAAGCTCAGGAGTTCAAGGCTGCAGTGAACTATGATCACACCACTGCACTCCAGCCTGGATAACTTGTGTCAGAAAAAAATAAAAAAGAGAGAGAGGGAGGAAGACAGAGACAGAGAAAGAGAGAGAAAGAAGGGAGGGAAGAAGGAAGAAAGGAAGGGAGGAAGGGAGGGAAGGGAAAAGAAAAATGTATTCAGTCAGGGTTCTTAATTGCAAACAATGGAATTAACTCAGGCTGGTTTAAGTAGAAAAGTAATTTTTTTTTTTTTTTTTTTTTTTTTTTGAGACAGAGTTTCACTCTTGTTGCCCAAGCTGGAGTGGAATGGTGAGATCTTGGCTCACTACAGCCTCTGCCTCCCAAGTTCAAGCAATTCTCCTCCCTCAGCCTCCCAAGTAGCTGGGATTATAGGCGCTCACCACCATGCCCAGGTAATTGTATTTTTAGCAGAGATGGGGTTTAGCCATGTTGACCAGGCTGTTCTCGAACTCCTGACCTCAGGTAATCCACCCGCCTTAGTCTCCCAAAGCACTGGGATTACAGACATGAGCCACCGTGCCCGGCTGAAAAATAATGTATTATTGAACTCTCACCCAATCTCTTAGACAACTAAAGAACCCTACTCATTAATTTATTTTTTAAATTGAGATAATGTTTTCCTTTGTTGCCCAGTCTGGTCTCAAACTCCTGAGATCAAGCAATCCTCCTGCCTCAGCCTCCCAAGTAGCTGGGATTACAGATGCATACCACCATGACTGGCTTCTGAATCTAATTCTCAAATCCATGTATCTAATGGATTGAGCCTAGGTTATTTCCAGCTTCAAGAGTCTTGGGTTGTAAAATGTTTTAGGTGGTGGGGATGGGGCTTCCATTTGGGTAAGATGAATATCATTATGTGGGAAACTACCAAAATATAGGGAGAGTGTTCAAGTCTACAAACAACAAATTTCTACCTCAGAAAAGTACACGCTGAGCATCCCTAATTTGAAAACTCCAAAATCTGAAACTTGTGAGCACACGAGATGATGCCACAAGTGGAAAATTCCACACCTGACCTCATGTGATGGGTCGCAGCCAAAATGCAGTTAAAACTTTGTTTCAAGCACAACATTATTTAAAATACTGTATAAGAAGGTGGAGTAAGATAGTGGAACAGAAGCCTACACTGTTTGCCCCTTGCGCCTTGGCAGAAACACCAAATTTTAACAACTATCTATATGCAGAAAAGCACCATCACAAGAACCAAAACTCAGACGAGCTATCACAGTACCTGATTTTAACTTCCTATCACTGAAAAAGGCATTGAAGAGGGTCAGAGAGACAGTTCTGAATTGCCAACACCACCCCTCCCTCATCCCCTGGCACAGAGAGTCTATGCACTTGGGGGAGGGAGACCACAGTGACTGGGGGACTTTACATTGAACTCAGTGCTGCCCTGTCATAGTGGAGAGGAGAGCAAAGCTGTGCTGGGATCAGGCAGTGCCTGTGCATAGAGGAAACATTTGGACCAGACCTAGCCAGCAGGGAATCACCCATCCCAGTGGTCAGAACTTGAGTTTCTTAGCAAGCCTGACCACTGCAAGTCAAAGTGCTCTGGGGTCATAGTAAAGATGAAAGGCAGTCCAGGACACAAAGACTGCAATTCCTAGGCAATTCCTAATGCTGGGCTGGGCTCTGAGCCAGTGGACTAGGATGGTATGTGACCTAGAGAGACACCAGGCAGGGTGGCTAAGGGAGTGCTTTCACAACCCCAGGCAGTGCAGTTCACAGTGACAAAAGTGACTCTTTCCTTCTGCTTAAGGAGAAGAGAGTGAAGAGTAAGGAGGACTTTGTCTTGCATACCAGCTCAGCTGCAATAGGATAGGGCTCTGAACAGAGTCACAAGGCCCCTGTTAAAGGCCCTCTCTCAAGGACGACATTTCTAGACATACCTTGGGCTGAAAGGGAACCCACTGCCTTGAAGGGAAGGGCCCAGTCCTGGCAGGATTCATCACCTGCTGACTAAAGAGCCCTTGGGCCCTGTATAACCAGAAATGATACCCAGGCGGGATATCATGGGCCTTGGGCTCTGAGATGTGCTGACTTCAGGTGAGACACACCACATTCCCAGCTGTGGTGGCTATGGCAACAGACTCCATCTGATTAAGAAAAGCAGAGGGAAAGGTAAATGGGACTTTGTCTTGCCTCTTAGATACAAGCTTGCCCACAGTTGGGTAGAGCAACAAACAGGCTCTTGCAGTTCCCAAGTCTAGACCTAGGCTCTTGGACAGCATTTCTGGACCTGCCTTGGGCCAGAGAGGAGCCCACTGCCCTGAAAGGTGAATCCCAAGCCTTTCAGCATTCACTACAAGCTGACTGAAGAGCCCTTGGGCTTTAAGTGAAAATCAGGAGTGGCCTGACAGAACCCCGCTCTGGGCTGGTGGTGGCCACAGGGAGAGGCTCTTCTGCCTAAGTAAAGTGGAGAAGGGAACAGGAAGGACTTTGTATTATGGTTTCAGTGCCAGCTTAGCCACAGTAGACTAGAATATCAGATAAATGTATTAGGTTTTTGACTCCAATCCCTGGCTCATCTCTGGACCTGCCTAGGGGAACTTGCTGCTCCAAAGGGAAGGATACAAATCTAGCTGACTTTGCCCCCTGCTGATTGTACAGCCCTAGGGCCTTGAGTGAACATAGGTAGTAGCCAGGTAGTGGTTACAGTGGGCCTTTGGCAAGACCCAGAGCTGTGCTGGCTTCAGGTCTGACCCAGTGTAGTCCCAGTGGTGGTGACCACAGGGGTACTTGCATCACTACACCACCAGTTTCAGGTGGCTCAGCACAGGGAGAAAGTAAGGGAAGAGAACAAGAGTCTCTGCTTGGTAATACAGAAAATTCTTCCAGATCTTATCGAAGACCACCAAGGCAGTACCTCTATAAGTCTGCAAGAAGTACAGCTTTATTGGGCTTGGGGCCCAAGTCCCTTCAAATACCCAGAAAGCCTTCTCGAGAAGGATAGGTACAAACAAGCCCAGACTGCAAATATTATAATAGATACCTAACTCCCTAATGCCCAGACACTGACAAACATCTACAAGCATCAAGATCATTCAGGAAAACATGATTTCACCAAACAAACTAAATAAGGCACTAGGGACCAATTCTAGAGAGAAAAGGATATGTTAACCTTCAGACAGAAAATTCAAAATAGCTGTTTTGAGGAAACTCGAAGAAAGTCAAGGTAACACCAAGAAGGAATTATGAATTCTATCAAACAAATGTAACAAAGAGATTAAGATAATTTTTAAGAATCAAGCAGAAATTCTAGAGTTGAAAAGTGCAATTGACATACTGAAGAATGCATCAGTGTCTTAATAGCAGAACTGATCAACTAGAAAAAAAAAATTAGTGAGCTTGAAGACAGGATATTTGAAAATACACAGAGAAGACGAAATAAAAACCAATGAAGCATGCCTACAAGATCTAGAAAATAGCCTCAAAAGGGGAAATCTAAGGGTTAATGGCCTTGAAGAAGAGGTAGAGAAAAAGACAGGGGTAGAAAGTTTATTCTAAGCAATAGTATCAGAGAGCATCCCAAACCTAGAGAAAGTTATCAACATTTAAGTACAAGATTGTAGAATACCAAGCAGATTTAACCCAAAGAAGATTACCTCAAGGCATTTAATAATCAAATCCCAAACATTAAGGATAAAGAAAGGATTCTAAAAGCAGCAAGAGAAAAAACCAACATGCAATGGAGCTCCAATACATCTGGCAGCAAGCAGACTTTTCAGTGGGAACCTCACAGGCCAAAAGAGAGTGGCATGACACATTTAAAATGCTGAAGGAAAAAATCTTCTACCCTATAATACTACATTCAGCAAAAATATTCTTCAAGCGTGAAAAAACGACCTTCCCAGACAAACAAAAGCTGAGAGATTTCATCAATACCAGACCTGTCCTATGAGAAATGCTAAAGTGAATTCTTCAGTCTGAAAGAAAAGGATGTTCATGAGCATGAGGAAACCACCAGAAGGTACAAAACTCACTGGCAATAGTAAGAACACAGAATAGTATAACACTAATTGTGGTGTGTAAACTTCTCTTGACTTAAGTAGAAAGACTAAATAATGAACCAATAAAAAATAATAACTACAGCAACTTTTCAAGACATAGAGAATACAATAAGACATAAAAAGAAACAACCAAACTAAAAAGCAGGCGGATGAAGTTAAAGTGTAGAGTTTTTGTTAGTTTTGGGTGTGTGTTTGTTATGCAATCAGTGTTAAGTTGTCATCAGTTTAAAATAATGAGTTATAAGATAGTATTTGCAAGCCTCATGGTAACCTCAAATCAAAAATCATACAACAAATACACAAAAAATTAAATCATACCAGCATAGAAAATCACTTTCACTAAAAGAAAGACAGGAATAAAGGGGAAAAAAAAGATAAGGCTGCAAAACAACCAGGAAACAAATAACCAAATGGCAGGAGTCCATCCTCACCAATAATAATATTAAATGTGACTGAACTAAACTCTCCAAAAAAGGTTGAGTGGATGAAAAAACGAGACTCAGTGATCTGCTGCCTACAAGAAAGACACTTCATCTGTAAAGATACACACAGACTGAAAAATAAAAGGATCGAAAAGGATATTCCATGCCAATGGAAACCAAAACACAGCAGGAGTTACTGTACTTATATCAGACAAAATAGATTTCAAGATAAAATCTGTAAGGCGAGACAAAGAAGGTTACCATGTAATGATAAAAGGGTCAATTCAGCAAGAGGATATAACCATTGTAAGCATACATGCACCCAACACTGGAGCACCCAGATATATAAAACAAATATTATTAGAACTAAAGAGAGAGATAGACCTCAATAGGATAATAGGTGGAGACTCTAACACCCTACTTTCAGCATCAGACAAGTCTCCCTTACAGAAATTCAATAAAGAAACATTGGACTTAATCTGCACTAGAGAAAAAAATAGACCTAATAGATAGTAACAGAACGTTTCATCTACTAGCTGCAGAATACACACTCTTCTCTTTAGCATATGGACCATTCTCAAGGATAGACTGTATGTTAGGTCACAAAACAAGTATTAAAACATTCAAAAAAAATGAAATAATTTCAAGCATTTTCTCTGACCACAAAGGAATAAAACTAGAAATCAATAACAAGAGGAATTTTGGAAACAGTACAAACACTAGAAATTTAAACAATATGCTCCTGAATGATTAGTGGGTCAATTAAGAAATTAAGAAAGAAATTGAAAAATTTCTTGAAACAAATAATAGAAACACAATGGGCTGAGTGTGGTGGTTCATGCCTATAATCCCAGCACTTTGGGAGGCCGAGGAGGGTGGATCACAAGGTCAGGTGATCAAGACTATCCTGGCTAACACAGTGAAACCCCATCTCTACTAAAAATACAAAAAAAAATTAGCCGGGCTTGGTGGCGGGTGCCTGTAGTCCCAGCTACTCGGGAGGCTGAGACAGGAGAATGCCATGAACCTGGGTGAGCTGAGATCGCTCCACTGCACTCCAGCCTGGTCAGCAGAGCAAGACTCCATCTCAAAAAATAAAATAAAAAATGGAAACACAACATACCCAAACCTATGGGATACAGTGAAAGCAGTATTAAGAGAAATTTATAGCTATAAAAGCCTATATCCAAAAAAAAGGAAAAACTTCAAATAATAACCTAACAGTACATGCATCTAAAAGAACTAGGAAAGCAAGAGCAAACCAAACTCAAAATTCGTAGAAGGAAAGAAATAGCAAAGATCAGAGCAGAAATAAGTGAATCTGAAATGAAGAAAACAATACAAAAGATAAACTAAACTAAAAGATAAACTAAACCAAATATTGGGTGTTTTTTTTTTTAAAGATAAACAAAATTGGCAAACCTTTAGCCAGACTAACAAAGAAAAAAAGGGAGAAGGCCCAAATAAATAAAATCAGCAACAAAAAAGGAGACATTACCACTGATAACACAGAAATTCAAAGGATCGTTAGTGTCTACTATTAGCAACTATATGCCAATAAATTAGAGAACCTAGAGGAATGGGTAAATTCCTAGACACATACAATTCACCAAGATTGAAACATGAAGAAATCCAAATCCTGAATAGACCAATAACAAGTAATGAGATCAAAGATGTAATAAAAAGTTCCCCAATAAAGAAAAGCCCAGGACCTGCTGGCTTCACTGCTGAATTCCACCAAATATTTAAAGAGTTAATACCATGTACATTTTAAAATAACTAAGAGTATAAACAGATGGCTGGGCATGGTGGCTCGTGCCTGTAATCCTAGCACTTTGAGAGGCCAAGGTGGGCAGATCACTTGAGGTCAGGAGTTCAAGATCAGCCTAGCCAATATGGCAAAACCCCATCTCTACTTAAAATACAAAAATTAGCCAGGTGTGGTGGCGCACACCCATAATTCTCGCTACTTGGGAGGCTGAGGCACAAGAATCACTTGAGCCCAGGAGGCAGAGGTTGCAATGAGCTGAGATCATGCCACTGCACTCCAGCCTGGGTGACGGAGTGAGACTCTGTCTAAATAAATAAATAAATAAATAGTTTGTAACACAAAGGATAAATGCTTGAAGGAATGGATAACCCATTTTCCATGTGATTATTATGCATTACATGCCTGTATCAAAATATCTCATGTACTCCATAAATATATACACCTACTATGTACTTATAAAAATTAAAAATTAAAAAATTTTAAAATAAAATATTGTATAAAATTGCCGTCAGATTATGTGTATAAGGTGTATACGAAATACAAATGAATTCCATATTTAGGTTTGGGTCCTAGCCCCAAGATATCTCATTATGTATATGCAAATATTTCAAAATCTGAAATCCAAAACACTTCTGGCACCAAAAATTTTAAATAAGGGATGCTTAACCTGTGTGCCTTCAAGTCTCAAGCCACAAAAGCCACAGGAAGAGTCCAGAAGAGCTGGATTACAGTCAATAATGACATAATAATTTTTTAAAAATTAGTACTTTATTGTAACTTTTTAAATTTTAGGGATGGGGTCTGTATGTTGCTCAGGCTGAATTTGAACTCCTGGGCTAAATAATCCTCCTGCCTCAGCCTCCTGAGTAACTGGGACTACAGGTGCATACTACCACACCCAGCTTTACTATAACCTTTTGTAACCAACTACTCTGTGTACCTTGTGGTACTAGATATTTTACATACATTAATCATTTAATCTTCATAAAAACTTGCAAGCTGAGTATCATTAATTCCTTTTTGTTTCATTCAGAAATGGGATCTCACTATGTTGTCCAAGCTGGAGTGCGGTGGCTATTTGCAGTGTTTTTCTGTTTGTTGAGACAAGGTCTCTGTCACCCAGGCTGGAGTGCAGTGGCACAGTCTCAGCTTGCCGCAGCCTCAACCTCCCAGGCTCAAGCAATCCTCCCACCTCACTCTCCTGAGTAGCTGGACCTATAGGTGCACACCACTGTGCCCAGCTAATTTTGTTTATTTTTTGTAGAGATGAAGTCTCACTATGTTGCCCAGGCTGGTCTCAAACTCCTGGTCTCAAGCAATCTTACCACCTTGGCCTCCGAAAGTGTTGGGATTACAGGTGTTAGCTACCATGCCTGGCCCTATTCACAGTCTTGATCATATCTGTTGACCTTAAGAAAGAAACAGAGTCAAAATTAATATAGAGAGCTTATTTGGGCTAAGGTTCAGGACAACTACCAAGGAAATACCTCCCAGAGCCTCAAGTTTTTTAAAGAAAAAAGGACAAATCAGGAGAGTGACAATTACAAAAGTTGTTTGCCAGGAATTTTCATTGGTATACAGAAATAACATTGATTGGTGATTGATTATGCATTTTTTAACGATAGGGTATGAGTTATGGTGTCCAGTCTATGGACTTCATTAGATTAATATATGGCTATTAGTGGTGACACTCAGACTGGAGTCCATGTAGCAGGTAGATTACTTAGCTCAAAGTGGGGTGTGGAACATGACTTTCAATGGCTTGATGGGTCTTATAATTTAAAGGGGGTTGCATTCCTCAGATTAGTTTATTTTCTTTTTCCTAGAGTTTTTTCTACAGCCTCAAACTCCTGGGCTCAAGTGATCCTCCTGCTTCAACCTCCCTAGTAGCTGGGACTACAGGCACATGCCACTGCAGCCAGCTCCATTGATTCCATTTTACAAATGAGGAACTGAGATTTATAGATATTCAAGATTATAAATTCCATAAGCACCAGAGCTAGACTGAGAGGTCAGGTCAGTTTGGCTCTCACCATGCTCTGGTTGGAGCTGGGAACTGATATTTTCTCCCTTGGTGAGGAAATATCCTCCAAGTGCTATGCACAAATTATATACAGGAGTGCAAAAAGGCTGGGGTTTTCAGCTTACCTGATCTGACCCTACCAACCTACACCTCTGCTACTTTTTATCTCTACTTTCTCTTTCGTAAAACTTTTTTAGAATAAGGAAGAGTGAAGAACAATTACCTACAGTTGGTCCTCCATATCTGCAGGTTCTGCATCCACAGATTCAAATAACAGTGAATTGAAAATATTTGGGAAAGAAACAAGAAATAAGATACAACAGTCAAAAACAATGAGTTTTTTTGTTTGTTTTTTGTTTTTTTGAGACGGAGTCTCGCTCTGTTGCCCAGGCTGCAGTGCAGTGGCGCGATCTTGGCTCACTGCAAGCTCCGCCTCCCGGGTTCACGCCATTCTCCTGCTTCAGTCTCCTGAGTAGCTGGGACTACAGGTGTCCACCACCACGCCCTGCTAATTTTTTGTATTTTTAGTAGAGACGAGGTTTCACTATGTTAGCCAGGATGGTCTCCATCTCCTGACCTCGTTATCCACCAACCTCGGCCTCCCAAAGTGCTGGAATTACAGGTGTGAGCCACCATACCCGGCCAAAAACAATATGTTAAAAGTATACTTATTTACAAAGTATTTACATTGCATTAAGTATTATAAGTAATCTAGAAATAAGGCTGGGGTGGTGGCTCATGCCTGTAATCCCAGCACTTTGGGAGGCTGAGCTGGCAGATTGCTTGAGCCTAGGAGTTCAAGACCAGCCTGGGCAACATGGTGAAACCCCACCTTTACAAAAAATAAATAAGTAATCTAGAGATGATTTAAAGTATATGGGAGGTTAAATGCAAATACTACATCATTTTATAAAAGGGACTTGAGCATCCGAGGATTTTAGTATCCCTCGGCGGGGGGGTGGGGAGGGAGGGTCCTGGAACCAATCCCTCAAGGATATCAAGGGATAACTGTGCATAAGTGTTCCCCACCTCTCAAAAACCTGCTCTTTCCTTTTTGTATTGCTGTAACAGGTTTTAACAATGATGCTTCACGTCTGATGTTGCCAGATATTGCCAGCAGGCTTTGGCTATTGTTGCCATGGGTCACATGTCTTTCTGACCTAAGGAAAGGAAGTGCCCCCTTCCCCAAACAACAGATCCTTTAACCCTATTTTGGGTTTATTAGATGTTAGGTGTTTGACAGGGCTTGAATTCAGAATCAACGGAGAGCTAACTCAGACAAATGGAGATTAAAATGTCATCTTTGTTACTGACAAAAGCTGGATTGGATGTGTTAACCCATTTCCTGTTTAGAAAAAAAAAAAGTGCAGCTGGGTGCTAGTGCGTATTTCTCAGGGCAAACAGGAAATGGGTTAGGAAAAATTACCAGGCTGTGTACTGTGGCTCACACCTGTAATCCCAGCATTTTGGGAGGACAAGGTAGGAGGATTGCTTGAGTGCAGGAGTTTGAGACCAGTCTGGGCAACACAATGATACCCTGTCTTTACAAAAAATAAAATAAAAAATTAGCCATGTATGGTGGTGCCAGCCTGTAGTCCCAGCTTCTTGAGAGGCTAAGGTGGGAGGATCGCTTGATCTTGGGAGGTCATGGCTACAGTGAGCTGTGATCATGCCACTGCACTTCAACCTGGGCAACAGAGTGAGACCCTGTCTCAAAAAAAGAAAGAAAAAAATAATATCAAGCCTTAAAAATAAAGTAGGGGCCGGGTGCAGTGGCTCACACCTGTAATCCCAGCACTTTGGGAGACCGAGGTGGGTGGATCACGAAGTCAGGAGATCGAGACCATCCTGGCTAACATGGTGAAACCCCACCTCTACTAAAATTACAAAAAATTAGCAGGACGTGGTGGCGGGCACCTGTAGTCCCAGCTACTCAGGAGGCTGAGGCAGGAGAATGGCGTGAACCCAGGAGGCGGAGCTTGCAGTGAGCCAAGATTGGGCCACTGTACTCCAGCCTAGGTGACAGAGCAAGACTCCATCTCGAAAGAATAAATAAATAAATAAAAATTAAAAAGTAGGATGAGTGCATGTCCTTTCATTGTCAAAAAATTTGAAAACCAATAGATGTTTTTAATCAGTCAGTTCCTTCATCTCCACCTGAATAAGGTGTTTCAACTTTGTTAATGGTTAAGAAAAAATTGTAAAATTATATGCCAGTTCTTCTCCAAGATTTCTTCAACAAGCTTATTTCAAGTTTCAATGCCTTTCTTGCTATGTTGACCTGCTTATATAAAGGCTCAGCAGCTAAATCACCAGCAAATTGCTTTCCCTCAGCCTCTCCAGTAGCTGGGACTACAGGCGTGTGCCACCCTGCCCAGCTTTTGAACATCTTTTCACATGCGTATTTGCCACCTGTGTATCTTCTTCAGTGAGGTGTCGTTTAGGTCTTTTCCCCAATTTTTAATTGAGTTTTTTTCTTATTGTTGAGTGTTAAGAGTTCTTTGTGGCCAGGCACAGTGGCTCACACCTGTAATCCCAACACTTTGGGAGGCCGAGGTGGGCAGATCACAAGGTCAAGAAATCGAGACCATCCTGGCCAACGTGGTGAAACCCCATCTCTCCTAAACATACAAAAATTAGCGGGGCGTGGTGGTGCACATCTGTAGTCCCAGCTACTTGGGAGGCTGAGGCAGAAGAAACTTGAACCAGGGAGGCAGAGGTTGCAGTGAGCCGAGATCGCACCACTGCACTCTAGCCTGGAGACAGAGCGAGACTCCATCTCAAAAAAAAAAAAAAAAAAGTTCTTTGTATATTTTGAATAAAAGTCCTTTATTACATGTGTCTTGATGAAATATCTCTCAGCCATCTTTAAATTAATACCTAAATTTTTTCATCAAAAGTTTAAGTAGAAGACACGGAGATCGTTGAGAGAGTTCATTCCACCTTCTAGTCTTTACCTAGAGAAGCCCCGGTCCACACGCGTATGTGATATGATGAGGTTTCTCTTCAAATAATCTGATCAATCTTTTGTTCATAGTATCCCCCCAACTTTTTCCTTTTTCTTCTCTTTTCCTTTTTGCCTTTGTTAAATGCCCAGGCAAGCCACAGTACTAGGCATTATCAGTACCAGCTCACATTCCTTTCCTTATTCGGAAAGAGGACTAACTTTCTTTTTTTTTTTTTTTTTTTTTTTGAGACAGAGTCTCGCTTAGTCGCCCAGGCTGGAGTGCAGTGGCGCGATCTCGGCTCACTGCAAGCTCCGCCTCCCGGGTTCACGCCATTCTCCTGCCTCAGCCTCCCGAGTAGCTGGGACTACAGGCGCCCGCCGCCTCGCCCGGCTAATTTTTTGCATTTTTAGTAGAGACGGGGTTTCACAGTGTTAGCCAGGATGGTCTCGATCTCCTGACCTTGTGATCCGCCCGCCTCGGCCTCCCAAAGTGCTGGGATTACAGGCGTGAGCCTACAGACACCCCTTCCCTTTCTCTCTACTTTCTTTTACGGCCCCACCTTATCTCACAAAATCAAATGTTTAGCCAGCAGGGATTAGTTTAGATTGTACCACCCGACCCCGACCAATGAGGAAAGGGTACAGGGGCAGGACTTGCGTCAGGAATAGAGGCTCTCATAGCCCTTTGTTCAGGTGTGCTTTCATGGCAACTGGCTAAGGAGGCACCCCTCTGTGCAGAAGTAAAATTACTTTGCTAAGAATCCTTTGTTCGAATGTTCGATTTCCTTAGGATTTTGAGCATTATTCCTAACACATGGTTTAGACCCTGATACCCCAGATTATGCTGTTTTAGGGAGGAATAATAACTGACTCTTCAGGGCCATGCGTGGAGGGCGCTCAGGGAGGTGTCGGAAGCTCTGAGAGATCCCTCAACAAGGGGCGCTGAGGTTCCATACTGGGATTAATGAGACGTTTAGAAGGTGGTGACCTGCTTTGGGTTCGCCTAGGGACTTTTTGATCCTAAACTTGGAAATGTTAAGTGTTACTAGTCCAGGCTCCTTTTTTTAGATGTTAGGAATAGCTGGTCCAGAGAGGGGATTTCCTGAAAGTTACACGCTAGTTTGGACAGATTTGGGGACGAGGACTGAGTGCTCTTTTCCCTGTATCCCTTAGTTGTAACCTGGAATAGCTAGGTCCAGACATGGGAACCTTCAGGTTTCAGGTGGGAAATGGTCCTTGCATGGCCACTCCACTGCTCTATTCCCCTCAAAGAAATAAGAGAAAGCCCACAGTTAGACTCACTACCTGTGAGTTTACTAACCCAGAGCCA
Organism: Macaca fascicularis; assembly: GCF_037993035.2. Taxonomy (NCBI): domain Eukaryota; kingdom Metazoa; phylum Chordata; class Mammalia; order Primates; family Cercopithecidae; genus Macaca; species Macaca fascicularis. The sequence continues at coordinate 125,765,897 of NC_088375.1, read as the reverse complement.
GGCTGGCTTGAACTGAAATGCCTCACTTAGAAGAAAAGCTTCTTATAGCCTGGACAGGACAGTGAGACTCTATAGATGACCCAGAAGTTACTGTTTTCTTCTACGGTTGATTATATATCTTATATTTGCTTGTAAGGGGGGCTTTCCTGCCTTGGTAGTTTAGCCAGTTGGAGCTTTAGCCAATTACAGCCTCAGCCTTTATACACTGACAACTTAAGGTATGATTATTGAGCTTTATCAGTAGATCATTGAACAGCTTCTATAAATCATCCATTCTTTTTGTTTCTTGTTTTTTAATCGTAGTTCTTTAGTTTTGCCACTTTGGTATGATTGCTTAGGGGAGAGGTAATGCAAACCCCCTCCTTTAATCACCTGAACAAAGGCCCTTTGACTATCCCCAACATTTGTGAAAGCTTAGAAAATGGCATTTTACAGTTAATATGAATCAAATAAATTGGTCAGCCTGAAAGAGTATAAATAGAACTGAGTTATTGATTATTGATTAAATTATTTGATTATTTCCTCCCCTATCTTTTCATGAGCCCCCATTATTCAGAGGTCAGTCCTCTAATTTTCTTGCTTTTTTTCTACATGAGATCTTCACGCTTAAATGGGCCTGGTGTCCTCCAAGCTGGAGAATCTGTTTTACCTTCTTACAAGGCTAAATCTCTGGGCTTCTACTATGATAGGGAAGGAATCTGAGCAACTCACTGAATTTTTTTTTTTTTTTTTTTTTTTTTTGAGATGGAGTCTCACTCTGTCACCCAGGCTGGAGTATAGTGGCATGATCTCGGCTCACTGCAACCTCAGCCTCCCAGGTTCAAGCGATTCTTCTGCCTCAGCCTCCCAAGTAGCCGGGACTACAGGCACACGCCACCACACCCAGCTAATTTTTGTATTTTTAGTAGAGACGGGGTTTCACCACACTGGCCAGTCTGGTCTCGAACTCCTGACCTCTTCGTGATCTGCCCGTCTTGGCCTCCCAAAGTGCTGGAATTAGAGGCGTGAGCCACTGCGCCCAGCCGCATCTCACTGATTCTTAGACTTTCTACCATTCCTCATATTTTTAGCCCATCATGCTCTCTTCTAGGGTTATATGGTGCTCCCAATTCCTGAGCCTTATGCAGGGTTTAACTGTGTAAATCAGATTGCTCCACAGCCTGCTAAGATTCCTCTTTCTCAAGTCTGCTAAGGTAACGGCTACTTGACTCATCTACTTTGCAGCTTTTCAATATTTTGTTGCTATTTATATGAGGCAGAAAAAGAAGTGCAAATCAGTTATAAGCATGTGAACAAATATTCAACATCACTCAAAATGTAAATTAAAATAAACAATGAAACACCATTTTTCATCTATCAATGACTGAGAAGGAAGGAGTTAAGTAGAAGATCTATAATCTGTCTTCTTCCTTTATAAATATTCCTAGGAAAGCAAGCAAACATGTGATTCTTATAAATGTGGTAATAAACTAAGGGTATTTGCTAGCAAGAAAGTCCTTATCTGGATATGGAGTGGATAAAATTTTATCCTAGTGACAAATGTTTTTATGTTCAGACATCTCCTATTGGTCACATTATTATATAAAATTACCTACGTTTTAAAAATGTTTCATTTCCAATAAGGCTGTTAAGTTCTGAAATTTTTTTCTTCTATTTGACTGTTTAAACAGTTACTCTTAGGACATAACTGATATCAAAATAACAGATATAAATATTGATAAGTAATTATTAAACACAAAAAGCATTTTATTATAACTATATCTTTTGATGAGATGATGTGTCTTTTTAGCCATTACTTCATATAGCTGTTTATTATTTATAAAATGAGACAGTTTAGCATCAATACTATCCCTATTTTTTTATTAGATGTATTGAGAAACCTCATTTATGTGAGTAAATGGATCTCAAAGTTTTGTTATAGCAGTGTGACAATTCTTTAAAAGACTTCCAAGTTACATGCTAACATGACTTGGTGAGCTTTCATCAAAAATTATGGTTAATTACCAGGTGCAGTGACTCACATCTGTAATCCCAGCACTTTGGGAAGCCAAGGTGGGAAGATCACTTGAGCCCAGCTGTTCAACACTGGCCTGGGCAACATGGCAAGACTCCGTCTTTACAAAAAAACAAAACTAACTAGCTGGGCATGATAGCACATGCCTGTAGTCCCAGCTACTTGGGAGGCTGAGGTGGGAGGATAGTTCGAGCCCAGAAAGCAGAGGCTGCTGCACTCCAGCCTGGGCAAGACCCTGTCTCAAAAAAAAAAAAAAAATTATGTTTAAAGATCTCTCAGTGGACAATTTGGTTAGGTCCTTCATCTATTTTGTTGAAAGCGGCACATTGGAAACCACCTGACTTGCAAAAGGAAATTTTACCTGGTCTTTCCAACACCATTTTTAAAAAATGGCACTTTGGTACCTTGAGGTTTTTATACCTCAAGACAATGCACTATTATGAGATTTGGATGAGTGAGATGTGTACCTTTCTTTTGCAATGTGGAAGGGGAGGAGGCAGGAACATATTATATCACCGCTTTTAGATACAAATACAGCATAAAGGTTGAGGACCTGGCAAGTGAAAAAGTGAATCCCTTAAAACAATCTGAATGTCCATGTATACAGGAGAACCTCACAAAACTATGTGATTGTACTACTTCTAAGTTATTTAACAAATTTTTAAAGGGTAATATTGATTATGCTTATTTTCATAGTATACTGACTTGAGAACTTAATCTTTTCTCCACTTCATAGCTCCTGCTTATTTTGTAATACTGCTTACTCAGAACCTGGGTATGAACCTGAATGTTTCCTTCCCTATCTCATTCCATTCTTTCTGTTTTAGTGCCTACTGCTAACTGTTTGATTACGTTCCCCATTCAGATTCCTACAAGGATCTGGAAACCCTAGATCATCTATTCACAAGGAAGCTATATAACAGGTGACTGGCTAGCATTAGATTAGTGCCACCTGTGGTCCAACTGGCTGTGGTGAGAGAGCCAGGGTCCCTTGGTATAAATCATGGGCCACATAGGGTTGCCCTGTCAATAGCACTGTGAATGAGACAATTTCACTTACAAGGATCCATGGGTTTATAAAGGCCAAATAAAGAAGGGACCAGTCAGAACTCTTCTATCCTGACTTCATTTTGTAGCAAAAGCAATTAACAAAAGGATTTAAAAAAAAAAGGTTTGGAATCCATTACCTAATCTCATTTGGGCCCGGATGTGACAATCACCCATTCAGCCCAGTACTCTGTCTCTGATCAGACATACAAAGAATTGTCTTGTAAAAGAGAGGCTGGGCCAGGTGCTAGTGGCTCATGCCTGTAATCCTAGCACTTTTGGGAGGCCAAGGTGGATAGATCACCTGAGGTCAGGATTTCAAGACCAGCCTGGCCAACATGGTGAAGGCCTGTCTCTGCTAAAAATACAAAACAAATTAGCCAGGCATGGTGGTGGGCACCTGTAATCCCAGCTACTCAAGGGGCTGAGGCAGGAGAATCGCTTGAACCCCGGAGGCAGAGGTTACAGTGAGCCGAGATCGCCACTGCACTCCAGCCTGGGTGGCAAGAGCGAGACTCCATCTTAAAAAAAATGGCGGGGGGCTGGGTGCGGTAGCTCACACCTCTAATCCCAGCACTTTGGGAGGCTGATGCAGGAGGATCACTTGAGGCCAGAAGTTCAAGACTAGCCTGGCCAACATAGCAAAACCCCATCTCTACTATAAATACAAAAACTAGCCGGGGCTGGTGGCAGGCGCCTGTGGTCCCAGCTACTCAGGAGGCTGAGGCAGGAGAAACACTTGAACCCAGGAAGTGGAGGTTGCAGTGAGCCGAGATTGCACCACTGCTCTCCAGCCTGGGTAACAGAGTAAGACTCCATCTCAAAAAAAAAAAGATAGTGACAGTTATCCCCCCTTGTGTAATTTTCCAAATGGTTGAGATATAACTTCTGGATATTTCTTATTTCTTAGCAGCAGCTTAAAATGAATCCAGTATCAACAAATTTATGACCCATCTGCTGAGCAGATCACTTCCATCTGTAACCCTGGCCATGCTACAGAGTTGGCAACCACACAAAAATGTCCCTGGCAAACATTGTATCAGAATTTAGATTATTCATGGGAATTAAAGTTAACGGTTAGATTTTTAAATATAAGACTACTATAACATTTTCAAGGTGAATTTAGATAACTTCAATAATTTTCACATAAAGTTTTCTAAAATATATAACCCCATGCCATAATCAAATGGCCATAATTTAAATAATTCAGGTTCATTCTTATGTTATCTTACATTATAATACTCCCCCCTTGAATAAAACTGCTGCATCTTTGAGACATATATCTTCTTTCCCCTGACATGGCTTTAACTGACTTCCTGGACTCTTCTCACATTCATTAAAGGCTTTGGATCAGTCTTACTCTCCAGCCAAGTAGAACCAATAATTCATTCATTTATTTGTTCTCTCAATAAGTAAATATTTACTTAGTATCTACTATATGTCAATCACTGTGTGACTGGGGCCTGGAATTATTAGATGGAAGGCATAGACCCTTCCTCTGGTGGCCGGAGATGACAAGCAGATATTCAGCCCCACTATTCAGCCATTATTCATTAGTATGAACCACTATTTATTATTATTATTATTATTCTTTTTTTTTTTTTAGATGGAGTCTCACTCTGTTGCCCAGGCTGGAGTACAGTGGCACGATCTCAGCTCACTGCAACCTCTGCCTTCTGGATTCAAGCAATTCTCGTGCCTCAGCCTCCCAAGAAGCTGGGATTACAGACATGAGCCATGACATCCAGCTAATTTTGGTTTTTTTTTCTTTCTTTTTTTGGTAGCAAAGGGGTTTCGCCATGTTGGCGAGGCTGGTCTCAAACTCCTGACCTCAAGTGATCCACCAGCCTTGGCCTCCCAAAGTGCTGGGATTACAGGCATGAGCCACCATGCCAAGCCACCACGGGTTTTTAATTTGCCCCTGAAAAAATAGCCGAGTGCCTTAATAGTGACAACCCATTCCAAACACACCATCTGTTCTTTCGTGACTCACAGCCTTTGCACAGGTTTGCCCTGCCTAGAATATCTGTTCCCCTTTATTCACCTAGTTAACTCCTGGTAATTCTTAAATCTCAATTCATAACTCGTCTGATTCAGTGTTTTGAAATAATAACCAAGGAGATGGGTAGCTTTGTCTAACACCCTTGACTCTTTAGCACAAACCACCAATCGCTTCAGATTTTTAGTTCTTGGGTACGTTAGTCAATGGCTTCTTATATGACCCTAGATTTGTGGTTGTTCTGAACAATCACATATTCAGTTTCTGTCATTTTAGTTACACATGGCAATCCATTTTAATCTTCTTATCATTTATTCAAGAATGATACATGTTCACTGAGCACCAATACATATCAATATGCCAGGCTTTTTTTTTTAATTGATGGAAATATAAAGGAACTAGAGTAACCAAAGTGACTTTTAAAAGGAAGAATCAAGTTGGGATACTTGTACTCTACCTGATTCCAAAACTTACTGTAAGCAATAGTAGTTAAGATAGTTTGGTATCAGTGAAAAGATAAACACCAAGATCAATGGAACGCAGTCCAGAAGTAGATCCACACATGGCAGGGTTGATTGATTTTTGACAAAGTGTTAAAGCAATTCCAAAGGGAAAGGAAAGTCTTTTCAACAAATTGTGCTGGATGAACTCAATACCTGTCGGGGGGAAAAAATGAACATCAACCCTACCTCACACCATAGGCATGACACCGAGTGAGGTGTCAGAGCCCCTGCATCAGAAAGCGGTCAACTCTTGGGTTGGTAAGAAGAATCTACAGACAACAGTATAGGTTTAAAAAGGAAACTTCCATTAAATAGAATGCTGCAGAAGAGTGCAGTAGGGTGCCTCAGCAAGAGAGGACTGAGTGTGCCACGGTGAATTTTTCCTTAGGGGTATTTATGGACCTTAGGGATATTTATGGGAGCGGCCATGTAGGTCATGATAAATATTACATTTGTAGACATTCTGGTGCCTTAATGTCAGCAAGGGTCACACGATGAGTTTTGATATGCATGCATTCAAGAGGGATATATAGAAATTCTAGTTACTTATAAATTTGGGGGGAAAAAAACTGGAACCAGATGCCTGTGTTAGATAATAGGGAAGTCTAATTACTTTTGAAATCCTCAGATAAGAAGTTTTTGTCTCCAGGGCCTACTGGATGGTCACCAGGTGATTTTGCTCTGCTCATTTTCCCCTGACAAATATCTTGGACCCTTTATATTCCCCCATGCTCGTGTCTGCCTGCTGCATATCATGGTCTCAAGAAAGAGAAAATAGCATAGTGAAGAGGGGTGTCAAGTCCATCTGGCTACTTCCTACTGAAAGAGGGCACTCCAGCCTGGGCAACAGAGTGGGACTCTGTCTCAAAAAAAAAAAAAAAAAAAGTCCACACTGTCTAGTCACAAATGTTCACAGCATTTTTAAGACTTTGCGTTATTTCTAATTTGGGGCTATTACAAATGAAAATGCTGTGCCCATCAATGATTAGATAAATAAAATTGTGATAATACAATGGAATACTAATCAGTAATTTTAAAAAAACACAACCTGCTGATACATGCAATAAGGAGGCAAAAAAAGAGAACACTGTGTATGATTTCATTTATTTAAGATTCAAGAAAATGCAAAATAGTCTCTATTGACAGAAAGTGGTTGCTTCGGTATGAAGTGGGAAAGAGAGATGGATTACAAGGGCACAAGAAAACTTTTGGGAATGACGGAAGATTATTTTTATTGTAGTAATGGTTTAATGGGTATACATATATGTCAAAACTGATCAAACCAAACTTACAGCTTTATATATGTGCAGCGTAGAGGTCTTCAATTACAAGTGAATAAACATTTTTTAAAATGGTGATAAAAATAACATCTTCAGCCTGTTGTAGGGATTCATTGAATATGTTAAGCACTTTATCATAATACCTGGCTCCCTGAGTTTGATGCCACTGACACTTAGATATCAAAGTCAACCTCTCTACCAAGCTTTTCATCCAAAGTGACTAGGGGTAAAGACTGTTTAAGACTATACAGAAAGATCATGTATCTGAGGAATTAAAAATAAGCCATACGATTAGGCAATGTGTCACTCAATAAACTCAATAAACTATTATTATCAAGGCAAAAAATATATACACAAAAAGTAAGAACTGGGTTCAAAAAAATTTTTTTCTATGGACTTCTAACGTGGTAACTCATGACACAGGGGTTAGGATCTTCAGTTTTCCTTTGGAAGTTAATAAAAACCACTATAGAGAAAAACAAGATTTGCTACTAAGAAGGTGAAAACTGCTTCTCCTCTTAGGGTTCTAGTTCTCTTGCAACCTAAAACAAAGGAACCGGACAGGATTACCACTTTTGTACTGTACAGCTCTAAACATTAATCAGTCACTCAATTCATTATTTATTTTTTTCTGTTTCCTTGTATTCTGTCATACAACTGTCTCTTGGTTTACCTACTTTTCTGCTTGTCTTCTCTCTCTCCTCCTGGTTTATTTTCATCCAGATGGGATTTTCCCCAAAGTTTCCATCGTCATTCTTTTCTTCTCCTCTGTGTATGCGCCACTGAAGTTAAGATTGCAACGTTCAAACTCCCCACACATTCACACCCCCATTCCCATTTCACAGTATCTCACCCAATGTTTACCACTCCGAACACATTCCTAGAATCGAAAGATCCAGAGCAGGGAGAAAAGAAAAGGCGCCTACCAGATGCCTGGAACAGTCTACTAAGCGCCACAAGTATATTAGCTTTTTCAGTGCTCTCAACAGCCCAGGCAAATGTTATCTCAATCTTACGGTTGAATAAATTTAAGACCTCTGGCTAGACACTAGAGGCTGGCGAAGGACGTGACCTTTGATCAGAATCTCCCGGAGGAGTGGGGTCCCTGACCATTGTCCCTTCCAGAGAACCTTAAAACAGACGCCAGGAGACCCTCTCGGATACTCTGCAGGAGTCAAGAGTCACGATATTAGCAAGCACATCGCAGCCATGCGAACCCTTTCTGGTTCAGCTCTCGACAAAAGAAATCAAGCCCCCAGTCAAAATACAACAACGGATTAAGCCTACCACCCTCTCCCCCGGCCCCCAAATTCTCAGGGGAAATCCCCTAAGAGTCAGGTAGGGAGGTCACTGCAGCGACTTCAGGGTGCAGAGAACGCGGGGAACTAGGAAGAGGACGCTCCAGCCCACCTGGGCGTCTCTGATTGGCCGGCAGTTCAGCTTGGAACGCTGGGGTGCGTGGCGTCATATCCGCCGGGTCCGCCATCTTGTTCCCAGGGGCAGTTGGCGGAAGAGATCGAGCTCACTTGCCGCCGGCTCCCCTTCTGCGTGGAGTTCTCGGGGACTGGGTTTCGCTGTTTGCTCTCGGCCCGGGGTCCTTTTGTCGGCGCCCTGGGTGCCCTCTCTTGCCCGGCTGGGGCACAGCAAGGCGGCCCCTTCTCCCGACGACGTTCCATGGAGTAGGGTCCCAGACCGTTGTCCCGAAGAGCGAGATCGAGCTTGGCCCCCTCCCCCCCCTCCTTCCTTCCCTCCCTCCTTCCTTCCGCCGCAACATGGCTAACAACAGCCCCGCGCTGACAGGCAACTCGCAGCCGCAGCACCAGGCGGCCGCTGCTGCGGCTCAGCAACAGCAGCAGTGCGGCGGCGGCGGCGCTACCAAGCCGGCGGTCTCGGGCAAGCAGGGCAATGTGCTCCCGCTCTGGGGCAACGAGAAGACCATGAACCTCAACCCCATGATCCTGACCAACATCCTGTCGTCGCCTTACTTCAAAGTACAGCTCTACGAGCTCAAGACCTACCACGAGGTGGTGGACGAGATCTACTTTAAGGTACGAAGCGTGTAGGCCTTGGCTTTGGGGGTAAGTTCGGAAGAGGGGGTATGGAGGAAACGGGCGAAGGCGGCCCCCGAAATCTGAAGATTTGTGGGTGGGGGGAGGTGGTTCGGCGGAGGGGGAGCTGCGGCCTGTAGTCTTCTCTGGGAGGGGTCGGACTGGGGCCGCCCTCTCGTTTCCATTTTAGATTTTTAGAGCCGGGAGAGCCCGCCACTATTGATCTCTCTCCTCCCCCAACCTTCTGCCCACCCCTGGGGGGAGTTCGGCAAGAGGGATTGGGGAGAGGAGGAAAGAGTAACAGAAGCCTTTCCAGTTTACAGCTTTAAAATTATTCCTTTTGACGTGGATCTACTGAGCGCCAACTTGTTGGTGCTTCTCCCGCTCACCCCTGGCCAGGGCGTGTAATGACTTCAGTATTGGCCTCGTGTTGTTGGTACTCACTATCCGATCCAGACAGGGAAATGGTCAGTGCGTGTGTGTCGGGTGGGGTTGGGGGGATGAGGGTGGAGAGGTGCCATTTCAAGAGGTGTACAGAAGGCCTGGAAATTTTCCCAGCAGGAAGTCAGGAGTAAGAGGTCTCAGCCACCTGTGCATTGGGCTAATTTAGAATTATCTGGGCCCTGGGCTTCTGCGGCAGGGTCGGTGCTGGCTTGGCTGTGCTGGGGAGCTCACCTGGCGCCTCCTCACTGCACTCTTGTCTCAGTTCTTGTTTCGTTAGCAGGATTGACTCAGTCTTGCAGCGAGGCTCGGAGCAGCCCAGGGTCGCAGGTAGAGGTATGCACTATTAATCATGCTCAATCGCCATAAATGCATTTCCCTGGTTAAATGAACGGCTAATTAGATTTTTTTTTTTTTTTTTTGGCCATTGCTTTTGGTCCTTCACCAATTAGGTAGGCTTTTTCCACTTCCCTGCAAATTAGGTAGTGTAAAAAATACCTTCCAGGCCTCCAAAGGTTAATTTCTATTTTAAAGAATATTAATAATAGCCTTAATGGTCTTTAAATATTTTATCCGGAGCATCTAATATACAATCCATTTTTGTCTATATTGACTTTTAAAAACTCGACAGACCACACAAAGTGTTTTCTGTCATTTGAACGTATGTGTAGAGATGGTAACAAAAGGACATTCTCTTTCGTTTTGCCCACCTTTTCCCCCAGTTGAGTAATTAGGTTATTGAAGGATTTTGAGAGATTAGTTGCTTTTTATAGAAAACATATCTTGAGGAATACAGTTCAACTTTGGGTTGATAAAGTACACAGATAAATTTGGAATCCTCTTACGAGAGTAGGTCTGATTATAATTCTATGAATTAGTTTTTTTAGCTTTTAAAAGGTAAGACCTTTTTAGTATGGATACAGTATGGTGAATAACATTTAATCCTTAGCTTTATTTATGCAGTAAACTTTAAGCAGTTGAAAATTGGGTTCCTGCTCTTTTTGCGGCAGGTTCTGTTTTCTAACATAGGCAAAATGTTAATGTAATAGAGGAAAGTCTCGTTTTTAAGTTTCAAATGTGTTTTGAAACAAGATTCTACCAGGAATTGTTTTTAAATTCCGTTAAAAAACTAATAGACCCAGCTTTTTACTAATATTATCAGGACTTAAGACGTTCAGATCAAATACTCACTGAAATATGTAAGTTTCCAACGTTGTAATTTTATTTTGTATACATCCAACCCTGACTTTGGCTAGCTTTTAAGGAATTGAAACATGTTTTACATAGCAGTCTGTGGGGAGTAAAGGAAACGTTAAAGCACTGCGAAATAGTGTAGTGCTTAAACTTAAATGCATGATTTTCTATCTGAAGCCATTATTCAGGACTACAAAATTTACAATGTGCGGGTGGAAATAGAATTTTAGAAATACGTAGTGAAAAAACAGGATTTTTTTTGTATGTTTTTAAAAAAACAAAAATGGGTCTTCCCAAAAGGCCTTTTTGGATTCTATTATAGAGCTAATATTCTTTTGTTGTTGTTGTTGCTATTTTTAGATAAGGAATGGTTTTGTAAGATGTTCCTTATAGCAAATATGATACTGTATCATCTTTGATGATACTTAGTATATGCCTGTGACTAGTCACACTCAGTTTTTGACACAACTTATATTCTGGGGAATAATTGGATTGGTTCACACATAATTAGGCTGAAGCTTAATTACAACAATGATCTCTGTAAGTGTGGCCTTTGTAATTTTATCTTTAATCAGGAATAAACCTGACCCTGGTGGAAAAAATGTACAAATAAAAAGTTCCATAATTTTGCATCACAAGTAACCTGCTACTGTTTTAGAGATTTTTCCAGTAATTTTCCTTAATTTTATAATGTAGATTTTAAATTACAATAAAATTGAACTATTAAAGGTATTTTCAAGTATTTCAAATTAATGCTTAAACTTCATTAATACTTTTTGCTTTAAATTGGAGACTTAAATCCATTTTTAAAGGAAAATGTTTTAAAAGCAACTCATAAGTTAAAATATTATCAAATATTATCAAAGTTAAAGTATTACCAAATAGTTTTTGCAACCAAGGGAGACTATAGAAATTTTCTGACTCCCAGATACAGATATCAGCTCTTTATAAGGCCAGTTTAGTGGGATTTCTCCTCTGCAAAGCTATTAAGGTTTTGTTAAACCCTAGTAGCTTTTGGGTGTTGTTTAAATGTCTAAGCAGTTTTTCCAAAAATGATTTACACACTTAATGTCAGTAAACATATACTTAATGCCAAAATAATTTTGGAAGAGCTGCTCTATTATGGACTTGGGTATACTTTTATCAGGCTTTTAAACAAATTCAAAGTATGAATGTTTGTTGTGTTCCTCTTTTCTATTTTCAGGTCACGCACGTTGAACCATGGGAGAAAGGAAGCAGGAAAACAGCGGGCCAGACAGGGATGTGCGGAGGGGTAAGTAGAAGTACGTGCATTTTTCAGTTTTTCTGTTTCTGATAACTAAGTTTATATTTAGAGAACTAGAGGCCTGTCAGTTATATACTTGAGTGACAATTTTTTTAATCTAAATTCAAGTGTTCAGTGAAATAGGGTTAGAAAAGTGTTACTTTTTAATGCTTGTTTCTTAGTTCTGGATTATGGCTTGTTATTAATACCTAACAGGATTAATCAATTGGTGTTGAGTCTGTTAATTATTTTACTGCTTTTTCTTAACTCTTGTTTCCCCTAAAGGTTCGAGGTGTTGGAACAGGAGGAATTGTTTCTACAGCATTTTGCCTGTTATACAAATTATTTACCCTGAAGTTAACTCGAAAGCAAGTGATGGGTCTTATAACACACACAGACTCTCCATATATTAGAGCTCTTGGATTTATGTATATAAGGTGAGCGTGCATTTATGTACATTTCCAGGAAATATCTCATTTTAATTCACATATGTTTAATAATAGTCTTTTGTAATTCTAGATATACACAGCCCCCTACAGATCTATGGGACTGGTTTGAATCCTTCCTTGATGATGAAGAGGTATGTCAACAAGGGTAATAATTTGTTTTTTTCTGATTACTCTCATATTTTTATTATCTTTTATTTATTGGTGGTTTAATGTCTTCAAGAATTTCCTGTAGTTAAATTTATTTCAGTCAGATACTTTTGGAATTAATGTCCTTTTACTGAGACCTGATGGCTTTTATATATTTCAGGGTAAATTTCTGAAGTTTTATTTTCTTGTTTTAAAACTGTTTAAATGTGTTTGGTAATTATTGGAAATTTTTCACTTCTTAATTATGTTCTGTGTATTGCATTGATCCTGAATTGTATAGTTAATAGTGATTTTTCAAGATGGGGCATGCTCAAGATCGAGGTGATAATAAAATACATGCACATGGAATACTAATTGTAGCTTTTGTTTCTTCTGGAACATTTCAGTTCTTCACCCTCTAACTTCTTCCATATATCAGTATTCCCACTTGCATAGAAGTGCTGAATTGAAGAACTGGGTGTTACATAAATAGGCTAAGTGTTTGGATGACTTGTTCAAGGTGACAAAATTTTAATTCTAGCTTTCTGACTCCTAGTACACCACATGTACCTTTAAAAAAGAATTTTTTTTTAAATTGTAATTTGAGTCTCCCTAATTTGAAATCTGAAATACTAAGTTAGATTTAAATCATATATGCATGCATATACTAGAGGAGAATAATAAAAAATAAATTGTGTATGCATTGGCTGGGCATGGTGGCTCACACTTGTAATCCCAACACTTTGAGAGTTTAAGACCTGCCTGAGCAATATAGTGAGACCTCATCTCTAAAAAAGAAAAAAAAAAAAAAAAAAAAAGTTCAAAAATTAGCTGAGCATGTAGGTATGCATCTTATTAGTCCAGCTACTTGGGAGGCAGGGGTGGGAAGATCACTTGAGCCCAGCAGGTGGAATTTGCAGTGAGCCAAGATCATTGCCGCTGCACTCCAGCCTGGGTAACAGAGTAAGACCCTTTCTCAAAACAAAATGTCATATATGCATTAATTTACTTACATGGTGAAGTCCAACATTTCAAAAATGAAATGATGAGCTGTATTGTCCATTTGTCTACCCACTCTGCTATTTTGTGTTTTAAGGTTCATAAAGACTTTGAGTGCTGTATGTCAGTAGTCTATTTACAGAGTTCATCCAAAGAATTTATTGAATTTAAGGATGGTTCTAATGGAAATCTATTGTGTTTTGTTATTACATGCACACCTTAAAAAAAAAGATCTCATTTAGACCTGGAGAATTTTTATTTTTCTCTACTCTTTTTTTTTTTTTTGCCAGTTAACTGAGTTACTTAATAACTCAGAAGAAGCAAAACGTGTTTTAAATCACAATCTTTAAGGGTTTTTTATCTTTAGATGAGTTTTTCATACTGAAGCACTTCTCCCTTCTGTCTTTAAAAAAGCATGTTCCTCATCATAATTGGTGTTGTATTGGTTTTGTTTCTGGATGCCTCTATTTTATGTTTTTTATTGTGTTTACAAATCTGAGGTCCTCTATTTAAGCTAACTTATTGTTTTCTTCCTTAGATATCTGCAGCGATTATATTTGGATATACTGTATATCTGAACACTTAAATGTGTGTGAGTGCAAGCAGTTTTACCTTTAGCTCTTGTTTTCCTGTTTAGATAACAAATCTCACTTTCCTTGTGTGCTTGCACTATAGGTTTGGGACTGACAATAGCTGACTAACATGTCCTGAGCTGTGAGAGGGCATAGCAAGAAGGCCTTCATGCGGTAATGACCCTTTTCAGAGACAATGGTCATCATGGATTATGCGTTTCCAATTATTTGTTCATTTATTTATTTTCTACATAACTAAATTAGAAACCTCACTGCTTCATGGCAGTTGGTTTGCTATTGCTTCCAGTTTTATTAGGGCTTCATTTTATATTAGAGCTGTTAAAAGATAACCGTTAGACAGGAATTATCTAAAGTAGATGATATGTAGCTAGGTTATGGTGCAAGGTATATGATGTGTGCAAATATGTCCACAGAAATAAATACATAGTAGGTATGTGGAATGTAAATTTAAGTCAATCGTTCCGCATAATTTAGAAATGTAAGGGGCTTTTTCATATTGTTAACTGAGTGAGATCAGTTCCCTTTATGCCCGTGAGGCTGCAGGGTTTGTTCACACCTGCATGCACACACTAAGCCCAAATATTTCTGTTCATTCATTGTCAGATTAGGATACGAAAATAAAATTTTTCTGTTAGTTTTTTTTATATTGAGATTCCAAAGATGGTAATATTTTTATAGTATTAATGTATATATGGAAATACTTTTTTTGACGGCTAGGGTATCTTTTGTGTTTCTGTAGGACCTAGATGTGAAGGCTGGTGGAGGCTGTGTAATGACCATTGGAGAAATGCTACGATCTTTTCTCACAAAACTGGAGTGGTTTTCTACCTTGTTTCCAAGAATTCCAGTTCCAGTTCAAAAGAATATTGATCAGCAGATTAAAACCCGACCTAGAAAAATCAAGAAAGATGGGAAGGAAGGTGCTGAGGAAATAGACAGACATGTTGAACGCAGACGTTCAAGGTAATGTCACTCTTGAATTATGCTTATTTTTTATATATGTTTTATACAAGGTTAATGGTTCTGAGAAATAGTAAGTTGTTAGGAATTTTACTGTTCATTTTATTAGTTTGTCACTTTTACCCCCCAAAGATTATTTTCTTCTTTTCAGGGCTTTTTCTGTAACATTATGCATCTGTAAATGAGAACAATAAACTTTTTTGCTTTGATGATTCTTGACATGGACTTAAGCATGAGGACCTGAATAAATAATGCTGTTGAAAATTACTATGAAAAGAATTTCATGTTTTATTCATTGAAATTTTCTTTCTCCCTCCGCCTTCCTTAGGTCTCCAAGGAGATCTCTGAGTCCACGGAGGTCCCCAAGAAGATCAAGAAGTAGAAGTCATCATCGGGAGGGCCATGGGTCTTCTAGTTTTGACAGAGAATTAGAAAGAGAGAAAGAACGCCAGCGACTAGAGCGTGAAGCCAAAGAAAGGGAGAAAGAACGGCGAAGATCCCGAAGTATTGACCGGGGGTTAGAACGCAGGCGCAGCAGAAGTAGGGAAAGGCATAGAAGTCGCAGTCGAAGTCGTGATAGGAAAGGGGATAGAAGGGACAGGGATCGAGAAAGAGAGAAAGAAAATGAGAGAGGTAGAAGACGAGATCGTGACTATGATAAGGAAAGAGGAAATGACCGAGAAAAAGAGAGAGAGCGATCAAGAGAAAGGTCCAAGGAACAGAGAAGTAGGGGAGAGGTAGAAGAGAAGAAACATAAAGAAGACAAAGATGATAGGCGGCACAGAGATGACAAAAAAGATTCCAAGAAAGAGAAAAAACACAGTAGAAGCAGAAGCAGAGAAAGGAAACACAGAAGTAGGAGTCGAAGTAGAAATGCAGGGAAACGAAGTAGAAGTAGAAGCAAAGAGAAATCAAGTAAACATAAAAATGAAAGTAAAGAAAAATCAAATAAACGAAGTCGAAGTGGCAGTCAAGGAAGAACTGACAGTGTTGAAAAATCAAAAAAACGGGAACATAGTCCCAGCAAAGAAAAATCTAGAAAGCGTAGTGGAAGCAAAGAACGTTCCCACAAACGAGATCACAGTGATAGTAAGGACCAGTCAGACAAACATGATCGTCGAAGGAGCCAAAGTATAGAACGAGAGAGCCAAGAAAAACAGCATAAAAACAAAGATGAGACTGTGTGAAAATATTTTGTAAAAGTGGATCACATTGAATCCTATAAATGATTAAATCTGCTTTTTTTCCCCCAAGTTGAGATTGTGCAGTAGTTCGCACTCCTCAAGCTCTCCCTGTAGGCTGCATTTTCATTTCCTCTTTTGTGTAGGGAAGTGCCTTTGTAATTCCATTTATTGCATTGGTGTTTTCACCCAATTGTTAAGTTTGATACATGATGCACAGATTGTTCTTGCATTTTTATTGTTTGTTTTTGAAATGTACAGTCTGTACATATGTCCTGAAAATGTTTTAATTCCTTTGGCATGGTTGCCATGTTGGTTAAATTTGTATAAGGCAATAAACTGCCACTAATCTATTTTTGTTTTGTAGGTGTGGGATTATGGTTTGTGTACTGAAGTTAGCATGGCTGTGCTTTTCGTAATAGAATGCTAAAGACTTTGAGAATGGAACTTGGATGTCTGTTGTAGGAGAAATATGTGCTGCCAATGTACATGAAGGCAGCATTGTAGGATTAACATTTTTGTCCACTGTATATTATCTTGGAAGGCTCTTGTTAATATGTTACACTTAATATTCTCCACAGTTACCTTTAGAGAGAATTTATGAGAAGTTAGTTTCTGATGCAGAGGTTTTTAGGCTGTGATTTCATCAAAAGTCCTTTTAGCATTCTACCTCAAAGGGACACTTAGTATGCCTAAAATTTATTCACTTAGTTTTCCTTTTTTATTTGAAAAAATACATGACATGTAATCCTTTTTTCTTGAATTCTTTCTCAGATTTTAAAGTACTATATTAAAGAAAAAAATTAATGTCTAAAGCCTAGCATTCTTGCAGAACCCTATACTAACATGTAATTGGGAGAGGGTGGGGCAAATGAGTAGAGAAACAGATTCAAGCGTCAAGCTTCCAAAGCATTTTTATAAATGGAAAATCCTTAAATTATGAAACAGCTTGATATAGTGTCCTTTTTTTAAAATTCCAAACTTTTTTTATTGATAATGGAGATTGCTGTTTGAGTTTTTAAACTTAATCTAGAACAGAGGAGTATTAAAAGTAATGCTGTGCTGCATTATTTAAGACTATCAGCAAATTTGATAGATTGTTCTTATGACTTGTATTCTGATTACAGAGAACCATCATGAGTGTGGAATAAATACTGGATTAAATCCTTTATCCTGGGTCTTGGCTTTTCCCCCATTTGTTAACTTTTTTTTTTTTTAACATGTTTTTATTGTGGAAATTGATGAAACGTCAGTAGAGTCGCACTTTGTGTACAGGGATGTCTTAGTTCCCAGATGACAAGTGAATTTTAAAGAAATGCAGAAACTGGGATTGGGCATGTGGTAATCAATAATCTTTATTAGAATTCTTGATAATGGCAGTTCCGTTTGTCAGTGGTTACGTGTCACTTGATTAATTTGTTCCATGTCAAAGATGTTTATTGGGATATCTTTTACTTGGACAATATATTAGCATTTTTTAAAATTTGGACTTGGAGGAAGTTCTTTAAGATAATTCACCCAGTTCTTTTTAGAAAAGAAAATAGAGGCCCAAAGTAATGTTGTCAGTGCTAGGGCTAAAACTGAGTATTCTGACAGTGTAGTGAACCTGGCACGCACATTGACGTTTGTTTTATCTCACTAGTTATACTGGCCAACTAATGCGCACTCGGAAGCCACCTTGCAAAAGTGTTAAATGGAGCAAACGAGTACACTTGCAAGAGTCCTCCATATGTGGGCTTAACATTTGTACCACTCCATTTTAGAAAAATCTCATTAAATGAATTCATCAAAAAGTGATACGCTTTTTTCTTTTTTAAGAAAGTTCCATTGTGTTTTAAATTGAGCATCAAGTGAATTAGTACTATAGACACCCAGAAGTTAGAAAACATATTGTATAATATGAAAGCCATTAGATTTGTCTTGTGTTGAAAATCCATTTTTAGCATACCTAAATTATGGTGCTACTACTTTGGATATGGTTCCATGTGAAATGTTTATCTGACTGTATTTTAGGTAAAATGTGGAAAGAATTTAAATAATTTCAAATGGAGGTGAAAGAACTATCACCTTGATTGATAGTTTGATGATAGTCACTACATTTGTTTTCTTGTGGTGGTTTTGTTTTTGTTTGTTTCTGTTTTTGTTTTTTTGAGATGGGCCTGGCTCTGTCACCCAAACTGGAGTGTAGTGATGCAGTCTCTGCTCACTGCAACCTCCACTTCCCTGGTTCAAGTGATCCTCCGACCTTGGCCCCCTGAGTAGCTGGGACCACAGGTGCATGCCACAACCAGACCCGGCTAATTTTTTGTATTTTTGGTAGGAATGGGATTTCACCATGTTGCCGAGGCTGGTCTTGAACTCCTGGCCTCACGTGATCCACCCACCTCAGCCTCCCAAAGCGCTGTAATTGCAGGTGTGAGCCACCATGCTCGGCCCTTATGATTTTTAAATATGTTTGCTTTTGAGGAAAATTATGGTAGGTGTGAGAACATGTAAATTGTGCTAGTTATTGTTATATATATGCATGATTTATTTGGAGAGTGGCTTCCTAAGAAACTGGGAAAACAAGTGGCTATGAAAGACATCTCACATTTCTTGAAACGAGAGCATTGGGACACAAGAGGAACATCACACACCGGGGCCTGTCGGAGGTGGGAGGGATGGCAGGAAAAATACCTAATGTAGATGACGGGTTGATGGGTGCAGCAAACCACCATGGCACACATATACCTAGGTAACCTGTGTGTTCTGCACATGTATCTTAAAGTGTAATTTATGCACAGAACTTAAAGTATAATTTTTAAAAAATTTAATACAGCTTAATACAATTAGCATCCTCCATCCAGTTTTGAACTCACTGAAATGATTTCACGTTTGCATGTATTAATATCTTTGCCTGTTAAAGTTCAGTTTGCAATTAAATTCTATACATGGGCTAGTATATCATCAATCTTAAACTTTTAATATAAAATGTTCATTTTAATGTTGCCCTGTTTATCTCACTGTGGTTTAGTTTCTCAGTTCCTCTAACGCAATGGTTCTTAACTTTTGAGTTCTGGGCCCAATTTTTAGGAATCTGATGAAAGCTGCAATCCTGTCTAAAAAAAAAAGTACCCTGCAGAGTGCAGTGGTTCATGCCTGTAATCCCAGAACTTTGGGAGACTGAGGCCAGTAGATACCTGAGGTCAGGAGTTTTGAGACCAGCCTTGCCAACATGGTGAAACCCCATCTCTACTAAAAAATGCAAAATATGGGCTAGGTGCGGTGGCTCATACCTGTAATCCCAGCACTTTGGGAGGCCGAGGCAGGCTGATCACGAGGTCAGGAGTTCAAGACCAACCTGGCTAACACGGTGAAACCCCATCTCTACTAAAAATACAAAAAGTAGCCGGGTGTGGTGGCGTACACCTGTAGTCCCAGCTACTTGGGCAACTAAGGTAGAGTTGCTTGAACCCAGGAGGCAGAGGTTGCAGTGAGCTGAGATCAAGCCACTACACTCCAGCCTGGGCGACAGAGCAAGACTCCATCTCAAAAAATAAAAACAAAATACGCCGGGCATGGTGGTACGCGCCTGTAATCAGCTACTCCAGAGGCTGAGGCAGGAGAATCGCTTAGAACCTGGGAGGCAGAGGTTGCAGTGAGCTGAGATCTCACCACTGCACTCCAGCTTGGGTGACAGAGACTGTGTCTCAAAAAAAAAAGTACCCTAAAATTTGTGTGTAATTTCAAAGGAACTCACAAACTGCCCTAGGACTTTGGTTCTGCTCATTAACTGATATTTTTTAAGCTATGCTTAGGTGTACAGCATTTGGAAACTAATAGCATAATAAACCAGAAATTTAAGTTCCTAAGAGTACTTAGGCGGTTACTTCCAAAGGCAATATCTATTTTGTTTTTTCACTTAAAGGTGCAGAGGGAGAAAAAATGGCAATGGTATTCACTTAATTCTCTTCCCTAAAAGTTGTCCTTTATGAATATAAAGCTTTTGGTTAGTAGAGATGAGGTCCCACTACTGGCAGTTCATACATCTTTCAACTGATGCCAACGTGCAACCTCAAACACTAGTTGACCGATTCTCAGGTGATATTGGCCAACTGATGGGCGTTGATTCTGACCCTAGTTTGATTCTATTACGTAAATACTGAAATCAGCCTTGAATGACTAAATTATAGGACCTCTAAGTAGAGATGATTTCATGTGGCAGGAAACGCTTCTTGGTAGTGTCACTCTGTGAAATTCCCCCTCTGTCATTCCGTCTTATAAAGTCCCACAGCACTTTGCAAATACCTCTGAAATGGCATTTATTGGGACCATTGTCTATCAACATTTGTTATTGTGGGAAACTGCATGACAGCAAGAACACAACTGGAAAATGTTAGCATCATGGCTGACTTAAAATCCGTTATTTGATTTCTCAGAGCATTGATATTCAAAGAATTTCTATTTACATAATCATGATCCACAATGTGTTGCACAGATATGTATCCAGGTGTGTTTGTTAGGGGGTGAGGGGTGCCTTTTCAGCCTATTGTATAAACAGAGAACTGACCTTAACAGTATTTCATGTAAGCCCTGAGGTTTTGCCACAAAGATTGGGAAAGGAACTACTTATTGCAAAGAAATCCTCACATAAGCTTCCCTGATCTGCAGGTACTTAAAGTCCACCAATCTTCAGGTGGTTTTCCTTGGCTGATTCTTCTTCTGGCCGTTCTGAAGCTGAATTATTTCTCTATTTCTTGAGTCAGTGCAATTAGTCACACACATCCCTGCCCCCGCCTTCCAACAAATTTCATCAGCTGTAAACCCCTGACATCCAAAATAAACATATAATGTAAGTGAAAACAAGCAGTGCTTGCTGAGCAAATGCAAGGGAAGACCTCTTGTCTTCTCCTTCCCTCTTATTTAGAAATTTTGAAGTCGGTGTCCTGGATATTGGACTATACCAATAGAGGGAATGTCTTAAATGCAACACTCATCCAGCAAGTCCAGGTACTGGTTCAGTGAACATGTCCTGAATGAAGTGATCCATGAGTTATGCCGAAACTTGTGCAGGGACAGCCAGTGATTTGTGGATGTGCCAGTTATCTATACATTTTCTAGCTCCACATTCACCTTTTATTTCCCTGCTTCGTGATTCTGGGCTGGGCCTTTTAAACGTTTTGCCGTTGCCAGCTGGCATAATGTTAAGCTTGTCAGTGGAGCATGCTGCAGGGAGCTGCGGCAGAGACGTGTGCTTTCTTTTTTCTTTTTGCTTCTCCATTGTGTAGGGGCCACTGGCATGTAGAGCACCCAGCAATACATATCCCCCAGCAAATTTCAGTAGCGTCTCACTGAGAGAAGTGGGAGTTCCCCCATCCACAAGTCCCCCTGCCAGCTTCCCAGCAAGTTTGCTAGTGTTCCAGCAGGCAGCTACCCAGGAATTTCAGCAGGACCTCACAGGTTTCCCAGTAAGTCTCAGTGGCACCCCAGTGGGTGGCCTCCTAGCTACTTTTGTTGACACGTCTGCTCTCCGGCTCCAACCTTCAGCTTCACAACTGCACCCTCGCCAACAAGGTCTGAATCTCAGTCTTGCAAGGGAACGTCTCCCAATGTTTTCATTTTTTGTTTGTTGTTTTTTGTTTTTTCAGTTGTTGTTGTTTTAGAGCCTTGCTCTGTCACCCAGGCTGGAGTGCAGTGGCACAATCATAGCTTGCTGTAGACTCAACCAGGGCTCAAGCCATCCTCCAGCCTCAGCCTCCTGAGTGGTTAGGAAGGATTATGGGCGGGTGCCCCTACAACTGGCTGATTTTTATTTTTCTTCATAGGGACGGGGTCTTACTGTGTTTCCAAGCTGGTCTCGAACTCCTGGCCTCAAGCAATCCTCCCTCCTTGGTCTCCCAAAGTGCTGAGATTACAGATGTGAGCCACTGTGCCCGGCCACTTCCCCCAAATTTGTTCTTTTCTTGGGTCCTCTGCCTCAGCACTTGAGGTAGTGGCTGCTCCCTACATCCACTATTACTGTATTTTTTTTAGAGTTCTCTTTACCTTTAGTAGTTAACCCCATTACTAGTTAATAATTGTTTGTTTCAAACTTTCCCTCTTGGAATTACTGTGTGTTTTCTGTCTCTGGACTGGACGCTGAGTGATACAACGTATTAAAAATGATGCCAATCATATGGATGCTGCCTCCTTTGGCTAGCTGATGAAGTAGTTTAGTATAAAGGGCTCAGCCCAAGAAGTTTGTTGAGAATTAGGTAAGTGAATCAGATAGGCTTCTTTCAGAATTTTGACTGAAAACTAAGAATTGGACAGTCCTTATAAGAGTGGACAAGATGCATAGTTGTCTTACAACAGTAACCATGCAAAAGAGTCACCGGACCCTGAAGCTACCTTATTTGCTGCTGGCTTTCTAGTTTTTTCCTACTCTGGTCAGTGGATATCCTTGCAATTTTTGTTTTCCTTAAGGTGGCCTGAGTTTCTCTTCCCTGGGATCCAGGAGCCTAAGTCTGGTTTCTTTTATTGTAATAATCAGGAATCCCTGATCAGTAAGGGTCTTCCTGATATTTTCTAACATTGAGTTTTTAATCTGTTTATCCTTTTTAGTACCAGCAAGAAAATATCATCTACTTAATTTGAGCAAAGAAGAAAAAAAGTGGAGTTTGTTTGTGATAAAAAAGTGGGGTTTGTTCCTTTGTTTGTTTGAGACATGGTTTGCTCTGTGGCCCAGGCTGGAGCACAGTGGCATGATCATGGCTCACTGCAGCCTCAGCCTCCCGAGCTCAAGTGATCCTCCCACCTCAGCCTCCCAAGTAGCTGAGACTACAGGCACACACCATCACACCTGGTTAATTTTTTGTATTCCTTGTAGAGATGGGGTCTCACTGCGTTGCCCAGGCTGGTCTGAAACTCTTGGGCTCAAATAATCTTCCTACCTTGGCCTCCCAACGTGCTGGGATTACAGGCATGAGATACCATGCCTAGCTCAAAAAGGAAGTTTTATACAATTCCTTTTTTTTGGTGGAAATGGTCTGCCCTTGGCAGAAGGGGGATGTAAGGGCATGGTGGAAGACTACGTTATGAATTAGGGCCACTAAAAATCTTGCAATTTCCAATTTTTTCCTGGACAGTTAATCCTACTCTATACTCCTCCTATATCCCTAAACATTTCTTTTTTATGTCCCCTACAATGGCTACTTCAAATTTTTACTAGTTTCTAAAGTTGCTACTCCATCTCCATATTCATTTCATATTCATATTCACTGCAGCCTTGACCTCCCTGGGCTCAAGCACTCCTCCCACCTCAGCCTCCCGAGTAGCAGGGACTACATGCACACACCATCACACCTAGATAATTTTTTATATTTTTGGTAGAGATGGGGTCTCTCCATGTTGCCCAGGCTGGTCTCAAACTCCTAGGCTCAAGTGATCCACCTGCCTTGGCCTCCCAAAGTGTTGGGATTATGGGCGTGAACCACCGCACCTAGCCACCTCTCTCTATATCTTTCTGTTACATGTCTTAAATTCTGCCATTGGCTAATCTACCTATGCACCAGATCACATTCACTTATTCATTCATTTGTGTGGTTGACTGCCATTCGTTCCCCAATAGAGATTGCTGGCATGTATCATTAGTCTCTTCTATCTCCTCTCACTGAATTCTGCTGCTTAGAACTTTGATGTGATAACCGGAACTTTATCTTGGACCAAGAAGAAGGAGGGCCTCATCCTAGGGATGGCAGACTAAAGAGGAAAAAGGAGGCTGGGTCTCTCAAGACTCTGTGGAATAGAATTGCCATGCCACTCCTGGAGGCTTTGCCTCTACTATTTTATATCAGGAGGAAACTTCTGGTTAAGCCACTGTTACAGGTTTTCTGTCCACTCTCAGCAAAACCTAATCCTGACTAATCACAGTTTTGACATCTGGAATTGCACACGAAGTAACAGAAGCTAAAATAGTGTGTGTGAGTTTAGTGAAGGAGGTTGGGTGTCAGGAAGCATGGACACAGGTACGTGTGGGCTGGAAAGCGTATGATTCTTGTATGGAGCATCCTCACATTTTCTCCCTCTTCCATTCCAGACTATTTTCTTTATGTTTTATTTTCAGTCCCTCTCCTGGCCTTTGCATTATTTACTAATCTTAAATTTCTTGATATTACCTTATTAATACACTAATAATGTTTAAATAGACTTACTCTCGTAGCTGTTTCCTCTCTTGGTTGTCTTAGCTCCATTCCCTTCAGTATCAAAATTCATGCATTCATTGCTTTGCGGAATCTCATTCCTGAAGGGAGAATTTCAGACAGCTGGTAAATTTAGTCATTCAAAGCTTTAAAGTAAATTCATATTACAAAACCAACCACTTTATTTGCATTGTTTCCCGATGGAACAGTTCAGTGATAACACTCATTACCTATTTTGACAACCAAGAAGTTGACATTAGCCAGAGATGGTTGCTAACACAATAGTTATCTGTCCTAACTCATTTCTTTGAAATCGTTGTACTTCCAGACCATTGTTTCTCTCTCTTTCCTGAATCCCCTAGGTCCTATAAAACACATGTCATCAGATTACACCATCTACTGTCCCTCAGTTGTCTATATCATCCATACCCGAAAGATACTCCCCTAATATTTTAATACTTATAGAGTTTAATAGATGGCTCAATACCTCTTTCACCACTCTTGCCATAATTCTTAGTGATTCCAATACCCATTGAACAATCCTTCCAATACTCAGACCTCTCAATTTTTTGAATGCCTGACCTCTAATGATTTTTTTCCTCCATCTGACCTCGGCTGTCAGTTCCCATGGTTACATCACAGACCTGGCCATCATCAATAACTGGCACTTCTCCACGGTTTCCATTCCAAGCATCCCATTCTCTAATCACCAACTCCTATATTTCCTGCTTACTTTCTCTAAGATACTCTACAACAATTCTTTAACTCCCTCGGGTCTCCATTCTATTCCATTCTATCCTGCCAACCTTTCATTCCATTGCAGCACCTTTAGCCTCCGTTGCAGTGAGGTATTACAAACCACAGTTCCTTGCTTACCCAGCTTAGTTTCCACTGTACAATATTATAAATCACATTCTTGTAAACACTCTTAACTCCCTTGCTGCGGTCTCCGTCACACTTGTCTAGTAATACCCCAATCCAAGTTAGATACTACTCTCTGTCTACTCTGTGCCTGCACACAAGTGGCTGAACACGACTGGCCCTGTTTACCATCACTCCCAATGACCCACTTGAGGGGTTTGTGCTGCCTGCCTCTGGAACTGTGGGCTTCAGCAAACTTCTTTACGTGTTGCACCCTAGGTGCCTCTGTTGCCCTGGTGTACACCATGGTGTACCATCCAGACCTCCCCTCCAGAGCTGTCCTGAATCCGGGCCAGGAGCACTAACATTCCTTTATCCACCAATCACTGGATGTAGGTGGCCCAGGGAGCAGGTATGACTTTAAGCCAGGCAGCTCTCATGAGCCAAGGGCAGGTCTGTGAGAGACTGAGCGGGAGCTGTCAACCACCAACACTCTCTGCTGCTGGGGGCATAAGTGCACAGGCTGTTCTAAGCAAGCTGCTCCCTCCTCAGGGCCTTTGTACTTCCTTTTCCTTCTGTTTGTATGTTCTTTTCCTAGGTTTCCAAAGGATGCACTTCTTCACTTCCCTTAGGCCTTTGCTCAAGCATCTGGTTGCCAGAGAGGTCTTCCCTAACAGCTGTGTTCTCTCCTATCACTCGTTTTTCTTCATAACATTTAGCAACACTCGACATATTTTATTACTTTAGCTGCTTAGTTTGGCCTTCCTTTGCTAGAGTACATGCTCCAAGAGGACAGGGTTCTGGTTTGTTTGTATTTCCCATGTCCTGAATAGTTCCTTGTCTTCATTAGGTCCTCAATATGTCAATATATATTCGTTCGGTGCAAAAATTGAAATGCCTTAAATTCGTAGTAGTCAGCTCACGAGGCAGAGCAGTTTAGTGGAAGGAGTTTAGGGTTTTGGAGTTAGACTGATATTTGAAAACACCTTTATTTAGATATAAGTAGCATGTAATAAACTGCACATATTTAAGACATATTTGGACATATATATACACTCAAAGTCACCACCACAGTTCAGATAATGAGCATGTTCTTCATCCCCAAGAGTTTCCTCTTAACACTTTTGTAATCCCTCCTTCCTGCCATTCTCCATCCCCAGGCAGTCACTGATTTGCTTTCTGTTTTTAAGAGTAGTTTGCATTTTCTAGAAATTTATATAATTGGATCAAACCATCTGTATTCTTTTTTGTGTCTGACTTTTTTTAGATTCATCCATGTTTTTGTGTGTTCCTTTTCTTGCTGGGAAATTTTTCATTTGTTTATTACTTACTTTGGCTGACAGACATTTGGTTTGCTTATAGTTTGGGGATTATTAAAAATAATGCTACTGTGAATATTCATGTATGTTTTTGTATGGACATATGCTTTCTTTTTTTTTTTTTTTTTTTTTTTGAATCAGTACCTACGAGTGAAATGGTGAGGTACGTGTTTAACTTTTTAAGAAACAGCCAAATTATTTTCCAAAATGATTGTACCATTTTTCATTCTTATCAGGTATGAGATTTCTGGTTGTTGCACATCCTTGCCAGCACTTAGTATACATAGCATTTCTAATTTTATTATTTGTTATTTATTTGTTATTTGAGACAAGGTCTCATTCTATTGCCCAGGCTAGGGTACGGTGGTGCAATCATGGCTCACTGCAGCCTTGACCTCCTGAGTTCAAGTGATCCTCCCGCCTCAACCTCCCAAGTAGCTGACACTACAGGCACGTGGCACCATATCCAACTAGTTTTTTAAAATTTTTTGTACAGACAGGGTTCCGCGATGTTGCCCAGGCTGTTCTCTAAACCCCTGACCTCAAGTGATCCTCTTGTTTCGGTCTCTCAAAGTGCTGGGATTACAGGCATAGTGACTATGACCAACTTCTAATTTTAGACATCCAATAAGTATGTAGTGGTATCTCACTGTGATTTTAATTTGCATTCTGTGGGCCAGGCGCAATGGCTTATGCTCATAATCCCAGCACTCTGGGAGGCCAAGGTGGCCAGATGGCTTGAGCTCAGGAGTTTGAGACCAGCCTGGGCAACATAGTGGAACTCCATCTCTACAAAGAATACAAAAATTAGCCAGGTGTGGGGTGCACACCTGTGGTCCCAGCTACTGAGGAGGCTGAAGTGGGAGGATCATTAGAGCCTGGGAGGTCCAGGCTGCAGTGAGTTGTGATTGCACCACTACATTCCAGGTTCGGTGACAGAATGAGACCCTGTCTCCAAAAAAAAAAAAAAAGCTATTTTGCATTCTGCTAATGACTAGTGATGTTGAGGATTTTTTCCATGCCTTTATTTTCCATGAGTATGTCTTCTTTTGTGAAGTGTTTGTTCATATCTTTTGCCCATTTTATAGTGAGTTGTTTTCTTATTACTAGATTTTGAGAATATACACACACACACACACACACACACAGAATACAAGTCCTTTATAAGATACATATTTTCCCCCAGTCTGTGGCTTATTTTTTCATTCCCTTAACAGTGCAGAAATTCTTCATTTTAATGAAGTTCAATTTATCAAATTTTAAAAGTGGATTCTGCTTTTAGTGTTGTATATAAGAAATCTTTGCCTAACCCAACATCACAAAGATTTTCTTTTATGTTTTTTTTTTTCTGGACATTTTATAGTTTCAGGTGCTACATTTAGATCTATGATCCATTTTGGGTTCATATTTTAATATGGTGTAAGGTACGTATCAAAGTTTATGTTTTCTGCATGTGGTTATCCAGTTGTTCCAGCACCATCTGTTGAAACGTCTATTCTTCCTCCTTTGGATTGCCTTGTATCTTTGTTGAAAATCAATTATCTATATATGCGTGGGTTTATTTTTGGACTCTCTGTCCCATTGATCTATTTATCTATCTTCATGCCAATACCACCCAGTCTCTATTTTATTTTAGCTTTATAGTAAATCTTAAAGTCAGGGAGGGTAAATGCAGTTCTTTTCCCTTTTTTGTAATTCTATCTTGGTTGAAAGTAGAGATCAGACTGATGCATTTTAACTCTAGTTCGATCATTTAATTCTTGTGTGATTTCAGACAAGCCAATTAATTATGTTTATTTCATTTATTTATCTGTTCACTGTTAAAATTTTACACTGTAATTCTTAGATTAAATGCTAATTATTATTAAAAGCGTGAACTAGGAAGACAGCTCTGGAAATAAAAGAAACTAGCCAGGCACAGTGATGCATATCTGTAGTCTTAGCTACTCAGGAGGCAGAGGTGGGAGGATTGCTTGAGCCCACGAGTTGGAGGCTGCTTGGCAAACTAGCAGGACCCTGTCTCTGAAAAAATGAAAGAGAAAAAAAAGGTACTGGAACTGCAGGGTGGTATGGGAGATGGGTAAATGTAACGTGCTCACCAGGGACCTCTCACTTTCTTTCTCAGTACAGACACACGCTCCTGCCCTTTCATATTCCATGTTGAAGTTTGACAGCAAATTCTTCCTGACAGTAGGACTAATCACTCACTTTGAAGTAAAAGAACAACAACAAATAAAGGTGAAAAAGAAAAATAAAACTGGTCAGCATCCCCGAGTCTAAAATAATTACTCTACCACATCAACAATTTTCTGTGCAGCTTTCTAACGTTTTTATTTAGACAGAAATTGTTTTAAAAAGAAGGTTACTTTGAAACCAAGGTTACAGTAGCTTTTTGGCCTGCTTGGCGTGGCTTTCTCCAACTCTCTTCTTCTCAGTTTTTGCAATACCTGTCCCTGCCAGTCTCCAAGTGTCCCTAGTTACAGGTCAGCTCCACACTGAAGGGGAGGAGCTACTTCCTAGGGTCTCTTCCCAGCATCACAGCCCCACATCCCAGCGACCAACGGTGTTGTACTCCAGGGGGCCAAAGAGGACCCTGATTGCTTTGTTTTGTGCCATGTGAGTACTATGTCCAACAGGATGGCTGGTGGACGGGAGACACGTTTGACTTTGATTGGATTCCTTCTTATCTGTATGAAAATGGTGAGTTCATCATTCCGACTGCCCGCAACTATTTAGGGGAAAAAGAAAGACATTATTTTTCTCTCCTTTTTTTTTTTTTTTTTTTTTTTTTTTTTGAGGAGTTGGGGAATGGGGAGATAGAAATCGAAATACTTTTCAAAAGTTCGTACCCAGGTTGTATATGTTTGCGTGTTTGAAATTTAATGCCATATACTAGAGAAAGAAAACAAGATTATCATTATATTTTAAGAACAAAGATTTCTGAAAAATCTGTCAGCAGCTACTGACTTAGTTCAATAGGCAGATTCAAAGGGGAAAGAAATGAAATAGTAACGGGATCTGCCTCCAGCCTCAAAATTCCATTTAGAGTTGCTTTCCGGTAGATTGGGGTGCTGGGAAACGATTTGTGTGGAGAAATACTTGTATGGATCGAAAGACTGCTCACATTAGGTATAAAAATGTTGTGATTAATTTATTACCGCTTTTATTCCTGTTTTACGTTTGTCCAAGTGGTGTTTTTCTGTATGGTTCTAATTTTCTAAACTTTCCTTTTCAGGTTGCTTCAGCAAAATCAGGTACAATTTTCTGACATGAAAGTTTTTCCTCTTTGTATTTGATTTTAATTTCCATTGTTAATTTACGGGCTACCCTGAAATCTAAAGGCTCTATGAGAAAAAAAAATTCAATATTTTCTGAGGACTCACACTGGGTGCTAAGCACTATACTGGGTCCTGGGGAGTTGATAATTGGTAAGACAAATAAATGGATTGAACTTGAAAGACAAATCTTCAGAAAGTGTTCTTGCTGAGTACTGTAATGTATAGAGTCATGTAGGCATGCATTTTCTCATATACAGTTAGCCATGTGTGAAATATTACAACGATCATCATTCTAGCTAAGATATTGTACAGAGTCTAATTTATATAAATGTTCTTGTTTATGTTCCGGGGAATTAGAGGAAAAATGAGAAATGCTATCTTTGATTAAATTGGCAATATTCCCTGCTTTAAAAAGGATTTTATACTTCTAATATTGCATATTTAAAATATAGACATCAGTCACTCAGGGCTGAAAGGGGGCCCTCTTTTAAAAATATTTGATCTCCATCTTTCTTAAGTAGATAACTGAAGGCAAAAATAATTTATCTAGAGGCCCTTCCTAGCTCATTTGTGCTAGAAATCTAAATACCTGGAATGGAAATTTATTTTTAGGAGGATTTAGCTTATCTCTAGGAACCACATAATATCAACCATATCACCAATAAACTCTCATAGTGATTCGACATAAATTAGAAAAATTTGCATTTATTATTTTGTCTACACTACAGAAAAAGAAGTGAAATCAAGACAGTTAAAAAATTTGATATAGATGCATGTCTGAGCCATGAAATTTCATAAAATTCATACATATACAGTAAGTTTTTAAAAACTTCTATTTCCTGGCCAGGTACCAAGGCTCATGCCTATAATCTCAGCACTTTGGGAAGCCAAGATGGGAGGATTGATTGCTTGAGCCCAGGATTTCAATACCAGCCTGGGCAACATAGCAACACCCCATCTCTTTAAAAAATTATTATTTCTTGCTTTATTCTTATTTACTTGTCTTATTCTTGAGAGATCTTTAGGATTAGCCAGGAAACTATAGGAAGGACTGTTTGGCTATACACAAAGTGGCTTTTTAAATAAGTGGCCTTTGGGTGGACTAAATCTAACTCTGCCGTCTCTTACAAGGTCCCAGCACACCCAGGACACATCAAGCCCTCAGAACAGGACCCTTTTTGGTCCTCACAGCATCTGCCCTATTCTAGAGAAATGGTGGGTCAGGCTAAGCTAGTGATGCTGCTGCTAATTGACTCAATTCCTAATTGAGTCCTGGCTTTTCATTAGATGGAATGTGTATTAGCTACACTGTATAGAAGGTTTTATTTTTTGTGTGTGTATTTTGATTCTCTTTGGGCTCTGGTATTGCTGTGTATCTGTGTCTGGTCACTGGGGCCTCATGGGCTAATTTAGATCTCTTTGAGCTGGTGGAATGCACAGACGCTGAGAACCAAGGGGTTTCATTTTTGACTGATCAGAGTGGTTGGTTGTACATCTAGGGAATAAAGTTTTCTCTTTCATCAGTCCAGTCAGTGGGCTAACCATAGAATTAAGGAAGAGTAAGGAACTGCTGCTACTTTATGGACTTTACACTCAAGTTTCTCATCTATTAAAGGGCAACATACTACATAGGGGTTGATCTTCTTTCATTGTTGATGCTGGTCAGAGCCTGCCCTAAAACCAGGAGTAAAACAGACAATCTGTCTCTCCAGCCTGTGTTTGCCCCACACTCCTCAGAATCCCATTTTCACAGGACCTCTCCACAGCGGTGCCATATGGTCTGGCTTTTCCAAACCCATCAAAATGTACTTGTCTTGGCTCATACACAAACATACACACACACACTTTCCAAGTGCCCTAACACACACTATTTCATTTAATCTTTACAACAATCCTAAAATGCAGGTATTTTAAATTTCAAAGTAAATCCTAATATGTAGGTATTAATAATCTGTATTTGTCAAGGAAGGTAACAAGTCTAGAAGAGGTACAATGACTTGCATGCCTTCACACACAAAAGTAAATAGCAGGGCCAGGGCTCAAACCCAGAGCTCCTGAATCCAAACCCTTTGCTATTTTCCCACTACACAACCCTGAGTTTCATTCTGTGACACTGGCTTCCTGCATTATGACTTCCAAGCAAATGTGCCTCTCCTAGATCAATTCCATGAGACCAGTTTTGTGAAGCCCTCGGGCCCTGTGACAGGCCTGTGGGGAGAGGGTCTGTGTCATGCTAGCCTTTTAGATGCCTTTCAAACCACTCCGTGAATGCATGATCCGGCCTCCTGTGTCTGTGGCTAGTTTGGTTGTCATTTTCCCAGGAAGTTAGTTCATTCCAATGAACAGAACTGGTAACATAGGAGATAAGATTAACGGTGGGGACAGAGGAAACAGAAGATGTTGAGAGATACCAGAAAACTAGAGGAAAGAAGGCATATAGCACAGGATCATTAGCTGGGGGAGCAGAAGAGGGGTGTGTGTGTGTGTGTGTGTGTGTGTGTGTGTGTGTGTGTTGGAAGAGGGAGCCCCTGCTGGGATTTTCCGTTCTGCAGGAGAGAGACGGAACGTAGCCCTTTCCTATGGAATTGGCTTCCACTGGCAAGTGGCTATGACAAGCAGGCCTGAGACTTTCCCCCAGTGTATATAACTGAGACTTTCCCCCAGTGTATATAACTGAGACTTTCCCCCAGTGTATATAACTGAGACTTTCCCCCAGTGTATATAACTGTCATAATTTTCTTTCAATGGCAAAAGAGACTATCCTGCGTGATGTTCAAGGAATGTCTGGCCAGGGCACAGAGGAGACTTTGTTCATTTTTGCAGCATGGTTATTTCTGAGATGCTGCCAAAGCTAACTCTCTGGGCTATTGGTACAGAAAGAGAAAGTTGTCTGCATCGTGCACATAGGGACTTGGCTCTGGGAGAAGGGGAGCTGATACTGGAGAATCACCTGTCTTTACTCCTTCTCCCTCTTTGCCCTATAGTTCTGCTTGTTTGTCTTCCCTTTAGTTTTAGTTTTGTCAAATTCCCTATATTTGACATATAGTGATTTTACCCAGCAAGTGGAGTACATTAAACCTGAAAGGCCAAGTGCCAGTTGCAAATAAAGCCCAGCTATTTTTGTTTGATCTTTTCTTTCACTTGGATCTCCTATATCCAAGACATTTTTGCGTCTATGGAATTTTGTAAAGTAGTCAATCTGAGGACTGTGCTATAGCTCCTACTCCATACTCCTGAGTGTAGGAATGCCTTGTGTAAACCCATGACATAAGCATTCATATCTCCCTGGCAAACCATAGCCTGGCCCATCGCATTCTTATGCTGAGGCAGATATTGTGATAGAGAAAGGGAGAATAAAGTTTACTTTTATTTTGTATGGAAGAATCTGAGAATTATTCCACTCTGATAATATGAAAGAAAGTGCTATGGAGTAATTATAACAAAGAACTCGATCCTCCCTCCTTCCTCCATTGGATTAAATGTTATCTGGAAAACGTGCAAAGTGCATGAGAGAGTGACCACAGCCATGGGGCACAGGCAGGAGGAATGGAGATGAGTCCAGCTGGAGGCAGTGGGATGGCTGTGGGACCCAGAGGGGAGATCAATGGCAAAGCAGCCTACAAAATTCACAGAATGCCCAACTGGAGTAGAATCCTCTGGAAGAAAGCCTCTCAATTATTCTCTCTGTCTTCCCAGAGTTCTTTCCCGTAATTAGTTCCCATTCTTATTTAGCTCTTTTAAAAGTACAAAAAGTGCAAATTACCCCACAGGCACCTGGGGAAAACTTTGAAATACCATCCCCGAGTGAGAGGTTTGAGCTTTCTGGATCTCTTCTGGAGAGTAGCTTTGTCTTTCTTTTTCTCTGTTTTTCCTTGATCTGGATAATAAGGGCAAAGCTTATGTCTGAAGGAAAGCATGAGAATGATTTAGCTTGAAGAATAAAATGATGAAAGAAGTCATCCTTGTAGGTATCTTGGCTAATGTACAACTCTAAAACCTCTTTCAGCTCCTGAAATACCCACTATTGATCAGGCATATTCAAAAATCAGCAACAGTATCACTGTAGAATGGGCTACAGTGCCGGGTGCCACCAGTTACCTCCTCACAGCTGAAGACGGGGACACAGTCATTGAAACAATGGTGGCCAATTCCCCAGGCACTGTGACGGGACTAAAGGCTGCAACCTTGTATGAAATCACCATCAGATCCATCAGTGCTGCTGGGAGAAGCCAGGCATCACCTCCAAAGCAGGCAAAGACAGGTAGCTTGATGGATGCTCATCCTCCGTTGAGTGTTTGCTTGTGACTTGGATCAGTTATTCTGGTGCTGCAAATGCAGAATGTGATTTGGTGTCACATGAGTGCCTACAATTCAAGGCCCAGAAGTGAAAGCTACCAAATGATGCTGTTTGAGAATTCAGCTATCTGTGGAGGAGGTGGCATTTAAATGCCAGATGCTTTGCTTTGGAAAATAAAGCCCATTTCTGGGCATCTTTAAAAGCATCCCAGCTTTTAAATCTCTGAAATAGGGATTTCTGGTTTTAACATGCCAAATGAAGAACACAGAGAAGGGATTTTGCTGCACTCTGACCATATGGCATATATGTTAACAAAACAAATAAAAGCATTTGGAGTTTGTCATCAGCATTACTGAAATTGATTTGATAAATTTGTACCTAGGCATATTTCTGAAAAGTTATGTGCACGTTAAAATAGTGTAACCCCTCATTTTCCCATTGATTTATATTATGATTATAGGAATGTTTGATCTAATTTCTGACCAACTTCAGTTAAAAGTAGTGTCTGATATTTAGCGTTTCTCTGTTTCCCATTCCTCTGCCAAGTTATTTATGGTTAGTATACACTTAAATAGCAATTGTTTAATGAAACTTTGTTGTGAATGCTCTTATAAAGTAAATAATTATTGTATATTATGGATATCAATTTACTTGCTTCTAAATTTGAATTATCCTCTATTGGACTTTGGTAACACAAATGCATGTTTTTATTTTTTTAGTGTTGGCTGCACCAATTCTTGAAGTAAGCTCTCCAAGTTCAGACTCCATTCTTGTGCAGTGGGAAGCTGTATATATGGCAATTGGATTCTCTGTGTCCATTATGCAAGCCAATGGCTTGGGGAGTATATGGAAAGAGAATACTACAAACACCTCCTTGACATTCACCAGTTTAGAAGCCGGGACTCTCTACACCATAAAGGCCTATGCATGGAATGCCAACGGAATCCCTGGGGACGACTCCACCTGCAATCAAAGAACAAGTAAGAACTTCTCAGCTCAGCCTCGAACAATTTTACTTTTGATTAACGTGGGGGGCTGTGCGTTGCAGCCATCAAGAGTAGTGTTACATGACAAGTACAGAGCAGCTGGCAGCAGCTATTTAAATTTATTATGAAGTTATTTATAGTGCCTTGTCTATTCCTCCTCGGTAGTTTAAACGCTTCCTGCATGGATAAAGAAATGCTACTCAGAATGCACACAGCATGGCACCACCCTCTAATATCCAACTCAATTTCAGCATTCACATTCGACATCACACAGAAGAAGGTGATTCTTGTTAGGTTTACCCATCACCCCTTGTCCCTTTCTGGGTTCAGGCCAATTAGTATAAGAATTGGGCCAAATAGGAATTCATTTGTTCTGCAGATACTGAGTGACAGTGTGCCAACTTTGAGCTGGCATTGTTCTAGAGATATGGCAGCAAGCAGAGCAAGGTTTCTGCAGGCACAGGATGCTGTAAGGATCCTGCAGTGGAATTAGTGTTTCAGATCTGTTTCCCAAAGGCCTCAGCTTGGGCCTGAAGTCAGCATGGGGCTTCCCACTACTGCTCCTCCAGCTGTGGGAAGAAGCTGGAGCTTGCTGTGCGTTTTCTCACCGTCCCACCCAGAGGTCCCCCAAGCAGAGGATACCCTGCAGCATTACAACTGGAGGTCCAAATTGAGCTGCTGGAGTGAGCCGAGAGAGAGAGAGAAAGAGAGAGAGAGTGTGTGTGTTTTCTTTTCTTGAGGCAGAGTAAGCCATCCACTGGCAATGTAACCTAAATAGACACAAGACTCTCACCAACCAGAGTAGCTGTTTCACCACTTGGGAAGGACGCAGGAAAGGAAGGAAAGAAACCAGAAATGTTCTCTCCAACTTTCCCTAAGTTTGGAGGGGAATGGAAGCCCCGTAGTCTATGGGCCAAGGCAGAATGTAGGGAGAAGAGAGGGGTTTGCTGCCTTTTATACTATTTCCCTAGGAAGGTTGTATAATAATAGCCCTGAGGTGATTCATGACAGGCTTGGTGAGTCAGGATGTCTGTGACAAGTCAGTCTCCTTGGGCCTTTTCCTAGGCTGGCTGGCTTTCCTTCTTCCCTCCTTCCCTTATCTTCCCTTCCCATCCTTCCCTTTCCTTTCCCTTTCACACTGCTTTTTTCTTTCCACATTTGTTAAGGGCCCACTGTGTGCTGGGCATAGGTTAGCTGATGGGAATACAAAAGCAAATAAAGCATGATCCCTCCGTTCAAAGAATGGATTATGTCAAAGGAGAGACCAGTGGTGAGTCAGCGTTTCCAGTTTCACCTGATCAGTGCTTTGGCAGAAGGCTGCAAACACAGCGAGGCACAGGAGGGAGCATCTTCATCAGGCTGGGGCACTGAGACAGCATCCCCTAGAATAACTTGCTTCTTAAAGACTTCCCCTTCATAGGTTTACCCATGTTTTACAAAGCTCTACAGAGTTTAGATTTCGCCTCTGGATTAGTTTCCTCGGGCTGCTGGAACCACAAACTGGGTGGCTTGAACAATAGCAATGTTTGGTTTCCTGGTTCTGAAGGCTACGAAGTCTGAAATCAAGGTGTCGGCTAGGTTGGTTCCTTCGGGGGGATGTGAGGAAGAGTCTGTTCCAGGCCTCTCTCCTTGGCTTGTAGATGGTTATCTTCACATTCACATGGAATTTTTCCTATATATGTTTATCTGTGTCCAAATTTCTTCTTTTTATAAGGAAATCAGCCATATTGGATGAGGGCCCACCCTAATGATTGCATCTTACCTGATTACATCTGCTATGACCCTATTTCCAAATAAAGCGACATTCTGAGGGTACTATGGGTAAGAACTTCAACATATGAACTGGGAGGGAACCCAAGTCAACTCATTACAGGCTCTCACTACTTTACCTATTTTTCCTAGTTCTCCCATGCTCCCTGTGGGAAAAGCAAGTTGCCCTAAAACACTGCAGGCTACCCCTACCAGCCTTGGGCCCAGCACTTCCCTAAAGCAGACCTGCCTCTGCAGACAAGCTGACCATGTAGTGGGAAGGGGCCTGTCGAGATGGCCCACGGGAAAAACATGGCAGGTGCCTGCCTTACAGAGAATGAGTTAGGTCCTCATGTCCTCAAAGAGGCCTTCCCAGCTGGACGTGGTGGCTCACACCTGTAATCACAGCACTTTGGGAGGCCGAGGCAGGTGGATCACGAGGTCAGGAGATTGAGACCATCCTGGCTAACATGGTGAGACCTCGTCTCTACTTAAAATACAAAAAATTAGCTGGGCGTGGTGGCAGGCGCCTGTAGTCCCAGCTACTCAGGAGGCTGAGGCAGGAGAATGGCGTGAACCCGGGAGGCAGAGGTTGCAGTGAGCGGAGATTGTGCCACTGCACTCCAGCCTGGACAACAGAGCGAGACCCCGTCTCAAAAAAAAAAAAAAAAAAAAAAAAGGCCTTCCCTGTTTGCCCCAGGCATGTCCAGAGGATGCTGGTCTCTGCTCACAGACTGTTTAAGCAGTTTCCTAAGGCCTGCTGCTTGGGCGTTATTACAGCACAGATTCCAAAGAACTGAGGCCAATTTCTTCCCTCCCCAGGCCAGGACACCTCCTTATGCTTTTTAATGTGGTAAGTCTTAAGAAAGGAAGGCATATGTACAAGAATGTAGGGTTAAGTGTTTTGGAGACACTAAAAGACTGCCTTAATATGTATGCATCACACTTGATACCTTCCTTCCTTCCTTTTGATGGTGAATGGAAAGAAAATCTGCTCCTCTAGAAACGATTATGACTGAAAAGCTATTGCAGTAAAAGTTGTAGCAGATGTCAAAAGTAAAGAAGGGATATGTTCAGTTTCATTGATCAATAACAGAAGATATTTGACCTTTCACTTAATAATAACATACCCACGTGGCCCTTTTAGTTCTTCCCATTAATAATTTCATTTAATTATTTTAACTACTTATTAAATAATGCCTTAATCCATTCAAAATATGTCTTTTATCACCTATAGGTGTTAGACATGGATCTTGTTAGATCTATTTATATATGAGAAAAAATTAAATTACAAAAAAGGGTAAACAATATGGCCAATGCCACACAGTTTATTATGAGTTTGCATAGTAGCAGATGTATTACCAGTTCCCAGGCATCATCCTAAATCCCAATTTTATGCTTTGGACACTTGGTAATTATCCAACTACTGGGTATCTTATCCTCCAGTCTCTGCAACACTGTTATGCCAACTCTTACTTAGTTTGTAAGGCTACTACAAAATCTTAATTGTTTCTCAAAAATGTAGGTCCTCGGGCCCCTGCCAACATTCAAGTCTCTTTCGATAGTGGAGCTCTGAAGGCATCTTTTTCATGGGCACTGGCAGAAGGAGCTTTCAATTATACTGTGATGGCTTTGAGTGACTCTTCAGAGCTGACCTGCAGCACAGCT
The DNA here is from genome assembly GCF_037993035.2 of Macaca fascicularis. NCBI lineage: Eukaryota > Metazoa > Chordata > Mammalia > Primates > Cercopithecidae > Macaca > Macaca fascicularis. Next base: position 125,727,482 of record NC_088375.1, on the reverse strand, counting down.
TTCAGTTCCTGCACCATCTCTTCCCTCCAGTGTGGAACTGAATACTTGATTTCAGTTTCAGCAAGTAATGATGCTGGATCTAGCAAATCATCTTCAACAGTGACCCTGAAAACTGGTATGTAAACAAGAGTGAGATTGCTGTAGGACTTGCAGCAGTGACTGCTATAAGGGAGACATTCACTGACAATGTTTCTGAATACTCTGGGAAAATATGAAAATGAAAGCCTGGTCTAAATGAAAGCATTGAGTTGAACATTCTCATGAGTTTGAATAATACTGATAGTGAAGCGAGATATTGTGTATTGCAAAAAGCACTTTTTGGAAAATTAGGAGGCCTGGTTTCTATTCCAGATCTTTCATTAATTAGTTTTTTCTTTTTCCTTTGTAAAGCTGTGAAAATTCTAAGATCTGGTTTGAGTTGTACACAGCTCTAACTGTGCGTACAGATAACTGCCTCTTCTTTACATCATGTCTCATGTCCTAGGCTTGGTGGGAGCCGCCATTTTTTTAAGATAAAGACAGGATATTTCTAGTTCTGAATATATGTTTAGATATTTTTCCATTTTCATTCTTATCAGAGCGATAACCACATACACACGTGGAGGTTGACTCCTCTATTTAGAAATATCTATGTGTCTCGGGGATGGACACTAACAATTAATGAAACTAACACTTAATGAAGACCTACTATGTCTCTGGCGCTATAAGTATGTTATTTCATTTAAATCTCATGACAACTCAGTGAGGTGGGTTCTATTATCTCTTTTTTTAGATAAGAAAACTGAAGCTCAGAGAAGTTAAATAATTTTCCCAAGGGCACACTGATAATAAGCAGTAGAGCTGAGATTCAAGCTGCTCAAGTTTGCCTAATTCCAATGCTTAAAGCCAAAGAAAATGTCGACAACTACAATAATATCTACTTTATCTCACAGTCAGTTATGTCATTCTAAGTTTAAAAAAGCTTCTGAATAGGAAGAAAAGGAGCTATCCCCAAGTTGATGCACTCCATTCCACAGGAAAAAAAAAATAAAGCTATTCTTTCAGGCCCGCACTCTCTTATAGTTATGTTAAATTAAGGTCAATGATAACAAACTTGATGATTTGGCTTCTCTTTTGACAACTGTAATTAAATGTGAACGGTACATTAGAAGTGATTATGAGGACAAGATAGTTGAGAGTGGGAGAAGAGAGAAAAAACACTTTCAAAAGCATAGCAGTTCTGAGTTAGGCAGTTAGGCATTTAATGCAGGGGAGAACCATGCAGTGTTTTTTAATCTTGGACGCACATTAAGAGCATCTGGGGAGCTTTTATAAAACCCCAATACCCAGGTCCCACTTAAGACCAATTGGAGTTGCTGGGAATAGAATTTGGATATGAATAGTTTGTAAAAGCTCCCCAGTTGATTCTACTATGCAGTCAGGGTTAAGTGCCATTGGAATAGTCCTTCACACTTACAGGTCCAGGAGGTTCTAAGGCAGTTTGTGTATGACACAGTCATGATCATGGGGATGACCTTGACTAATAATAAAGTAACATTATTATTTAATATATTTAATATATTAATATTACATATAATATATATTATATTAAAAAATATATAATAAAAGAACTATGTTTACAAAGTACTATGTGTTTCCTGGGGCCCAGAAGTGTGTAATATATTTTGGGAAGATTTCCACTAGTGAAAACTAAAATTTTTAAAGCTTAGCACTTGAATGAACAAACTTTATTTGAATTCGTTCTTTCAGAAGATATTGTTCCATCAATAAATGAGGCATTATGTGGATAAATGAGGTATTGCCTTAACACAGAGAAACAGTCAATATTAACAAATCAATACATGCCTGCTTTTGACATAGTCTAGCATTTATTGTGTGAGATAAATTTTAGGACATCTGAGAATGTCTCCTGGGTTTGTACTGAGTTATACATACTATTTGATTTGTTCCTTATTTGTAGCATCTAGTATCTTAACTCTATGCTTAAGATGCTCCCTGGAAGGTGTAATGGGCATGAGAATGTATTCTGTCATTCAGTGCATGAGAGGCTGCAGTTAGAACAACTTTTCAGGTTGCACATGGTGGCTCATGCCTGTAATCCCAATACTTTGGGAGGCCGAGGCGGGTGGATTGCTTGAGTCCAGGAGTTCGAGACCAGCCTGGGCAACATGGCTAGACCCTGTCTCTACAAAAAAATACAAAAGTTAGCTGGTCATGGTGGCATGCACCTGTAGTTCCAGCCACTCACGAGGCTGAGGTGGGAGGATCACCTTAGCCTGGGAGGCAGAGGTTGCAGTGAGCTGAGATCGCACCACTGCACTCCAGCCTGGGTGACAGAGCAAGACCTTGTCTCCAAAAAAATTAATTAAAAAATAAATTTAGGCTGGGTGCATTGGCTCATGCCTGTAATCCCAGCACTTTGGGAGGCTGAGAGAGGAGGATCACTTGAGGTCAGGAGTTCAAGACCAGCCTGGACAACATGGTGAAACCCCGTCTCTACTAAAAATACAAAAAGTAGTTGGGCATGGTGGTGCACACCTGTAGTCCCAGCTACTCGGGAGGCTGAGGCAAGAGAATCACTGCAGCCCGGGAGGTGGAGGTTGCAGTGAGCCGAGATCACATCGTTGCACTCCAGCCTGGGCAACCGAGTGAGATTCTGTCTCAAAAAATAAGCACATGAAATAAAATAAAAAATAAATTTTAAAAAATAGGTTTTTTAAAAAAGAACTTTCCATGCTATGGAGGCTTTACACGTAAACCCCCAGAAAGACCCAGCTCCATTCCTTCCCACTTATGGATCTTGGACAACTTACCAACCTCTATAAGCCTCAGTTTCCTCAACTGTAAAATGATGATATTTGCTGGAAGAATTAGAGAATATATTAATATAAAACATAATGAATGATATCTGTATTTTAATCTCTAAAACAGATAACTTCTGGGATATTCATTATTCCACTGAAGCCAAACTAGCTTCATCTCTGAATGAAATCAAATATTTCAACAAATAATCTAACAATGAAAATTTTTATGTCTTAAGATGACTATGAATCTCTGAGGGCTCATTATTTCAAACAATATTTTGTATAACAAGAGAATGTGACAGGTCATTAAAATTTGTTGTAGTGGTTTGGGGCCTATAACATAGCCTTTGGTCCTATAAAGAAAATCTTCTAATGCTTCCAGTGCACAGTTTTGCATTTTGTGCACCAAATTCAATCTGTCACAAAGCTCAGAGTTGCTTATTTGGGTTGTACTGAAATCTTAGATAATTGCAAACATGCGAAGAAAATCTCCTGCAGTAGTCTCATGTTTGCTTTTTATTGATCATTTCCTAGTTGCTTGTGCACCTGGAAGAGTGACAATCCAAGAAGATCCCCCCGGCCACCTGTCTGTGGCTTGGTCCAATGTAGATCTGGGTGACTACTATGTGGTCTTTGTGAAGAGTGATGACGGCTTGGAAGTACACTGCAACACATCTCTCACTGAGTGCAATTTCTTATCTGAGTGTGGCTTCACCTATTTTGTTAGTGTTTTTGCCTATAACAAGGCAGGGCAAAGTCCTTTGGGTGACATATTCAATTATACCACAGGTAAGTCCCATTTGATACTTGTCAAGGGAGTTCTGAGATCACTAACCTCAGCAGCAGAATGGATCACCTATTCCACTTATTAACTTAGCACCTGGGAGTCATTCTAGGATTAAGAACAGAAAGTAATCTCTTATCTCACATTCTTTCCAGACTAGGGAATCTTGGTTTTGTGGACCCAAGCGTAACTAGAATGCAAAGTTTGGGAGTGAAAAGAGGAGGAAGAATGTAGTTGTTCAACCTTGCTCTGAAAGATTGAACTGTCCACAAAGATGTACTCCGTGAGTGTTCTAGCATGTGCTGCTGCCAAAGAGGAGGCAGTGCCTGCGTTTCAGGAGGTCACTCTTTCCCTAAGACCAAGAGAGACATACAATGGCCAAGATGCTACATGGTGTGGAGGACTTTGGAGTAGGACACCTGGGTTGACACCCTAACTTGACCACTCATTCATTCCTTCACTGAGGGTAATGATGTCCACCTTGCTAGTTCCTTAGTGTTCTTCACTGCAAAATGGGACAAATCATGAGAATATGAATGTGAAAAGGTCTTGTGTGTGATAAAGCATGATGCAAATATTTTTATTAGCATCACAATTGCTGTTGCTATTATCCTCCACTAGACTTGTATCTTGTACAAGGCAGGAATTACGTCTTATTTATCTCTTCATCCTCAGTGCTTATAATAGTATGATCAGCATATGGGAGATGCTCAAGTTTTGAAGAATGAGTGGAGTGATTTGAAATTAAATAACTACATTACAAATAAGAATACTCCAACATAATTATGTAAAAGTCTAGCTGAATTACAGTAAATTTTGCCAGGATGAGGGATCTAAATCATTGGTGCCTTTGGGATGTGGAATAAGAGGCCATCGATAAGGTCCTAACACAGGAGGGTCCTCCAGAGTGGCCTTGAGCTGGATCTTGAAGGATGAATGGAAATGTAAGTGGGGCAAGAGCATCCCAGGGAAACCCCAAGCTGAGTCAGACATTTGCCAGTGGGGTTCTTTAGGGTCTCTCAAGGTCTATACACGGCCGGGCACAGTGGTTCATGCCTGTAATCTCAACACTTTGGGAAGCCGAGGCAGGCAGATCACTTGAGGTTAGGAGCTGAGACCAGTCTGGGCAACATGGAGAAACTCTGTCTCCGCTAAAAACACAAAAATTAGCTGGACATGGTGGCATGTGCCTGTAATTCCAGCTACTCCGGAGGCTAAGGCATGTAAATCACTTGGACCCAGGAAGCAGAGGTTGCTGCGAGCTGAGATCACACCACTGCCCTCCAGCCTGGGTGACAGAGCAAGACCCTGTCTCTTAAAAAAAAAAAAAAAATTCTACTTATATAACTATGACCCCCACCCCCCAGTTTTATTTGGCTTAGTGTCTGGAAAGGCTGACAGGATCTGAGAAGTCAGACTACATATGATTTTACCAGGCAGAAGAGGGGACCGGCTTTCCAGTAGAGGGGTCAGCAATTTTCTCTTCATAGAGAACGAGGGTGCACGTGGCATGGGGGAATTGAGGAGTCTGGTGTGGCGGGGAGTTGGGGGAGCACAGCTGAACCTTACAGCTTGTGATGACCTTGAATGTCATGCTGAGAATTTACCCTCTATGCAGTGACAATTAGGCCAAGATTGGACCTGGACAGACCCACAGGGGGTCACTGTAGTCATTAGGGAGGGCAGTGGCCAAGCCTCTGGGCATGGGAGGTCAGGACTCAGTGTCCGCCCTGGTTGCATTGCTCTTGATGGGACCACCATTTTCCCTCTGCTCCTGCTTTCAGCTCCCTGTTGCCCTAGTGACATTAACCCCGTGTTGGTGTCCAGTGACAGAGTTGAGATTGTGTGGTCTCCCGTCCGTGGTGCCGAACTGTATGAAACCAAGGCTGCAGATGGGTACAACACGGTTGAGTGCAATGACACTGTTCCCGCGTGCACCCTTTCGGCTCTAGAGTGTGACACCAAGTACAACATCACGGTGTATTCATTCAGTGAAGTCCGAGGCAGCAATATGTCATGTACTCCCCAGTTCATAACCACAGGTAAGGCACAGCTATCATTCCACTCACTGCTGTCTGAATGATTCACCCCAGCTGCGAGCCTCAGGATGGGCATTCAGTAAGACCAATAAAAAGGTTAAATCCCATTAATCAATCTTTGTGGGGACCAAGACAGCCGCTGTTGTACGAAGGAGAGTCAGAGGAGAAGGCAGAAGAGGAAAGTAGAAAAAATGAAAACAAAAGGGGAGACCGTGGGGAGAGTAGAAGGTTTTGCCCATGATTACTTCAGCCATTCAGTTCCTCCTGTCTTTGAGGGTCCTGCCTGTACTCACACCATGAAGGTGTGTAAATATGTTTCTTACTTACGTTTGCTTTTGGAGTTCACAATGCTCTTAAACATTTTCCAGCTATTCCAGTACTATATGAACCCAATGCCCAGTGTTAATGTCAATAGTTGTAATGTAATTTGGCCTGCATGCATGACGTGGTTGAAAACTATGATGATCTCACTGGGGGCAAAATCAATTTTAGACCAAATGGCACATGTGATATTTTCGACTCATGCTTTTTCAATTAATACTCTAAAATCTCTCAGCTCCTTGCAGTCCTGAAATAAAAAATGTTTCAAGGGATGCATTCTCCACGATTAACGTGCACTGGCAATCCACTAATGATGACGCTACTTACACTGTGACTGCCCAGGGGGAGAAAGGACTATATCAGTGCAGCAGCATGGGAGAGTCCTGTACCATGCGGGGCTTGCCCTGTGGCTCAGTGTTCTCTGTCACTGCTGTGGCTGAAACACAGGCAGGACGGAGCCTGCCCAGCTACAGTGTGCCCCTGGAAACAGGTATGTAGCAACCACCAAGCCTGAATGTTGACTTCAGTGGGGTCCTTACAAAGTGTTTCAAGACATGAACTTCCTTATTTAATCTACCCTCAGTGCCATAGAAATACATTAAACTCAGAGCCGTTTCAAAGAGTCCCGGTCATAGAAAATAAAATTTTCAATATTTTACAAGTTCTGTAAAAATATCCTCAAGACTAGTATATCCATTCACTGGCATCAGAGAAGGAATACTTACTCATTCTGTGAAACATTTATTTGAATTCATATTCGGCTATGATATAATCTATCAAAACAGCTAACAAATGAGTAGCCAAATGAGCTGGGTTGTTACTTATTTCTTTGGCTCAGCCCTTTCAAATTTTTCTCTTTAAAAAATGCTTTCTGACTTTCAGTTTCCTGATAGGTAAAGGGGAGATAATGGCCTCACAGGGTGGTTATGAGTATTAAGTTGACTAATGCTGCAAAGCTCTTAGCTTTTAGTGCCTGATGCATAGCAAGAGCGCCATAAAAGAAAACTATTATTACAGCATAGCATTGTTTATGAATGAAAAGTGGCAAATCACTTCAGCTTTTGGACATTCGTTTTTCTCATATACAGCGATAGACGGCACTTTGGCTTATAAAAGTTGAAATACCTAAAAAACGAAACCAGCAGTAAGATAGAGACCATACAAAATACTGCATGCATGAAGCTCTTAGGCATCCTGTATTCTGGGTAATGGGTCCCTGAAAAATCAGGATGGCTGGGGTATTTTAGGCAGCTAAGAAATCAAGCTTTTATATCAGTGATGTACTATAACATTTTCAAGAAAGGCAAATTATACTTAATTGCTAATGCTATGAAATGTTCTATTGGGAGAAGTGAATGCAACCGTTACTTTGAAATTTGCAGTTAGAATTGTTGAAGATGGGCCAAAAGTGGTGGCTCATGCCTGTAATCCCAGCACTTTAGCAGGCTGAAGCAGGTGGATCATGAAGTCAAGAGATCAAGACCATCCTGGCCAACATGGTGAAACCCCGTCTGTACTAAAAAATACAAAAAAGCCGGGCATGGTGGCACGCGCCGGTAGTCCCAGCTACTCGGGAGACTGAGGCAAGGAGAATAGCTTGAACCTGGGAGGTGGAGGCTGCAGTGTGCTGAGATGGTGTCACGGCACTCCAGCCTGGCGACAGAGCGAGACTCCATCTCCGTCTCAAAAAAAAAAAAAAAAAAATTGTTGAAGATGGGGGCAACAAAGGATTTCCTTCTTATTCTGGAAAAAAAAAATGGTGGAAACCTTCAACAGCCAGTTGGTGCAGTGCATTCTTGGGGAAACCACCCACTACATACAGTGAATGTTACATGACGCATCAGAGGAAATGAACACAAGGAAATTTTTTATTAACAATGGAAAGTTGGGGAATGTAGGATATTGAGTGAAACACAGGCAAAATACCATTCTTTGTCATTTTTCACAAATAATCTTCAGTGGAAATAAATCTCCAATTCTTTTTCTTTTATCCCATTTAAGTGCCGTGCTGTCCAACTGGTCTGACAGTAACTCAAATCACCCAGTCAGTAATCAACGTGAGCTGGACTATTGGGAGAGTGGCTCAAACCCATGTTGCAGTTCTGGAGTCACACACTGGACAGTCTAAGTGTCACACTCATCAAAACTACTGCCTCCTGGGATGCATCACATGTGGCGTCAATTACACAGTGACATTAAAAGCAATTAGCGCCACAGGGTTGACTGCGGATTGCTCCTACCAAAGTTATTTCTCTGGTAAGCAAACTCCAGCTCTAGAGTAGCAGTAAGGACTTAACTATTGTAAATCCAGGCATAAGCCTTTCCTCCTCATTTAAAAAGATGCTGCATCTCCACCTAGTTTGCATTATAAACTCAGATTACTTTCTAAAATGGTTATAGTTTTCCCTTTGGTTAGAACCTCAAAGCTTCGGAGGCTTCTGTTGGTAGTTGGTGAATTAACTCCCCTAGTAACAATATTCATGCCTGCTTTTTCTGAAGGGACTGTGTATCTTTATATGACACAGCTACCTGCAATACAGAGTAACTCAGCCTGGCAGAGTTTTCTGGAAGCATTAGATCACACATTCTGTTTGGTCTGCGTTTTTTTCTTCTCATTATTATTGTGCTACTACCTCTCTTTTCTAAGCTTCTTCAGCTCCTTCAATGGTTTCTTATTTCAACAGGCTAAGAGAGCAAAGGCATCTGTCTACTGACAGTATTGTCGCTTGTTCTTCACAAAGACCAGACCATTAGGGAGTAGCGGCGGAAGCTAAAAGCAGTGCAAGGTTACCAAACAAGATTTCTCTTGCATGATTCTAATCCACTGAAGTGGCTGCTTGTAGCATGGTTTTGAAAAAACTCTTAAGGATGCTTCCTACGCTTAAGGTGAAAGAGTACAATGATCAGTTACCTCGGCCTGGGGCATGGGATGGAAGAGTTGGAATATAATTTTGGCATTCCAGAGGTAGTAGAAAGAGTCTCAACTGGGAGTCAAAATTAGACATGACTTCTTATAAGCTGTGTTGCCTAATCTTCCCTGATTCTGTCTCCTCATTGAAAAAGACAGGAATAGTAATATTTTCCTTCGAAGTTGTTTCGAGAATCAAAATAAATCATAACATGAGAACATTCAGAACATGCTGCATGTATGTCAGCTGGTGTGTACTTTCTTCTGACCCATTATCTTGTATTAGATTTACTGCCTAAGTTCTCACCTTGATATCCAGTTCTCATTGCTTATTCTTTTAAGAAAAAATCAAGTAAGCCTGATTATAATAACTTTTAAAAATTATACAGTAGGATCTTTAACTTAGTTACTAAGGAATCCATTTGGTGCCCTTATTGGCACCTAATGTGTGGCTCGCTCAAGGTATTTAGAAAAGAAAAAAAATACTAATCAGCTACCATGGATGAAGCGTGGACCAGCAAACTTGGTCACTGGCATGTTGTATAAATGGCTGCACCCAAAGTGTCATGCTACTCAGCTCGGCAAAATTGGTTCTTCAATTAAAGCTGAATGCAATTAATTATATTTAAGTTTAATGCCACCAAAAATCAAATGAAACTAGGGCATTATGAGGGATTTTGACAAGGATTCTGTGCCTTTGACTCACAGTTTGAGTAATGTACAATATGTATCTGCCAATTTTTGGACCTTTCTGACTCACCATCGTTCTATATTAAAAATTCATACCTCACACCACCTTCACACATGAATTTCTCTCTCCTTTCTTCCTTTCTTTCTTTCTTTCTTTCTTTCTTTCTTTCTTCTTTCCTTCCTTCCCTCCCCTTCCTTTCTTCCTTTCTTTTTTCTTTTCTTTCTTTCTTTTTTCTTTCTTTTCCTTCCTTTCCTTCTTTCTTTCTCTCTCTCTCTCTCTTTCTTTCTTTTTTCTTTCTTTCTGGATCTCGCTCTGTCACCTAGGCTGGAGTGAGTGCTGTGGCACCCTCATAGCTCACTGCAGCCTTGAACTCCTGGCCTCAAGCCATCCTCCTGCCTCATCCTCCCAAGGGGACCACAGGTGTACACCACCACAACTGGCTAATTTTTTTTTTTTTTTTTTTGTAGAGTCAGGGTCTCCCTGTGTTGCCCAGGCTGGTCTCAAACTCCTGGGCTTAAGCAATCCTCCTGCCTTGTCCTCCCAAAGTGCTCAGATTATAGGCATGAGCCATCATGCCCGGCCACCCATGGATTTCTGATTATGTGGCCCACCATGGAAATAACTTGAGTACCCCTTCAAATCTTGCTCTGATCTAACCAGTAATTAATCCTGTTACTTAAAATAGTTTACTTATATTTTTTCCCTGCAGTAATCAAGGCCATTTTTCGATGATGGTGGAATAAAACCAGTGATTTTGTGTTTCTTTTTATTGCTTAGGTGCCTGCTGCCCTTTGGGGGTGAAATTATATAGGCTGGGCTCTAACGGCATCCGGATCTACTGGCAAGCCTCCAGGGGCTCTGCCAGTTACAGCACTGACCTCTACGGCTCCAAAGGCATTTTCACGTGCACCCCGAGTGCTGGCCTCAGTTTCTGTGATGTCACTGAGATACCCTGTGGGGATGTATACACTGTGATGGTCTCACCAGTTGCTGAAACAGGATTGAAGCTTACTTTCTGTCCAAAAAAAATATATTCAGGTAAAGCAAGTTATGACGGTTTATCTAAAACTAACCCTGAACTCAGATCTGTGAATTAAGATGCAATCAAACTTATTTGCTATGTAGGAAGGGCACAGAGGGTATAAAATTTCTTTCTTTCTTTTTTTGTTTTTTTGTTTTGAGACAGAGTCTTGCTCTGTCGCCCAGGCTGGAGTGCAATGGCACGATCTTGGCTCACTGCAATGTCCACCTCCCGGGTTCAAGCGATTCTCCTGCCTCAGCCTCCTGAGTAGCTGCAATTACAGGCACCTACCATCATGCCCGAGTAATTTTTGTATTTTTGTAGAGATGGGGTTTCACCATGTTGCCCAGGCTGGTCTTGAACTCCTGACCTCAGGTGATCCACCCGCCTCGGCCTCCCAAAGTCCTGGGATTACAGGCATGAGCCACTATGTCCAGCTGAAGGTATAAAATGTCTATACAGCACAGGTAGATTCTGGTTGTGGAAGACCCCAAAATTCTCTGGAATTGTGATGCTTTATTATTATTTAATTTAGAGATTATTTTCCCTGTCCCATGCTTCCCCTTCCTAAAAAGGACTAGGTGCTTGCTGCTTAACTAGTAAAGCAAATTTAAGATAATTTTCTCCTTTGAGATTTAGCGATAGATTTTTAACATAGTCTTATTGATAATATTGGAAATTAGGAAACTTGAACTTTTATTTGCACAGACTGAGAATTGTGACTGAGGAAAAGTTAGAGGATCAGAAAAAATGAATTTATAAATCACAAGCCAGGCTTGGCAATATGAGTGGGCAGACAGTCTGTGATCACAAAACATGACTGTCAGCAACTACCACCTCACTAGAGCTGGCAGGAAAACATTAGCAATTCTCTGCTCTGTGTTCCAGCACCTTCTGCTACCTTGCCCAGGGCACAGTCATACATTTTTCATATATTCCTAGAAGAAAAGGCATGATGAAGCCCTAGAATTTTGCAGATGAACACAGAAAAAAGAATAAATATTGGCTCACAAACCCTTATTGATAGCCAGAATCTAAAATTTCCAATGATATGTAGGTGACAAGAGGTTCAGGATGGCCCTTGGTGATGGAAGGAGGACAGTTCCTCCCAAGGGGCTGTTCTCATTGTCCCTGGCTGTCATGCTCTGATTCCTTGTTTTTCCATTATTTGGTCCACAGGACAAACTGGCCCAAAGTATAGTCCTATGGGAAGGGACAGGAATAGGTTCCTGGAGTAAGGATGAGCTTTTAGGAAGATGAGTCTACAGCTCAATAACAATACTGCATTATAACTGCATATACTTTATAATGTGCCAAGCAGTTTCATACTACAAATACCATTGAATGCTCAAAATATGCTATGCTGTAGTCTCAACATATTTCATTATCTCTTACTTTATAAATAAGAAAACTGAAGCTCAGAGGCTCCCAAATCTCTATCTACAACTCTTCTCTTCTCCTGACCCCTAAATCCATATTCAAATTTGATACCTCCACCTGCAGGTGCCCAGGCATTTCAAACCCCTCAGGGCCAAAAGGAATTCCTGATCCTCTGCTGTTTCTGATCTTCCTTCCATTGTCCTTGTTTCAGGCACATTGGCTAAAAACCCTGGAGTCAGCTTCCGTCTCCCGCACCCTCCATATCTAAGTAGTCTTGAATTCTTGTCCTGGTCACCTCCATAATGGTTCCTAAATCCAGATTCTTCTCTTCATTCCACAGCTACTGCTATGCCTCAGGCCCTCACCACCTCTCCCCTAGACTTCTGCACCAGTCACATCTGCCTGTCCTCACTCCAGCCTCTGTACTGTTACCAGAGTTGTCATTTCAGGACACTGGTCCAATTGTGTTACTTTTATGCTTCCAAATCTTCAAAACTTTTCCATTTCCCCATAAGATAACATTCAATCCTCTGGGCATGGTGTTCACAGTCCCTTATAACCTGTCCCCTGTCTGCTTATACCTGTACTGTTCAATAGAAATTTAATATGAGCCATGTATGAAAAATTTAATTTTCTAGTAGTCATATTAAAAAAGTAAAAAGAGGCAAAATTAATTTCATAATATATTTTAGTTAACCCAATATATCCAAAATATTATCATTTCAATACCTCATCAATATAAAAATTATTAATAGATATTTTGTATATTTTTCATACTGTCTTTGAAATCTGGTGTGTCTTTTGTATTTATAGTACATTTAGTTCGAACTAGCCACATGTTCAATAGCTACTTGAGTGTCTACTGTACTGGACAGATAAATTGGTTTTTCGTGGGTTTTTTTTGTTTGTTTGTTTGTTTTTTATTGAGACAGGGTCTTGCTTTGTCATCCAGGCTAGAGTTCAGTGGTACAATCACAGCTCACTGCAGCCTTGACCTCCTGGGCTCAAGCGATCTTCCTGCCTCAGCCTCCCAAGTAGCTGGGACTATAGGCATGCCCCATCACGCTTGGCTAATTTTTAAAATTTTTTGTAGAGACAAGGTCTTGCTATGTTGCCCAGGCTGGTCTCGAACTCCTGGGCTTAAGCAATCCTCTCGCCGCAGCCTCCCAAAGAGCTGGGATTACAGGCATAAGCCACTGTGCCCAGCCTGAACAGAGAAATTCTAGGCTCATTCCACAACATCCATTCTCAGAGGACTCTATTCTCTAGTCTAGGCATCTGGCATCATTCACGCATGCCTGCTCCTGCCACACACACCTCCTATTCTATGTCATGTTCTGGAGCTACTGCTGTGCTCTTCTCTTTGCCCGGAATTCCACCCCACCTCCACCAAGAGAATTCTACCAGCCTGAATTTTCCTTATCTGTGAAGCCTTCTCCAATTATCATAAGCTGAGTTAGCCCTCTCTCTCCCTCCTTTATCACCCCACAGCACCCTTATCTGTACTGCAACATATTACTGTGAATTGAATGTGTGTTATTTCTCCTAATAAGTGATTATCTATTTGACTCCCAGTACGTAGCACATAACTGTTGCCTGATATATTTTAAATTTAAAAAAGAATGAATCAACGAATTTATGCGCCTCTGATCATACAGCTAAGTGAGTGATGGAAGTCTTTTGTTCTTTCTCCTGCTCCATGCCCACAATTTCACCCTTAGAGAGTCATTCCTCTGAAGGCTGGTTAGCCACGAGAAGTCCTTGTGAGTTAGAACTCAAGCTCTTTGATGGGATGCCATCTCAAGCCTGCAGCCATTTCAGCTTAGTAATATTAGGTATCCAGACTCAAGTTAGGAAATCCTCCTTTGCTCAGTGTCCCTGGTAAAAGCCATACATTTGGGAGATGTTTTTTGGTTTTGTTTGTTTGCAATATCAGTGATGCTTTATTCTGATAATCAGGACAATATTGTAAATGACAATAACAACTAATATTTATTGAGTGCCATGTGCCGCCAGGCACAGTTCTAAGGAGTTTACATGTATTAACTCACTTTATAACAAACCTATCAGCTTGGCATTCTTTTTTTTTTTTTTTTTTTTTTGAGATGGAGCCTTGCTCTGTCACCCAGGCTGGAGTGCAATGGCACGATCTCGGCTCACTGCAACCTCCACCTCCCAGATTCAAGCGATTCTCCTGCCTCAGCCTCCTGAGTAGCTGGGATTACAGGTGTGCACAACCACGCCCGGCTAATTTTTGTATTTTTTGGTAGAGATGAGGTTTCACCATGTTGGCCAGGCTGGTCTCGAACTCCTGACCTCAGGTGATCTCCCTGCCTGGGCCTCCCAAAGTTCTGGGATTACAGGTGTGAGCCACTACACCCAGCTGAGCTTGATATTCTTATTCTTACTGCTTTTCAGATAAATTGAGGCACAGTGAAGTGACTTGCCCAGATCACACTGCTAGTAGTATCTCCTTCACTTATCATCTAAGTTCGTTCTTGTTCATTTTTTGGTTTACTTTCCTTTTATTATTTCTTAAGTTAAATCTTCACTATCTTAAATACATAAATGAATAGATTTTATTTTAAATGCTTGTGTTTTTATTACAGTAACTTGCTCTGGAAGTACACTTGGAATGGGTAAGTCATTTTTCTCATGGATAAAATAGAACAGGATTTTTGTTACTCCATTTTGGGGTTACTTAATGAAGTCAGCTGACTTTTCAATTAGAAAGCAAATGCTTTCTTTCTTTGATACAAGGGGCTCCTGCTCTCTTATCCCATAACTTTTTCTCCCCATGATAGTGCATCCTCTCAGATTCCACCAGTTGAGATGAATTTCTTTGAATTCTGAAGTCTTTTCAGTATTCTAGGGTCCTACAGGAAAATGTAAATAGTTTTGGGAGGGGCAGCCGCTTTATCCCTCACACTTCAGAAAGTGATTCCCAGCTCAGCTGTACATTGGAGTCACCTGGAGAGCTTAAAATTAACTGACGTCTGGGTTCTGTCCCCAGAAAGTTTGATTTAATGGGTCTGGGGTGAGAGCTGGGCATCAGGAGTTGTAAAAGCTCCTCAGGTGATTCTGAAGTATAGCCAAGGCTAAGAACTGCTACTTTAGAGACATGCTTCTCAAACTTTATTGTGCACACACATCACCTGGGACCTCGTTAAAGCCAGATTCTGATTTGGTTGGTGTAGGAAGGGTCTGAGATTCTGTATTTCCATAAGGTCCAGGTGATGCTGGCGATGCCGAGGCTGCTGGTCTGACCACACGTGGAGTACCCAGGTGTTAGAATCTGTTAATGGCCTGCAGAGAGCTACGATGTTTGCTCCTGGTTTGCATGAGTGGGTATACCCCGTGGAGACAGAGGGTGCTGAAAGGGCAGTTGGAGTAAAGAGAACCTTTACTGCCTTCTCGGTTTTGCTCAGGGATGATCTTGTCTAAGCTATTTTGGTTGCCCCCGCAGAGATAACTCTTGGCACGGCAGTGGAGATGAGCAAATGTAGCCATGAGTGCTGACCCAGTAAGCAGTGTATGCTGCCTCATGAGGAGTCCTTTCCACAGCCTTTCAGGGGACAGCTTGGTCTGGAGCCTTAGGAAAAAAATCCCCTGGGAATATTATCAATCCCAAACTACAGAACTTCCCTCCCGCCCACCCCTGCCCCGCCCCTCCCCATTCAGACATGGCTGACTTTGAATGGTATGAGTCTAAATGAAGTCTTCCTGCTTGTAAACCCCACTGGACAACCTTCCAATCGGGGCCGGCTCCCCAACCACACCCCCTTCCACTGGCAGGAACTGGGTCTAGAGTCTCCACTCCCTATTCTCTGCCTGGGCTCCCTTCCTCTCCCAGTCCATTGCTTCTCTGAGCACAGCAGAATACATGCTTTTCAATTCCTGTCCTACCTGCAGGTCTGAAATAAGCATAATCCCTATTAATTTTTCAAGAGTTTTTGTTTTCTATGACTACAATAAGGAACAGACTTGGCTTACTGCAAACAAACTGTGAGGACACTTCTAATTATAGGAAAATCTCCCAAAGTACTAGAGACCATAAGCCCTGGTCTTCAGTGAAAGGTACATGGACCTGGGTCTGCATTCTTTAATCTGCATCTCCCTGAGACATAGAGCTGTGGTAGAAGTGTCCTAGGTTCCCAGGGGAGAGGAGTGGTGTATGATATTTTGGCCTTCCCTATGATTATGTTAAAGGAAGAGTTTCTAATAAAAACAAAAACATAAACATTTTAAAAAGTTTGAAAAGAAAGAGTTTCCATGTGATAACAAAAAACACAAAAGGTGGGGTGGCAAGGAGAGCAAGCATGGTGGCTCATGCCTGTAATCTCAGCACTTTGGGAGGCCAAAGCAGAGGATCACTTGAGCTCAGGAGTTGGAGACCAGCCTGGCCAACAAAACAAGACCTTGTCTTTACAAAGCGTAAAAAAAAATCAGCTAGGCATGGTGGCATGTGCCTGTAGTTCTGCTGTAGTCCCAGCTACTTGGGAGGCTGAGGTGAGAGGATTGCTTGAGCCTGGGAGTTCAAGGCTGCAGTGAGCTATGACAGCACCACCGCACTCCAGCCTGGGTGACAGAGTGAGACACCAGCCTCACCAGAGAGCTTTTTAGAAATGTACAGTCTTGGGCCCCATCCTAACCTACTAAATCCCCAGGTGATTCATGCACGTATTCAAGTTTGAGTAGCACTACTTAGGTACTGCTCTCAAACTTTGCTATGTAATAGAATCTCCTGGACAGTTAATAATGAATGCAGAGGCCCCGGCCCTGGCCCAGTGAAGTGCCTCCATATTTCCATCAGGTTCCCAGGTGATTTGGATACATGTGAAGTTTGAGGAGCACTGCTTTAGGTCACTAATCTTCTCTTTTCTGACCATCCAGGCTTCAGCTTACCTTCACCGTTCCCTTCCTTAGCCAGGGCTCAGTCTTCAGTCTGAAATCTGCCACTCTCTTAAAGTAGATACTTGTAGAAATCCTGTAGGAGCCAGACACAGTGTCACACACCTATAGTCCCAGCTACTCGGGAGGCTGAGGTAGAGAATCACTTGAGCCCAGGAGTTTGAGGCCAACCTTGGCAATATAGTGAGAACCCCCCTGCCCTCAACCCCATCTCTCCGAAAAAAAAAAAAAAAAAAAATCCTGCAAGGCCCTCAAAAAATAAGAGTAAACCAGATTATCTGAGGGTTTCTAAGGTCATGTGGAAGTCATTATATCTAAGGGGAAATTCTAAATTGCTGTCTTCAATTTCAGCATTTCCCCTCCCCAAACACAGGGCAAGTCCAATCAGGTCCTGGGGCTGACACTGGAGCCTCTGGATATGCTAAGGGGAGCCATGGGAATCTTGCTGGTCTAAGACTTTGGGTTTTCTTTGACTCTTGGAGTATCCTAAAGCTTTTCAAACTTTTTTTTTTTTGAGACGGAGTTTTGCTGTGTCATCCAGGCTGGAGTGCAGTGGTGCAATCTCGACTCACTGCAACTTCCACCTCTGGGGTTTAAGTGATTCTTGCGCCTCAGCCACTTGAGTAGCTGGGATTACAGATATGTGCCACCACACCTGGCTAATTTTTGTATTTTTAGCAGAGATGGGGTTTCACCATATTGGCCAGGCTGGTCTCGAACTCCTAGACTCATGTGATCCACCTGCCTTGGCCTCCCGAAGTGCTGGGATTACAGGCGTGAGCCACTGCACTGGCCATAAACAGACTTTTTAAGAGAGATCTGGATTCAAATCCTGCCACCATCACTTGCTCTTAGTCAAGTTGTGTAAATTCTCTCTAAGCCTAGGTTTCCTCATCTGAAAATTGGAGTAAACAATAATCCCTCATAAAAGAACATAAGGATTAAATGAGAATGTAAATTATTGGACACAATAATAGGCTCATAACAACTACTTAATAAATGGTAGTTTTTAATTCATATTCAGTTTAAGCTCATGTTACATTCTATTATGTACCAATTATTAACATTTTAATGTGCTACTTCTAAGATATTCGCATTTTAACCTTGGTCCTCATAATACACTTCCTCGTTGATTCTCTAACTGTGGTCCTGGGACCAAAAGCATCAGCATCAGCTGGGAACCTCTTAGAAATGCAATTTCTCAGGCTCTTCCACAGACCTATTGAATCAGAAATTCTGGGACTAAGGCCCAGCCTTCTTTGTTTTAGCCCTCCAAGTGCTTCTGATGCATGCTAAAGTACGAAAAGTATGGCTTTAATTCAAGAAAGCTATTTCGATGCTGGAAATTGATGCAATTTGGAAGGGAAAGGAAAAAAAAAACCGATTTGAGGTGATAGGGCGCTCTAACAAGAGGTAGATAGATGGGAGGGGTTTGTGCCTGACATCACACCATGAGCAGGGGCTGGGGGCGTTCCTTCATCTTTAGGACTCAACATGTTTCAGTGTCACCTGCACATCCTGGGCAACTTCGAGGAAGTTTCCTGTCTGTGACACGCTTAGCAGCTAAACAGGTTTATGTTCTCCGTATAAAACTCCCTGAGTCATTAAAATTTTGGAGTTCCCTGAGGAGCACAGCAAGTTGGCCTGGGGGTGGAAAGGAAAGTTCTTTTGTTTTGAACCAGCAGTCTGGGATTAAAGAGGCTCTGGGAGGGTTCATTTGGTGAAGCAGGAGAGAGATTGCTCTGATTAGAAATTGCTGATCAGTTTGAACACTTGGTCAGTTGTCATAGTTTCAAGTTTACTTGCTGTGAAGTGCTGTAAAAATAGTATTTCAAATCAAAATACACATAAAATCTCAGACACTGGTGCTTTTTAAGAAAATGTCTGCATATTGAATGCATCTTTTACTGCTTTCCTTCCT
The DNA here is from genome assembly GCF_037993035.2 of Macaca fascicularis. Classification (NCBI taxonomy): domain Eukaryota; kingdom Metazoa; phylum Chordata; class Mammalia; order Primates; family Cercopithecidae; genus Macaca; species Macaca fascicularis. The sequence continues at coordinate 125,708,702 of NC_088375.1, read as the reverse complement.
TACCCTTCTCAGTGATTTATAGAGGGAAGAGAAATGAAGAATGACAAAGTGAGCCCCAGATAAAAACAAAAATTTGACTAAGTGAGTAATGTAAATTGATTTTGTGTGATTTTATGGCAAAGTTTTTTGTCTTTGTTTAAAATGTTTTCCCATTTGTCTTGCAGAGTTGTCTCATTTGTTAGTGATTAGAGATGGAAAAGATCTACTAGAATGTAGAATAAAATAATGCCTCTAGAATAGGAAAAGCTCCTTTGGCCTTTAGAAGAACAACTCTGACTCTGCTTCCTGAGGGCAAGGTCAGGTGTGTCCTCACCTGCACAGCAGTTGGAGAGCTGCCGTGTGAAGACTCTGGAGAGAAATGGATCCAGAAAATCCCCTGGACAGCTGCCAGGATGAGTCAGCAAGCTGCGAGAACCCTGGAAACACGAAAGGTCTGCTTAGCAGAAATTCTTTCTGCGATTTCACATCCAGACACACCACAGACTTCAACACATCCACTTCATGAGTGTTTTATTGACAACAGCACTTGCCTGCAGCCCCCTCAGGGACTGGAAATGTTCACTCCCAGAAAGTCGAGCCACCCACATGCAGACAGCACTTATCCCGAGACAAACCTCCAGCAGGACTTCAGTATAGGTTGGAAAGCAGTAGCTGCCAGGGCAACCTGAGATAACAACCGCCCTCATCACAAGTTAGGAGCAAAGCTGAGCTCCTTGCAGGGTTTTCTGAGCCAAAGCATCAGGTGATGTGATATCCATGGGAGCATCTGGGAAAGCAGAGCTGCCAGCCTGTTGCTAGAAGGATTGCAGTTATGCTTTCTGCATGACAGAAGATGTCAAATGGAGAGCCTCAAACTGTGACCGACTGACACACAGGCACCTTTTGGGGGGGAGGACCATCAATCTTATTGGCCGTATCTCCCACTCATACTGTAATTACTTTTTTCATCTTTGGAGGGGGAAGGCTATGAAATATAACATAAATCTCTCATACCTAAAAAAAAGTTTGTCCTTCAAATATCAGTAACCTAATTTAAAAAGTGTGAATAGACTTGTATAACACACACACGCACATGCACACACACAGTTACAGTGTTTGCTCCCCAAACACACGGCTATGGAGCCAAGAATGTCTGTAGTTAGGAACAACCATAAAACTCCACCCAGGGGGAATTGGACCATGGAATTAGGCTTGAATTAAGCATGGAAGAAAGAACAAACTTCCCTTTCTGTTCTCTCAACTTCCTATCAATGTGCGCTGCAAGAGAGAGAAGTGATATGCTTTCTCTATGAGACTGATCAGAAATATGTAATGTGTCACTAATAAGAGATCTTCCCCAGAACATCTGTACATGAATGGAGACAAGCCAAAGGCATAGATCTCTAAAAATGGAGTTGGAAGCATCAGAGAGCACACCTAATACCGTACAAATACCAAGGCACAGAAAGTGAAATAGCCATCTGCCTAGCTAGGCACTTAAGGCTGAACTGTTTTGGTCAGAATGCCATAGAAGAAAATGTGATCCGCAGTGGGTAAAGATAAAAAGCAATTTATTTAGCGTGTATATAGCACAAAGTACCGGCTTGTAAGTGCTCTCCATATACTCATTTTATTCTCATAACAACCCTACAAGCTAAGTAATAACATTATCTCCTTTATACAGGTAGGGAAAAAGAAAGAGGCCCAGAAAGGTCAAGTAGCCCACCCATGTTCACACGGCTAATCAATTCAAACACAAAGTTTCAGGGAGAGACATAGTAGCATTGATTAGACCTGCTAATTCATGCTATCTTTTAGTTAAAATTTTAATTCTAATTATTATGGGTACATAATAGTTGTATATATTTATGGGGGTACATGTGACATTTTGATACAGGTATACAATGTGTAATGATCAAATCAGGGTAATTGGGGTATCCTCAATTACCTCAAGCATTTAACATATCTTTATGTTAGGTACCCATGATATCTTTATGGAAAATATTTCTCTAGATTATTATGAATTAGTGATTGATTATTAGAGGAGATCTGGGAATAGGATAGTGAGTGATCTGCCCTAACTCAAGTGCTTGTACATTCAACCCTTGGTTATTTTGGCCATTTGCCTGCTCTGAATTATACAAAGCAGCTTTTCATCCCTGGCCAGTGTTAGCAGATTTTACCTTCCATTCTGATGTGTCACGTTTAGGGAATCCAAATTCATTTTTCAATTTGTTTAGGCAAGCAGACTAGAGGAGACGTAGAGAAACAGCTTAGTGAGCTAATGCAAAACTAGGGGAGCATGGGAGGACAGGCAATTTGGTACACTAGAAAGAGCAATGACCTTGGAGCCAAATGGATCCAGATCCTAGCTCATTTTGAGATTTTTCATGATTTATTTAACCTCCCCGAAACTCAGTTTTCTCATCTGTAAAATGGCAATAGTCATCTTCTTGGGCTGTTGCGAGGTTTGAGATAATATATTAATATTCAGCACACAGGTGCAATGAAACTGAGGTGTTTGAGGTCATACTGCTAGTAAGAGGCAGAGCCAGAATTGGTAGGATGTAAACCTATGCCTACGTGCAGTTAAGGCCCATGCTTGCTCCACTATTCCGCAGTGCCAAGAAGGACTCTGGCCTTTAGGAGCATGAGCCACAACGGCACCACATGTGACCAGAGTCAAACTTCCAACCCAGAGGGACCTTGTGTTATTCCTTGGCACCTGGTCATTCTCCTGAAGGGTAAGAGATGGAGGCACCTCACCCATCTCACTCTTCCCTCTTGGTTTGGCTCTTCAGAGTGAGGGGCTTCACCTCAGAAGGATGAATCTTCCCTGGCACATATTTTTCTTATGGACTGGGGCTTCACCCTGCTAAACGAAGCAGAACCTAACTTAAAATGAAAAGGGAGAGGGAAATCATGTGCATTTGTTTAACAAATTGAGCAACTGAATCAATTTAGAGTAGGTTTAAAGGAGGTCAGGGCTCCAGCTTCCATTCTCATATAAGCCCTGAACAGAAAAACCACTTATGCCATAGGTTGTGCCAGAACCCATTTTATAGCCATTTTTAATTTTAGAGACAGGGTCTCCCTCTGTTGCCCAGGCTGGAGTACAGCTGCATGATCATAGCTCACTGCAGCCTGGAACTCCTGGGCTCAAGCAGTCATCCTACCTCAGCCTCGCAAGTAGCTATGACTCCTCAGCTTGCAGGTATCATGTGCCATCATGCCCAGCAAACTTTTTTATTAATTTTGTGTGTGTGTGTGGAGACAGCAGTCTTGCTATGTTGCCCAGGCTGGTCTTAAACTCCTGGCCTCTATGAGTCATCCTGCCTAGGCCTCCCAAAAGTGCTGGGATTACAGGTGTGAGCCACCATGCCCAGCCTATTCTTAATTCTTCATTCTCCTTTTCTCTCCTAAAAATCGCGGGTTATCCCACAGACTACTCTATTGCTTTCCATGTAGCCCAAGCCTGATCTTTGTTCCCACTCCACCACCAAGGGCATCCGTGGCAAGTTACTTAACTTCACTAAGCCTCAGTTTCCTTGTTGTTAGGGTTGCTTTGAGGATCAGTGAGGTAATCTGCTTAGCATGGTGCCTGGCATATGGTAAGTAAGCACTCAGTAAATATTAGACATTATTATTAGTAGTAGTATTTAACCACTTCTACTTCTGTGTGACCAGTTTGAATCTTTACAGCCACTAGTTCTTTGCAAATCCTTTTCGGAAAGCGTACTTTCTGCCAGTGTCATGATGGTTATCTCACAGTTAGGGCTCTTAGCAACTAAACTGATCTAATTTACGTTTGATGACTTTGATTTAAAGTCCCAAAAGAACCATGTCAGTAAACAGATTTCTGCCTAAACTTTGAGCTCAGATCTCCTCCTCTGTGAATCAACCTTCAACGATAATTTTTGATTCTGCAGCATTAACAGACCCTCCCTACATTTGTTGCACAAATTTGTTAATAAATGATTATTGTTTTGTTGGTTCATTTATGTATATCTTATCATTAAGGCATTCCATTTTTAAACCCAGTTTTAACTATCTGCAGCATTCCAGGAATCGCGCTCTTTAATTAGATTATAAATTCTTCAGGGGGAAGAGTCGGTCTCTCATTTCTTTGACTCTTCCAAAAGTCCAGCACAGTTCTTGGCACACTGGAGGGTACCTCACAGTTCTACGCAATTACTGTGTCCTTGAAAAATGAATGAAATAAACTTTTGGGGACAGTACATTTTCTATTAGGTAGTTGGGCTGGCTACTGAGTAAAATCTATTATGAATCGCCTCGCGAAGTGAAGGGTTCTTCTGTAAAGGGGAGGATCCTCCAGTCTTCGTGTATGTGTGAACTCGGAATTTCATAGACAGCCCTGTCTCACTATCGGTTTGGCACTTCGCCTTCCTAGGCCACAGGACGTCGAACCGCAGGCGACAGCCGCCTCCCGCGAGGGGGCGCCCGACTTCCCTCGGCGCTTCCACCCATACTACGCGGCCTCCGTCAGGCAGTGGGCGGAAATTTCCTTGCTGTCGCGCGTGACGTCACCGGAGGGCGAGGTCTGCAAGAGGGGGTGGGGCCTTCCCCTGCAGCGAGGGGCGGGGCCATCCCAACGCCGCTTTTGCGGCCGAAGTAGGTTGGGAGTGGAAGGTAGTGGCTGCTGTTCCGCAGTGTCGGGAAGATGGCGCCGCCAGTGGCAGAGAGGGGGCTAAAGAGCGTCGTGTGGCAGAGTGAGTGCGGTGGGGCAGGGGTTGAGAGAGGGAAGGCCGGGAGGCTGCCGTGCCGGGTCTCGTTTTGCAGCCCCAACCCAGCGGTCTGTTGAGTCGCCGCCGCGAGCACTTGTTGCTTTGGCATCTGTGTGAGGACTTCTTCCTGCTTTCCTGCCCTGCCCTGTTCCTTGCCAGCACCAGGGATGGGCGGGGTGCGACGGGACGCGGCCTTCTAGTTGGCGTCGGGCACCCACTCGCCTCGGCCGCGCTCCTGGCCGCGAAGCTCCGCCCGGGGTGAGCTGCCCTGGCCCGGCTTTCCCTCCCGCGGGGCCCGCGCCTGTCCTCGGCCGCACTCTCTACTCATCTCTGCTCTTGTCCGCTCTCCACCAGTTGGGGATGTCTCTCCATCCGAGACAATTCGAGCGCTGTTTATTCCGCCCCCATCTCCACCCCACACTGGAGTTTGCAAGGACTGTTTATTCTGCTTATTCGTGTTAGTATCAACCCGTGCTTTTCAAAAAAAAAAAACCCTCACTGTTTAACAGACTCCTCTTTCCCTATTCCGAGAGGAACCTACTTTCTGAAAAGTTCTTGAGAAGGGACCATTGGAATGACCGGGTGTCCAGCCGTGACATCTTCCTGCATAGCCCGGGCTGGAGCCGCCGCTCCTTCCGTTTTCCCTACACTCTCGGGGGCCCCCTCCCTGCTGTTAGGACCGGACTTCTTATTGGTTACTGATGTTCTGCGGTGTCATCCACAACTTTCATAAACATCGCTCCAAACCTAGGTCTGGCAGGTTAAAGAATGAAACCACCTAACAGGAATAACCATCATTGTCTGGCATTTCTGAGTTCAAAATAAGTATGGCCTAGTAGTGGAAAGGGTGTAGCATCTAAGTATTTCTTAGTCCAACTTGTTGAACAAAAAACAGAAATGATTTAGTCAGCAGAATTCTGGGAGTTCCTTGTCTAAAATTAAAAATCCAAATCAGTAACTGGGATAGTGCTTAACATATAGCAGGCACTAAGCAAATGTATAAATAGGTGAAAAATATGAAATTATCTTTTAAAAGATTAATTTTAAGGTTGGCGTTTGCTTTTTCAAGATTTACATGGCTGACTTTTTAAGATTTGGGGATGTTTTAAAACAGTGGTATTTAAATACATTTATGTGAAAATGGGTAACAAATTGTGTTGTATAAATAATTTCCAGATATATGTTATTAACATCAGCATGTATGCATTTAAGCCAGTTCTTTACATATTGAATCATAAGCTTTTTCCCTTTTTCACGTTTTCCTTCTGATCCTCATATAGATAAAGACATTGTTTTTATTATCTGTCATTCTGTGACTTCCTTTTTTAAATCAACTGACATTGACTCAACATTTTTCGTGCTGCTTCACAATCTTCGTAATTAACATTTTAAAATTGCTTTTTAAATACCTTGAGGTGGCAAAAAATTTTGATAGCAGAAAAGAAAAGAAAAAATTATGGCCAGGTGCAGTGGCTCATGCCTGTAATCCCAGCACTTTCGGAGGCCAGGGCAAGATGATCGCCTGAGCTTAGGAGTTCAAGACCAGCCTGGGCAACATACTGAACCCTGTCTTAAAAAATAATAATAAAATTAGATTTTAAAAATGTTACATAAAAACAAAATTAATCTTCCTCCCAACCAGACCCGTAGCCTTCCTCTCCAGAGACACTCAGGTTTCTTATAAATCCTTCCACAAGTTTTTTAATGCAATTACAAGCATGCATAGAATCATATGTTTTTGTTTTACTCAATTATCTTTGTTTTATGTCTTTTTTCATTCTGGTTGCTTTCTCTTTTATTTTGTTGGGCAAAATTTTCTTTTTTTAATTTTTGGATATTTACACAGTCATTTATTTAAATCAGTGTTAATATATTGAGTATGTACTCTGTTCTTTGATTTCCTAGAATTGACAATTGAGTGGGAGAAGACAGGTGCACAAGTACTTAAGGACTGCTGTATTAGCAGTATGAAATTTTGGAAGAAGGAATTATTTCCTGTATGGGAGGAGGTCAGGGAAGGCTCAAGAGGAAGTGACATATAAGATGTTTCTTGAAAGGTAGTAGGATTTTGACAGGCAGAGGGAAATCTGTGTCAAACCCCAAAGGTGACAAAGTAAGTGGTTGATTATGGAAGAGGGAACAATTCCTTTTGATCGAGTACAGGGTATTCATTGCAAGGGATAGGGGGACATAGACCAAAAAGTAGTTTGGAGCCAGATTATGAAGGGCCTGGTTGCTGTATTATTTAGACATTCTGTAGGCAGTGGGAAACCATTAAAAATGATATTTTCTCCTCCTTTTTCAAAGAGCAGTCACTAGCATTTTTGGCATTCTATTAAACAGTGCTGAGAGAAAGTGATTTTCTTGTTCCTATTTTGAAGATAAATTACTCTAAGATTTAATTAAGTGTAATGTTAGCGTGAAGTGCACTAATGATAAGTGCACAGCTGGATGAGTTTTTTACCCATGAAACTACCATCCAGATCACGATAAAAGAATGTTTCCAAGCACCCTATGGCCTTTCCCAGTTCAAGCTCTACCCTCTCTCCTAGAGTAACCAGTATTCTGACTTACATCACCACCAAATAATTTTATAATGGTGCCTTTTTACCCTTACACTATTATGTTTACAAGAAATCCTCCATGCCCTTTGTTGTAGTGTTTTCTTCAATAATAAATATTGAATTGTGTGCACCTGTAGTCCCAACTCCTTGGGAGACTGAGGTAGGAGGATCGCTTGAACCCGGGAGGTGGAGGTTGCAGTGAGCCGAGATTGCACCACTGCGCTCCAGCCTGGGCCACAGAGACCCTGTCTCAAAAAACAATATAAGAATAAATCTTCAATTTACTACATTTCTACCTAGAAATAATTGCTTTAGTATTTACTTTTGTATATATTTAGTTGGTTATACAGTAGTCCTTAGTTTTTTGTGTATGTGTTTTTTGTTTTGTTTGTTTTTGAGACGGAGTCTCGCTCTGTTGCCAGGCTGGAGTGCAATGCCGCGATCTCTGCTCACTGCAACCACCGCCTCCCAGGATCAAGTGATTCTCCTCCCTCAGCCTCCCGAGTAGCTGAGATTACGGGCATGTGCCACCATGCCCAGCAAATTTTTGTATTTTTAGTAGAGATGAGGTTTCACCATGTTGGCCAGGGTGGTCTCGATCTCTTGACCTCGTGATCCACCAGCTTCAGCCTCCCAAAGTGCTGGGATTACAGGCGTGAGCCACCGCGCCTGGCCAGTCCTTAGTTTTTATATATTCTGCTTTCATACAATTTTTGATCATTGTATCTTGAAAGCCCCTGGGTGGTCTTTCCCATTCACAGTTCAGCCTGTTTTTGTTCAGCTGACTTGTGATGATTAACTTGTGATGATTATTGCTTTGGTTTCCTGCCCCAGGTCCCTGGGTTTGCTTTTATAAAGATTCTTACCTGTTCACTGAATAATCTGGGCCAGGGGCAGAATCTGTTGGAATCATAATTAGGAATTTAATAACATGTTTTAGTTTTCTTTTTTTTTTTTTTTTTTGAGACAGAGTCTCTCTCTGTCGCCAGGCTGGAGTGCAGTGGCGTGGTGTAGGCTCACTGCAACTTCTTCTTCCCTGGTTCAAGCAATTCTCCTGCCTCAGCCTCCCCAGTAGCTGGGATTACAGGCACGTGCTACCACGCCCAGCTAAGTTTTGTATTTTTAGTAGAGATGGGGTTTCACCGTGTTGGCCAGGATGGCCTTGATCTCCTGACTTCATGATCTGCCCACCTTGGCCTCCCAAAATGCGGGCGTTACAGGCATGAGCCACTGCATGTGGCCTTTTTTTTTTTTTTTCTTTTTTTGAGGTGGAGTCTCACTCTGTTGCCCAGGCTGGAGTGCAATGGCTTGATCTCTGCTCACTGCAACCGCTGCCTCCTGGGTTCAAGTGATTCTCCTGCCTCAGCTTCCCAAGTAGCTGGGACTACAGGTGAGCGCCACCACACTTGGCTAATTTTTGTATTATTAGTAGAGACGGGGTTTCACCATGTTGGTCAGGCTGGTCTCGAACTCCTGACCTCATGATCTGCCCGCCTCGGCCTCCCAAAATGCTGGGATTACAGGCGTGAGCCACCGTGCCCAGCCATGTTTTAGTTTTCTGAGAATATAATTTCCCTTATGGCCTACAAGTCTGATTTTTTTACTTTTACTATTTGATTTTCAAAAACATTGTTATGATACACTATTTATAGAAGCTTGGTTTATTATTTCTCCATACTGAAATAATCATTGTAAGACTTGGTTTCTAGTCCAGGTTATACTTCTGCTGTTTCCTAACTTAAACCATGAGGGGTTTGGACTACATTTTCTTCAACATGTTTTTTTCAGCTTGAATTCTCCGTGATTCCATTTTTTAGATCTTCACTTTGTTATATTTTCTTTATTTCTGCTTGCATTCCTGATAGTTTTCTCTGATGCCATAGTTTTCTTTTATGTTGTTTTGTTTGGGACATAAATATTTGCTATTAGATTTTCATTTAAGGCTTTTTGCCTGACATCTTTTTTTTTTTTTTAATTGTGCTTTCTTGCTCCTCTTTTATATACTTAGGCATGATCTTAGTCCATCTCCAGCAAATTTTAAAAATCATATATATTAAAGATCTAAAATATAAAAAATAAGGCAATAAAATGTGGAGCAAATATAGGATAGTATGGGTTAGACTTTTAAAAAGTAACTGGTAACTCAGATGCCATAGAAAAGATTATATAAAAATTGTAAGCCAGGTACCGTGGCTCATGCCTGTAATCCTAGCACTTTGAGAGTCCAAGGTGGGATGATCCCTTGAGCCCTGGAGTTCGAGACCAACCTGGGCAACAAAGTGAGACCCCATCTATACAAAAAATTTTAAAATTAACCATGTTTGGTGACTTTCACCTGTGTTCCCAGCTACATGGGAGGCTGAGGCAGGAGGATCCCTTCAGCCCAGGAGGCTGAGGCTGCAGTGGACATTGATTGTGTCACTGCACTCCAGCCTGGGTGACAGAGCAAGACGCTGACTCTGAATAAAGAAATAGCGAGCATAAGCCCGGGCACAGTGGCTCATGCCTGTAATTGCAGCACTTTGGGAGGCCAAAGCAGGTGGATCACTTGAGCTCAGGAGTTCAAGACCAGCCTGAGCAACATGGTGAAACTCCATCTCTATCAAAAATACAAAAATTAGCCAGGTGTGGTAACGCATGCCTGTGGTCCCAGCTACTCAGGAGGTTGAGGTGGGAGGATCGCTGGAGCCTGGGAAGTTGAGGCTGCAGTGAGCAGTGATCATGCCACTCACTTCAGCCTGGGTGACAGAGCATGACTGAGTCTCAGAAAACAAAAACAAACTAAAGTTACTATCTGGGTAGCATTTGGACTAGTGGAAGACTAATTTAGAGATTAGGTAGAAGCCAGTCAGTGGAGTATGTTAAATAGTATAGTTTAGATTTTATTCTATAAGCAAGAGTGAGCATTTGAGGGAATTTCGAGGTGTGTATTAATATAATCAAACAGTTGTATTTCAGGAAGGTGACTCTGACAGCAGAGTGAAGAATGTATTGAAATAGCAAAGGTGTTGGAGGTGGAAAGCAGGAAATCCAGATAGGATTCTATTGCAATACTTCAGTGAGAATGAAGAATCAAGTTGATGCTGGGTGACAGTGGCAATGAAAAATAATAGCTACCAGAGAGAACAATCAATATGCCTAATAGGTGGGTGTGAGGAAAGGAGGAAATAGACAAAGACAATGACTAAGAAAATGACAATAATACTTAGAGAAATAAGTCTAAAGTAGTTTTCAGGGTGCCGTAATCTCACCTTGAGACATGTAGCTGCTTGTATCTGTATTGTATAATTGAATCACGTTCAAAGAGAGAAGGGCTGTAAGACTGTCAAAAATTGAAAGACTAATATGATAGATGAAACTTTGATGATGAATATGGTCTGAGGAGACCAGCCACAGGAGCAAATTCTCTTACCTTTGCTCTGAGAACAAGCAGAGCAAAGGTAAGAGAATTGAGTCTTGAGGTATATCCATATTTAGGATGCTAGAGAAAGGGATATAAGGTCAAATGATTTTCATTAGTATTTAGAGGAAATGCCTCCTTAATTCTATAGTATTTGTTGATATGATTTCCTTTGACTCCTCTCTAAACATATCTACCTGTGACTGTGTCACTTTTCATGGATGCCCTTACTATCTCCATAAAACTAGTTATTTCTTTAAGGCAATAACACTGACTCTTTAGGTATCTTCAGATTCTTTTTTTTTTTTTTCCTCTGGCAGACACAGATAGATCTAAGTATCTTCAGATTCCAAGACAGTTCTATCACTAGAAATTTAAAGCAAGCTACATATGTAATTTTAAATTTTCTAGTAGTCACATAAAAAGGTAAAAAGAAAAAAGTCAAATTAATATATTATATTTGACCTAGTAAGTTTTTTACATTCCTTTTTTTGTACTAAGGTTTTTGAAGTCTTGTGTATTCTGTACTTACAGGATATCTCAGTTCAGACTAGCTGCATTTCAGGTGCTCAGTAGCCAGATGTGTCTGGTTTCCACCATCTAGGACAATGCAGTTCTAAGGTTTCAAAGACTATAATGAGATGACTTCTGCTTAGGGAGCTTTTCTCCAATCTACTCCATCATACATTCCATGAGCATTCATTTCTTAAGAGAAAGACACAAATAAATCTGATAAAAACAAGCAAATGTCTTCAATTTTCAGCTTGTTTGAGGTGTAAAGAACGAAGCTAGCTTTGAAAGGAAAAGCAGCATAATATTTCTGTATCTGAGCTGTACCTGAGAAAATCCTTTATTTTTGCCTGTAGGGTTCTAGAAGCCAGTGCTTTTGGCTTAAATTATGGTTAAATATTTCAGACTTTCACCATAATTCTCATATAACACTATAATCCTCCTAGCAAACAATATATAATTATCTCAGTTGATATTTCTTAACACTTTCAAATCTTCCCAGTCACAATAAAACCTTCCAGCTCACAATTCTGAAAATGGCTATAAATAACTGAATTGCTTTTACTAACATTTCTGAAACCAAATATGTGTTTTATTCCCCCCTCACACCAACCAATTCTCCAACCCTGGACCCCAACTGTATTAGTGTCAGAATTGAAATGAATTGTAGGATATCCAGTTAGTTAGGAACTAGTTAGCTAGGAACACTAGTTAGTGTCAGACTCCACAGGTTTGAGGGCTCAGTCTCACAATACTGCCTTCACTTCAAATGCCAGTACCAAGTCCCTAGACCCACACTTCCGTCTGGCTTGGCTACAAAGTCAGGAATTCCCACAATCCCCCTTCCCTTTCAGGTTCATTAATTTGCTAGAATGGCTCACAGAACCTCAGAAAACACTTTACTTACTACCAGTTTATTACAAAAGATATAAATGAACAGCCAGGTGGAGAGGTACATAGGGTAAGGTCCAAAAAGGTCCTAAGCATAGGTGCTTCTATCCACATGGAGTTGGGTGTCTCACCCTCCTGGCACATGGTTTGTTCACCACCTTGGAAGCTCTCCAAACTCTCTTAAGGGGTTTTTATGGAGGCTTCATTATATAAGCATGACTGATTGAATCACTGGTGATCGAACTCAATCTCCAGTCCCTCTTCCTTTCCCAGAGGTCCTGGGGTAGGGCTGAAGGTTCCAACCCTAATGGCTTGGTCTGGTGACCAGCCCTCAATCTAAAGCTATATAGGGGCCCCTCACCCAAGAGTCATTCCATTTGCAGATGGAAGAGACACTTACCACTCAGGAGATTCCAAGGCCTTTAGGGGCTCTGTGCCAGGAACTGGGGGTAAAAACCAAAATTTTTTATTGTACCACAGTAACTATTATTATTTATACCTTCTGACAGAAGAGCCGTCATTTTTTAACATCACTTGTTATCAAAAACTTGTTGATAAATTTCCCAAAAGCATTAACTTAAATATAAATTAGGAAATGGAAAAGCTTAAGTTAATGAAATAACCATCTCATTAACAAGAATTAATGAAAAACAGGTTACTATAATTTATATTTTAATTATATTTTATGTATTACTATGTATTACTACTGATTTTAAAATCAATTGAACATTAATAAAACATAGTAAGTGTGGGAAATTGTTTTATTAAGAGAACAGATATTTGTGTAAATTGTCTACATGCGTTATTTAATACATAATGGAAAATGTTTTTAAATCAGTGAACTAATTTTTAAAACATATTTAGAGAATTTTGAAAATCATTGTAAGGAACATAATATTTATTGATTATAAATCAAGATTGAATATTGGTGTCCAAATGCTGTGATATGTATTGTTGAAAAGTGTAATGTAGGAAATCAGTATGAAAAATGTTTATGCAGATTTGATTGGCAGATATAATTTAGCAATGGGCAATTTAAGGATGTTCCCGTGGGTTTTTTGTTTTTATCTTGTTTTACTTGGGATTTAAGTAGAATAGGAAAAACCAAATCAGGTAATACTTTTAGAAATATTTTCTCGGTATGTTCATGTACTTAAATATATTAACCCTTTTTATAATACCTTTTAAAGTTAAAAAATTGATTACAGTTGAAATGTACTGTATAGGCTAGGCATTAGAATTGGATTTTTCCGTAGGGTTTAACAAATATGCATGCTTTTTATGTAGTTTAACAAATTTCAAATTGGATTTTTCCTTAGCCATTTTAGACTGTTTGAATTACTATGTTTCTGTTGATTTAATTCCTAAGTAATTCCTTTCTTTTTTAAACAGAGATAAAAGCAACAGTGTTTGATGACTGCAAGAAAGAAGGTGAATGGAAGGTAGAATTTGCATACCTTGCTCTTATAAAAAATAATACAAACTTTAAAAACAATACAGTATAAAAACTACATAGTATTTACATGGTGTTAGGTATTCTAGTATAAGTAATCTAAAGATGATTTGATGTATGTGGAAGGATGTGTGTAGGTTACATGCAAATACTACACTATTTTATGTAAGAGATTTGAGTATCCATGGAGTTTTGGTATACATAGGGGTCCTCGAACCCCCATGGATACTGAGGGATGACTATATAGGGTGTGGAATCACACTGCTTGGCTCTGAATACTATCTTCACCACTTAATTGCTTGGCTCCTTGCGCAAATTACTTGACCTCTCTCTGCCCCCATTTCCTTGTTTATAAAAATGGTGATGGTAATACCTCATATGGTAATTGTAAATATGAGGTGAATTAATCCATGGAAATGGCTTAAAACAGTGCTTTGTGCAATAATTGTTCTACAAGTGACAATTGTAATTTTAAGAAAATTTGATGTTAAACATAATGTCATTTAAAATGAATAAGCTCTGTGCTTCAAATTAGAAATATTTCTGTTTGCTTACTTATGTACAATACTATATGCATGTATACTGAGAAAATCTCTAGATTGTGCAAGATAAAAGATGAGATCATTTTGCCTACTGTCCTGATATTTTATGTTATAAAAGGCTTTATAAAAGTTAATGGATAAAATTCTTTTTTTCATTCTTGGTAATAGGATGCTTACAGTATTTTTTTAATTTGTGTTTGTTTTAAGATAATGCTTTTAGATGAATTTACCACTAAGCTTTTGGCATCATGTTGCAAAATGACAGATCTTCTAGAAGAAGGTATTACTGGTAAGTGTTATTTTTGGCATGAACACTTTTTAATTGTAATTGGGGGAGATCTGAAGTATTAAATTTTAGTTAGTAATTGTGTTTCTAAGGAGCTTATTTTTTAAAATTACTGTAGCCATAACAATTAGATTTAACATTCTTTTCTCTGAATCTTCTGTCAGTTTTTTTTTTCCTCAGCTGAGACATATAATTAAGACCCCTAACCAAGCCTAACTCAGTTGCCTTGTTGAGGTTCTTTAAATGTTTTGCTCATATATATATATATAAAAAACAAGTTTGTGTATTGATACACAAGCTTTACTTCAGTATTTTGATTTAGTTTATGGTTTCATGTATTGCTTTAAAGTGGGTATCAAGATTTATGTCATAAAATTAACTTGTACATACTTACAAATGCATAATGCTGACTTTGTAAATTTATCTTTATTACCAGAAAGGAGGCAAATAATTATAAGTTTAAATCAGTTTTAGTATGAAAATTTGAAATACTTACAGATCCTGAAAAAAAATCATAATGTCACAAGAAGTTATCTTCCTCTAGGCAGGATTATGTTATTGAGATATTAAACTATATTACCTATTGAGGAAAATACTAATATCTTGTAACATTCATAATCGTGTTATCCTTAATTCATCCTTTAACTCACTTATTAAAATTTGATCTTCATAATAACCCTATGAAGACAGATATCAAATACTCTCATTTCTAATGAGGAATCTGAGGCTCCAAGTGAAAAAAATTCATTTATATGTTGATCCTAATGTAGTTTATGTACTGTCTGTTACTCCTAACTTAATGAAGTTCAAAAATATACCCAGTATTTTCAAGAAAGTCTGACCGTATCATATTTATGTTTTGATGTTTATATATAAAATAATCTTTTTTTTTGAGACAGGGTCTCCCTCTGTCACCCAGGCTGGAGTACAGTAGTGTGATTTTGGCTCACTGCAGCCTCCTCCTCCTGGGTTCAAACAGTCCTCCCATCTCAGTCTCCCAAGTAGCTGGGACTACAGGCACATACCACCACACCCAGCTAATCTGTGTATTTTTTTGGATAGAAAGAGGGTTTCACCATGTTGCCCAGGATGGTCTCGAACTCCTGGGTTCAAGTAATCCACTTGCCTTGACCTCTCAAAGTGCTGGAATTACAGGTGTGAGCCACCATGCCCAGCCATAAAATAACCTTTATTGTTGATTACATATTCAATTTGTGGTCTTTCTGACCCTCAGTGTAAAAAGCTCTAAACTAGAAATTAGAAAATTGAAGCCTTGATTTTTCTACTGAATAAGTGAAATATTGATTAAGCCACTTAAGTTTTTTAAGTTCCAAAAGGTCATTCTGATGTGAAACTAGGGTGAGAACCATTTGATAACACATAAAAGCTCTGTGGAACTGCAGAGCTGTTATGCACTGTAGGGAGGTTTATTGCATTTTGTAGACCATCGTTTCTCACTGTATGCTCAGTATTAATAGATATTCTTCAAGGAAGGGATTCTGTGGCCAGTACATTTAGGAAACAGTATTAAACACAGCTCAACAGCTTTCTTTAGGACTTCAGAGTCTTTATATGCCAAGGTATAAGTAGATCCCCTGGGTAAAATGATAGTATTCAGTTTTCTTAACTTATTTGGCCACAGAAAGCTATTTTTGAGAAGCGTTTCATAGGACTGTATATCATAGAGCTCGCTGCTGTGGGATACCTTTGATATCCTCCAGACCCACCTAAGTTTGCTGTGGTTTAATTGTAGTCATATCTTCTAACTTAAACTCAAAACAATCCTTTTGAGTTCCACATTAGCTCTCCTGAAAATCCCTCTATGAAACTGGGCATTGGCAGGTTCAGCAGTCAGACTTTCTGTTGTCATTCAGGTCATTCATGAAAATATTTAGTAGTGTCTTGGGATTTAAAAAAAACTGGGAAAAAAATGCTCTGTCAGGATTTGCTACTTGAGTGGAGAAAAAAGTCAAGCGTAAACACCTTAAAAAAAATAGACTGAAGCTGGATACAATGACTCATGCCTATAATCCCAGTGCTTTGGGAAGCTGAGGCAGGAAGATCACTTGAGCTCAGGAGTTCAAGACCAGCCTGGGCAATATAGTGAGACTTTGTCTCTACTAAATCCAAAAAAATTAACCAAGCATGGTGGCACATACCTGTAGTCCCAGCTACTTGGAGAACTGAGGCAAGAGGATTCCTTCAGGGAAGTCAAGGCTGCAGTAAGCCCTGATTGTGCCACTATACTCCAGCCGGGGTGACAAAACGGACCTTATTTCAAAAAAATAAATAAAAAGTGAAAGACAGATTGGGAGTTAGATTATTCTTTTTCACTATTAAAGACCATTCTCTTTGTTTTTTTGGTTTTTTGATACGTGTGTACTTTTCAGTGAATGGAGAAGTGGCACTTTCTGTTATTAATAAAGAGATTTCAGAATATTCTCAGAGCCTGAGTTCTAAATCATATCTATCACAGTATTTTCAGTGTTTTAACATGTACATTATTCACCAAACAAAATAGTATGTATAGCATGGCTGTAAGACACTCCATTCTGAGCATTAAACAATTGAAATAAATGAGCACAGATTAAACCTTAATTTTTTCAAGTAAAATTATAATAGTTGAGAATGAAGAGAAAAAGATTAAATTTTTCCTTGGAAATATTATTTGATTGTCTAGTAGTAGTTATGATAAACCTCTACATTACTAATATACATTCAGGAATGAGAAAAGGAAATCACCAAATTTAAAAGAGAAGTCCAGCAGTAACCTCTCTTGCCAGTCACATTAATGTTAATTCTTTCTAGGCCCTTTGTCAACATGAATCTTGAAAGATGGTTCTCTGGATTTGTTGAAGGATACTTTAAATTAGTTTTAAGAAATATATATGTAGCTTTAAATAATTTGACAAAGTTTATTAACTTTATATTCACTTTGCTTTAGGTAATCTTATAAATGGCTTAATTTCCATAATTAAATATATAATTGACTAAATTCTAGTGATGTTCTGTTGCTGAAAAAGTACTTTATGAATATTTACGTGTGGTTTTAAAAGAATAGGAGTTAATTGGCAATTTATTTAAACAGCACTGTGGCAGGTGAAAACTTGGGCTCTGGAGTCAAATCTGGGTTAGAAGCCTGCCTGTTCTACTTTGTAACTGTATGATTGGATAAGTTACTTCTTTAAGCCTCAGTTTCCTCATTTGTAAAATACTTGCAAGGTTATTATGAATTTTAATGAATAATTCATGTAAGAAAATGAATTATTCATTTAAGAAATGAATAATTTCTTACATTGTTTATGTAAGAAAATGAAGAATTTTCATTTTTCATTTTTCAGGATTTTAAAATGTATCCGGTGAAGACAAAGAAAATGTTAAACCCAGTAAATGTTTTTGTTTTCATATTATTTGTAAATGTATTTTCATATTATTATAAATGGAAAATACAGTAAAGTTTATTTAAAAATTATTTTAAGTGTATAAATATTTGGTTATATAAAATGACCTTTTTTCTTGTTAGTTGTAGAGAATATTTATAAGAATCGTGAACCTGTCAGACAAATGAAAGCTCTTTATTTCATCACTCCGACATCAAAGGTGAGTATTTTGAGGCCTTAAAAAATAGGTTCATCAATATTTCACCATTGTTACGGTTTACTAATAGAAAATTCAAAGTAATGAAGTACACTTTAGTAGAAGAATATTGCCATAAACTAGTTTGCTTAGGAAAGTTTTTTCTGTTAGAAGATTATTTGCATTCTTCCCAATGAGAATGTATAAGTAAAAGAATTCCTTTTTTCCCATATGTGAAAGCAGAATTAAATTGTGTAAAATAACATTTCTTTGCATGTTTTGTTTTTCATGCAGTTCCTATTGAACTATACCTTTTGGGGGGATGGTAATATAGGTAAAAGAAATAATCTATAGTCTTGGATTACCTCTTTATCTCAGTGACTTTCCCGTAGCATATTTGTATTTATATATGAAGATGGATATATATGTGTGTATATATATATTTTATGTGAAAGGAAAGTCTTTAGTTTATAATCTGACCCTATGACCTAACTCATACTTGATGCCAACCTTTTAGAGCCAAATTATCAGATTTCTTTATTCTGTACAATATCTGAGAATGCATTTTTGAAAACCTGATCTCTCACTTATTCCCATGTAGAATGTTAATTTGGCAATCTCTGTTTCATTTCACTTCTAAAAAATTCTAACAGACATTAAAAAAAAAAAAAAAAAAAAAACTGATACTTTTTAGTCTCTACATGTTGGCTGCTAGTGGGTTTTAATGATATTTTATATCTTATCTGTAATATAATTCCATGAGAGAAAAATTCATAATTGGAAAAAAAAATGCAACTTAAAAAAATGCACCATTTTTCATCTAGCAAATTGACAGAGGGATTTAAAATATATATATATGGGTGTGTATGTGTGTGTGCATTCTGACTATTCTGGTTATCAGTGGATAATGGAGCAGAAACTACCATATACTGCTAGTGGGAGTATAGATTGATACAGCCTTTTTGGAAAATAGTTTGTAATTTTTTAATCAAGAACCTTAAAAAATGTTTTATATTTTAGAGTTTATTGTTAGGAAATAAATAAATGGTCTAGCTAAGTTTCTAGCAGTAAATAAATCTAATTAAATTTTAGCATTAATAAATAATAGGCCATATGATATCTGAATGAAATATATGAATGAAATGATAAATAAATGAAAACCCATGTGGCCATTAAAAATAATTTTTCTAGGGGTTGTTAGTGACCTAGATAAATGTTCATTTTGGATGTTAAGTGACAAAAGCAAGATACAAAATTGTATATTCCTCATTCTTACAGTCACCTACCAAGTTTTGGGTCTTTCTAATCACTTGATAGTTTAAGCTCCTCACTCACTGTCTCTCACTGCAGCACTTCTCCAGTCATAAGTCTTGGTGGTTTCGTTATCCATGTAGATGATACTTACAGTATGTTGGTTTCTAGTTCCTTAATCTGTTATCTTCCAATAGTCTTGTCTTATATGTTGTTTCAGTTTTCCTAGACCTCTTCATTGCCAATAAGAGCATCCTGTTCATACATATTACCTTACTCTTTTTTTTTCCCCAAAACCAAAACTGGTTAATATTACCTTACTCTTGTTACCTTACTACCTTATTAGCTATCACTGGCTGGAGAATATAGCATCTTAAAAAATCAGTTTATAAATTAAACTTTTAGCCAGTAAGGTTTTATTTTATCACTGAAACAAAATAATATTAGTCATTTCAAAAGGTAACATATTTAAATTAATATTTAATAAAATGTGTATTAACATCTAACCTTTTTTAAGTCTGTAGATTGTTTCTTACATGATTTTGCAAGTAAATCGGAGAACAAGTATAAAGCAGCATATATTTACTTCACTGACTGTAAGTCTTTTTAAAAGTTATTGCTTCATTGTTTAAAATTCCATTAGTTTTAAACTGTTGACTTTTTAAAAATCATCCAGCCCAAAATGTCATTAAAGTATCTACTTTTTATAATATTATTTCAGTCCTGGTGATTTTCTATTTATCATTTATTCTAATTAGGCTAGAAAGAATCTAAAAATGTAAGATTATATCTATCCTAATTCATACTAAGGTGATCAAAAATTAAAAGAAACTATTCCCAACTGCTTTCAAAAGACAATCATTTTGCTGGGGATGAGAGGGATAGGTGGAGAGGGCTAGCCCTCAAATCCTGTGCTGGTGACAGGAAGAAATATTTTTAATCAGCGTTTCAGTTAGGGATATGATTCTCTTGTAAAAAACAAAGACCTTTTGAGAGGGCACTGAAGAAAACAGACATCTGTTTGGCAAATATGAAGGGAGAAAATCTGTGACATTTATCTTACTCTGCTGTATGATCACATAGAAAACTAGTAGCTAAAGAATCACAGAGAAGTCCAAAGACACATACAATTCTGTCTTATGTTATATGTTATATAATATACTTCAAAATAAAAATATCACTTAACTAAATTAAGTCTTGGTCTCTGCTATTAGAGGTCCTCACTTTAAGTAGTATATCATTTTTCCTATGAATTTTTATCTCATGCCTAATAGTTTGGATTTTTAAAATGTCACACCAGGCCGGGCGCGGTGGCTCAAGCCTGTAATCCCAGCACTTTGGGAGGCCGAGACGGGCGGATCACGAGGTCAGGAGATCGAGACCATCCTGGCTAACACGGTGAAACCCCGTCTCTACTAAAAAATACAAAAAAGTAGCCGGGTGAGGTGGCGGGCGCCTGTAGTCCCAGCTACTCGGGAGGCTGAGGCAGGAGAATGGCGTAAACCTGGGAGGCGGAGCTTGCAGTGAGCTGAGATCCGGCCACTGCACCCCAGCCTGGGCGGCAGAGCAAGACTCCGTCTCAAAAAAAAAAAAAAAAAAAAAAAAAAGTCACACCATAAGTATTTGTTATGTAACCTTATTATACAGAGCGTCATGTTTATGGAATTGATGAAATTTAATGAATGTGAACCCTCTTTTAACTTAAGGAATCTTAAGGCTAAAGAATATCATGTTAAAAGAAACTAGGAGCCAATGGTTGGTATTCCGACCTAGATCTAATGGAATGATAAACTCTTTGATGAAAGGGGAAAAACACTGGCTCTGAGTTCCAGAACTTAGTATTATAGTGTCTTAGAATTCTCTAATGTTAGAAGGCTGCCTTTAATTGAAGGAGAAATTAATGATTTGTGTTGTATGGTTGTAGTATGGATCACTTAGTGGCAATTTGGAAAAGTAGTATAAATTTCTAAGATGTCCTGAAAGTGCTGCTGTTTGTTAAGTGATAAGTTTGGACGTGATTTTTCTTCCTAACAGTTTCAGTTTGCTCTGTTAGCAGATCTTTAAGGAAATATATCTGAGGTTATGGTGGATGTGAATAGGAAAGATGGAATTTCTGTTACAGTCCTTTTGACTAGAATATATCTTTTGTAAAGCAAATAACAATATTTATGTATGATTTATGTCCTCATAATAAATAACTCTCTGAAAGCCAGTAATTATGTATAACTATTCTTGGACATTGGAATGATTTATTTAAAAGGAATAAAGATTAGATGTAACTATATACTTTGGTTTTTTTTCCCCTCAGTTTGCCCTGATAATCTCTTTAACAAAATTAAGGCTTCTTGCTCCAAGTCAATAAGAAGATGTAAAGAAATAAATATTTCCTTCATTCCACATGAATCTCAGGTACTTTCTATTTTTATTTTTTAGTTCATGACAGGTTTCAAATTTGGTTTTATGGCTTATTTGTTAATAAAGTATATTCTAAAGATATTTTTTATATGTATTTGGTGAATTTTGAACCTAATCCACAAATAGACATTTCCCATGATGAAGTCAGAAGCATGAACAATAAATTGGAATTTAAAATGAATATAGCAGGGCTTAAATTTCATATCTGCCACCAAGTCCTGTGTTTGTCAAATTACAGAACTACTAGGTTATGAGATCAAGAGAGTTTTGAGCGCAGTCTTTGTTAGAGGACTCCAAAAAAAAGTATTTCATTTAGCTTGTGTAACCTTTTGTGATATTAAAACAAATGCTCTTTAATCAACTTTTAATATAATATTATATAAATTATTTTAATCTATAAAATGAAGGGATTTTTTGACTTGTTTTGCCTTTGGAACATTGAGCCTTCAATTAATAATAGCAATGATTATAATGATATAAGTAAACACTCATATAATACTCCCCATGTGTCGTATACTTTCCTGAGTGCTTTACATAAATTTATTCATTTAATCCTCACAATAGCCATAGGAGTAGATTGTACTTCTATCTCCATTTTGAAGATCAAGAAATCAAAGAGGTTAAGTAACTTGCCTCAAATCACACAGCTAATGAATTGTTAAGGTTTGTTGTGCTCTGTTCTCTGTGTTTGGATTCTAGCATTTTATAGAATTGAAATAGTTGACTGTTGCTTGAAACTGTGATCAATATTTTAAGGGATAGACAAGTCCTAGATAAGGGATTTATTTGATATTACTTTTAAGATACTGCTGGGTTTTTTGGGTTTTTTTTGTTTTTTTTTTTTTTTTGAGACAGAGTTTCGCTTTTGTCACCCAGGCTGGAGTGCAATGACGCAATCTTGGCTCACTTCATCCTCCACCTCCCAGGTTCAAGTGATTCTCCTGCCTCAGTCTCCCAAGTAGTTGAGATTACAGGCATGCATCACCACACCTGGCAAATTTTTTTGTATTTTTAGAAGATTCGGGGTTTCGCCATGTTGATCAGGTTGGTCTCAAACTCCTGACCTCTGGTGATCCATTAGCCTCGGCCTTCCCAAGTGCTGGGATTACAGGTGTGAGCCACCACACCCAGCGATACTGCTGTTTTTGACAAAGAAAGATAATAATCCAAATTATAAGATTTTAACACATCTGGTTAACATTAAACTGTTTTCCAAAAGTTTCCTTTAAACTTATTCTTTTAATATGTAAGATATAGTATAGGGTGAAAACCAGCTTCTGAAAATGATATAGGATTTAAGTGATAGTGTGAGAAATATTACAAACATTTCTAGAACATCTCGCTTCACAGAAGATAAATATAATTTTAGCCCCAGAATTTATTAAAATTCTGCAGTTGCTGTATTTGAAGGAATGATTTGTGTAGATATCTGAATAATTTGATGATGAATAGAAATAACCTGTCTTTGCATGTCTAGAGAATGCTCTTGAGGAGTTTCCACTTATCAGTCTTTACAAAATATTGTGATTATCTAAGGTCCCATCTGTGAATGGTTTTCCCGTAAGAATTTTTTTCTTTTAATTTACTTACTTGATAAGAGTCATAGGAGGGTCTACTTGACCAGTCACAGTGGCTCACGCCTGTAATCCCAGCACTTTGGGAGGCCGAGGTGGGCAGATTATGAGGTCAGGAGTTCAAGACCAGCCTGGCCAACATGGTAAAACCTCGTTTCTACTAAAAATACCAAAAAAATTAGTAGTGTAGTAGTCCAGCTGTAGTCCCAGCTGCTTAGGAATCTGAAGCAGGAGAATCATTTGAACTGGGGAGGCAAAGTTTGCAGTGAGACAAGATGGCACCACTGCACTCCAGCCTGGGCAACAGAGTGGGACTCCGTCTCCAAAAAAAAAGAGAGTCTACTTAATAAATCTGTTTTGGAGAAATTACACTGGAAATGTTTTGGATTTTTGATTATTTGCAAGTGAAAATATAAATGAAATACTAGGTGCTTTGAGCTATGAGCAAAGGCCTACTGAACATTTATCAAGATTATGTTGAGTGGACATTGTTAGATGCAAAGCAGTCTACTGTGAAAAGATGAGCAAAATATATGTCTTACCCTCATTTGAATACTATAAAGAAATTAAAAAGTATTAGACATCTTCAAAAACTATTTCAATCATGGTTAAATCAAGTAGGATTAGGCTCAACTAATTAAAAGAAAACTCTGGACTTTCAATGGATTAAACAACATGGAAATTTATTTCTTCCTAATATAAAAGAAGTCAGGAATAGGCTGTATAAAGGTGGTAATGCTGGCTCTATGAAATTGTCAGGGGTCTAGTCTCCTAGTCATGGCCCTTATGATCTAAGATGATTGTAAAGTTGTTGTTGTTGTTGTTGTTTTTTACTGTTACATCATTTTTTTTTTAATTTTAAGGAATATTATTTTAAAACATTATAAAAATCATAGGCTTATTTCAATATTTTAAATATCTTCTGTAACATTCCACTCAAAAGGTAGATAACAAAATTCTTCCCATAGGAAGGGTGCCAATGGAATGTGATATTATATTATTCAGTTATTCCATTTTTTCTTCTTACCTCATTTTTGCTGAAGAACCGCTCACTTAACATCCTGGGAGCTATCTTGTTGAAATTTGCCACCATCATGTTGGAGCGATGAACCTTCACCCATAGTATGATGAATGTGACATTGCTTACGTCTATCCTGTGGAACAGCTAAAAGGACAAGACCTCAGCATCACATGCCAACCAGTCTATTGGAGCAATCACACACATAACTACTTCTGCCAAAATCCTCCAGCTTAATTTTTAAATAGCTGAAATATAGTCAAGGCCATATGGGTACTGTACCTACCCTTTTCACACACATTCAATATTACAGCAACAGCATCCTGGGACAGGTTAGGACACAATCACATTTTTAAAAATCAAGAAGAAGTAAACATAAAAGAGTATTTGCACAAGGCAGAGGATCCTGTTTCTGGGCAATAGACACAAAACAACTGGCTAAAGAAATAGGTTTACAGATAGATACAATCTAGAATTTGATTCTTTGAATATTAAACTTGGAGACATAGCTGTATACATTCCAACATGCAATCTAATATTTTACATTAGTAGTTTCTTATTCAATAGTTAAAAGAAGAACCTATCAAAAACCAACCCAAATTATATTTATTAACCATTGGATAACCCCTTTTATCGTTTATTAACCACTTTATTCCAGGTTTGATTAGTGTAATCATGAGATTGTCTAGCCTAATGGTCTAGGGAAAATTCTGTGGTTGTAAGATGATGCCTCGCTATGGAACCATTAATTATTAAGCTCCAAGTGAACTGAAGCAGGTATTTATAAAACGATGAGGTATTTCCAAAAATATGAAAAACAGATAAGGCAGATGGTAACTCTAATAAGAGTCACTGAAGTATTATAATGGCACTCTGGAAATGGCTCATAGCAAAACCCAACTTTTTTTTTTTTTTTTTTTGAGACAGAGTTTCACTCTTGTTACCCAGGCTGGAGTGCAATGGCGTGATCTCAGCTCACTGCAACCTCCACCTCCCGAGTTCAAGCGATTCTCCTGCCTCAGCCTCCCAAGTAGCTGGGATTACAGGCATGAGCCACCACGCCCAGCTAATTTTGTATTTTTTTTTTTTTTTAGTAGAGACGGGGTTTCTCCATGTTCAGGGTGGTCTCGAACTCCCGACCTCAAGTGATCCGCTCATCTCAACGTCCCAAAGTGCTGGGATCACAGGCGTGAGCCACCATGTCTGGCCCTAACTTTTTTCTTTAACTTTTAGGTTTGGGGTACATGTGCAGGTTTGTTATAGGTAAACTCATGTCAAGGGGATCTGTTACACAGATTATTTCATCACCTAGGTACTAAGCCTAGTACCCAATAGTTATTTTTTCTGTTCCTCTCCCTCCTCCCACCCTCTACCTTCAAGTAGGCCTAGTGCCTATTGTTCCTCTCTTTGTGTCCGTGTGTTCTCATCATTTAGCTCCCACTTGTAAGTGAAAACATGCAGTATTTGGTTTTCTGTTCCTGCATTAGTTTGCTAAAGATAATGGCCTCTAGCTCCATCCATGTTCCTGCTAAAGACATAATCACATTCTTTTTTATGGCTGCTTAGTATTCTGTGGTATATATATATATATATGCCAATTTTTTTTTTAATCCAGTCTCCCACTGATGGGCATTTAGGTTGATTCCATGTCTTTGCTATTGTGAATAGTGCTGCAGTGAACATATACATACATGTGTCCTTATGATAGATTTGTATTCTTTTGGGTATATACCTAGTAATGGGTTTGCTGGGTCAAATGGTAGTTCTGTTTTTTAGGTCTTTGAAGAATCACCACACTGTCTTCCACAATGGTTCAATTAATATACATTCCCACCAACAGAATATTAGCCTTCCCTTTTTCCTGCGGCCTCACCAGCATCTGTTGTTTTTTGACTTTTTAAAAATAGCCATTCTGATTGGTGTGAGATAATACCTCGTTGTGGTTTTGATTTGCATTTCTTTAATGATCAGTGATTTTGAGCCATTTTTCATATGCTTGTGGGTCACCTATATGTCTTTTGAACAGTGTTCATATCCTTTGCCCACTTTTTAATGGGGTTTTTTCTTGTAAATTTAAGTTCCTTATAGATGCTGAATATTAGACCTTTGTCAGATGCATAGTTTGCAAATATTTTCTCCCATTGTATAGGTTGTCCGTTTGCTCTGTTGATAGTTCCTTTTGTTGCGCAGAAGCTCTTTAGTTTAATTAGATTTCATTTGTTGGTCGTTGCTTTTGTTGCAATTGCTTTTGGCATCTTTGTCTTGAAATCTTTGCCAATTCCTATGTCCAGAATGGTACTGCCTAGGCTGTCTTCCAGGGTTTTTATAGTTTTGAGTTTTACATTTAAGTCTTTAATCCATCTCAAGTTGATTTTTGTATATGGTGTATGGAAGGGGTCCAGTTTCAGTCTTCTGCATGTAGCTAGCCAGTTATCCCAGCACCATTTATTGAATAGGGAGTCCTTTCCACATTGTTTTTGTCAGCTTTGTCAAAGATCAGATGGCTGTAGGTGTGCGGCCTTGTATCTGGGCTCACTATTCTGTTCCATTGAACTGCGTGTCTGTTTTTGTACCAGTGTCATGCTGCAAAACCTTGTTTTCTATTAGGTTCATCACATGGGTGAAACCATTGTCAGTTGAAAACAAACAGGAGGTTCCATGGGTAGGCCCACGCCAAGGGAATTTTCCTCTTGTGGATCCACAAAAGAAAAATAATTTTGGTGCCATGCGGCTTGCACTTATCTGCAGCAAGACAGTCTAGTTCCCTTAACCCCATTGTGTGTCTGGGAAGAGATAGTGAAAATATTTCCATAAGAGGCATAGACTACAAGAAAGCTACAAGCTTGCTGTGCAAAGTTGTGAAAATGTCATGGTAAAGAAGCACCACATGCTAATTTATTATTTTTTTTTTTTTGAGACAGAATCTCATTCCATCGTCCAGGCTGGAATGCAGTGGTGCAATCTTGTCTCACTGCAACCTCCGCCTCCCAGGTTCAAGCAGTTCTCTTGCCTCAGCCTCCAGAGTAGCTGGGATTACAGGCACGTACCCCAATGCCGGGCTAAATTTTGTACTTTTAGTAGAGATGAGATTTCACCATGTTGACCAGCCTGGTCTCAAACTCCTTACCTCAAATGATCTACCCTCCTCGGCCTCCCAAAGTGTAGGGATTATAGGTGTGAGCCACGCTCCCGGCGTTTTTTGTTTGTTTGTTTTTTGTTTTTTTGAAACAGATTCTCACTCTGTCACCAGGCTGGAGTGCAGTTGGTGTGATCTTGGCTCACTTCAACCTCCATCTACTGGGCTCAAGTGATTCTCCTGATTCAACCTCCCGAGTAGCTGGGATTACAGGCATGTGCCACCAAGCCCAGCTAATTTTTTGTATTTTTAGTAGAAACGGGGTTTCACTATGTTGGCCAGGTTAGTCTCAAACTCCTGACCTCAAATGATCTGTCCGCCTTGGCCTCCCAAAGTGCTGGGATTACAGGCATGAGCCACCGTGCCTGGCTGATTTTAACAGCTTTTTTTTTTTAACTGGAGAAATCTATTTGCTATGTACACACCGCAGAAAAATTGCCCCCAACCCTGAAAAAAAAAGGTCATGCAAGAAAATCAGATTCATAATATAAAAAAAGTATGTATCTAAAGTAGACAAAAATATGGCTTATGTTTTAAAAAGAAAATATGTAAAATTTCACTATGAATTGCTTAGATTTGGATGTGACTTAGTACTTATTTCATATTAACCATACCCAGTTGCTATGATAAGTCTCTATGTTTTAGAATAGGTATTCTTTAAAAATACCTGTTTTTAAGCCAGAACATATACGTTACATTTGTGCATCCATGTGTAAGCCATCCTGCTTGGTATGGAACCAAGATACTAAAAGATTAATAAAATAATTTTTAAAATATTCAGTCACAGACTAGCAAAGAATATATTTCCTCAAGTTTTCTGGGCCACACTGCTGACTTGGATTAATGCAGTCTGAAATTTCAGATGTAAATACCAGTCAGTGGTTAGTTGTCAAAACTAAAAAGCAGTTGAGTTGGGAGGACCTTCACAATGTTGGCTCTTAAATCATAAGTAAAATTATTCTTAGAGCTGGACCATAGTAAGCAGAAAGCCTTTTCTTAGCTCAAACCCTACAAATTGACTCTTAACATTCATAACCATACCTTTTAGGTGCTTTAAAATGGCATACTGATTTTGCAGTCTATAGTTTGTCTATACTTTGTAAGAGATCAGGTAACTCTAGCACAAAAAAACTGTAATGTGGAACTGGGGAGGACTTCAGTGGCACTATTCCAATTTTATTGATCCATACTTTTGCTTTCAACCTTGCATTGAGACCTCCTTGTGTGTCAGTGTCTAACATGTCACCAACTATCACACAGTCCACAGGTTGTACTCCAAGGAGATTGCAGCAGTAATAAAATATGGAAGGTGCTGGCTTCTCCCCTCTCTGCTGTTCACCTACAACAGCTTGGACATAGGACTGACAGGCACAAGCCTCATGAAGAGTAGATGGAAGACAGGATCTGTATTTAAGGAGCTGATTATGGGTTTATAAAGATGAAAAAAGCATGTGGCAGTAGTCTTAAAAAACTTTTAATGATGGTGATGGAAAGTGGGGAGGAGGTAGAGGAAGAGGGAAATGGAGGAGATGTGAGTATAGAATGAGAACCAGCCCCCAGATTATCTTTGGTACATTGGGGTATTAGCTTAGATTAATTTGTGGTAGGAACCCCCCAGATCTCAGTGCATTACAACAACAAAGGTTTATTTCTCATTTGTGTTGTCCATTGTTGTTTGGCTGGGGCTTTGCTCTACATCCTCTACTTTCTAGTACTGAGGCTGAAGGGCTAGTCTGGGACATAGCCAAGGGAAAAGAGAAAATAGTGGAGCCATACAATGGCTTTTAAAGCTTCTGCTGGGAAGTAGCACGTGTATCTTCTACATACATTCCAGGCCGAGCACAGTGGCTCACATCTGTAATCCCAGCACTTTAGGAGGCCGAGGCGGAAGGATCGCTTGAGCCCAGGAGTACTAGACCAGCCTGGGCAACAAAGTGAGGCCTTGTCTCTGCAAAGAAACTTAACAAAGGAATTAGCCAGGTATGGTGGCACATACCTGTGGTCCTAGCTGCATGGGAGGCAGAGGCGGGAGGATCGCTTGAGCCCAGGACATCAAGGCTTCAGTGAGCTATAACCATGCCACTGCACTCCAGTCTGGGTGACAGAGTAAATCCTCATCTTAAAAAACAAAGACAAAAACAAACCTACACATGACCACGGCCAAACCTGGTATCAGTGGGTGGGAGGGAGAAGCCTTGGGCGACTGTGCAGTAAAAGTTTTTGAACAAATATGTTATCTCCTGCTGTGGGATATTACACTATGAGGAAGCCACAATTCAAGTGTGGGGTGCTTGTTAACTGTTAATACAGCATCCTAGCCTTTGAGCAGGAAAGAGATAAGTGGGTGAGCCACAGCTAAATTTTTATCTATGTTCAGGCTGCTGTTGTTGGTGCTGGGTTATGTCCAGAGAAATGAATGACTGTGTGTAAAAGGAAATGCAAGACATTTATTCATAATTCATTACTTAACCTATAATTACTTGCCTACTTTTACTTACAATAAATTTTCATAGTTTAAGAGAAATTGTCATTGTTTAAAAAACAACAAAACTTAGTTTAATGGGGAACTCTCAATACAATTTAGGGAGCTCCTGCTTTTATATCCTCCAAATCCTCTAATCCAGTTCTTTGTGCATAAGTAAATTATTTTGTTAATTGAATGAATGTATCTGAGGTTTTGCTGTACATACGTATAGTAAGATTTACATTATGTCTAGCACAATGCCGTGTCTTTTGGGGAAGTATGTCTCTTATTTTAAGGACATGAAGAGTATAAGCTAAAGAACTGTATCAACTATGGGAGATTTCTGGGTTACTGTCTAATGGATTAAGGGTTTTAATTTATGTCTGATATATAGGCCGATTTTGGTACTGTTGTGTTTCTTTGTACTGGGAGTTAGATTTTTATTTTAGTTTGACTACCTCAGATTCCTTCACCTGTTGCACGGGTAGTAAAAAGCAGACAGTACAATCTGTATATGAAACAAGATTGAAGGAGAGAGAGTAAGCAGGAAAGGAGAGTGAGAAAGAAAGGATGAAATCAAGATGACAGAGAAAATGAGATTTGATTAAGGTAAAGACACAGTTGTTGCAGGAAACAGCATGGTTAGTGCAAGCATTTTTTTAACTGCCCCAAATAGTTGCCACATTTTCTTGATGTGTGTGTGTGTGTGTGTGTGTGTGTGTGTGTATATATATATATATATATAATTTTTTTTATCAGGTCTCCAGATTGACAGTGAGTTTTTTTGTCTTAGGTGTATACTCTTGATGTACCAGATGCATTCTATTACTGTTATAGTCCAGACCCTGGTAATGCAAAGGGAAAAGATGCCATTATGGAAGCAATGGCTGACCAGATAGTTACAGTGTGTGCCACCTTGGATGAAAATCCCGGAGTAAGATATAAAAGGTAGGACCCTCAGCATCTGCACATGTTATGCTTCCTATTTACCATTCACTATAGAGGTAAGTAATGTCTCTGTACCTTTGCAGATTGGTTTACAAAATTTATTTCCTTTGCATAATTACCATGCTGTACATATAGGAGATTTAAAGCTTGTGGTTTAAATTTCAGAATAGCAAATAGCTTCTGTTACTGAATTTCAGAGCCTAAATTCGGTACATTTTACAGACAGTTTTTCATCACTTTAAGGAATGCTTAGAGGAAATGTCTTTATAGTCACATAGGGAATACAGTGTTACAATTAATGCTTTTCATTAAATCACCAGCAAATCTAAATGGCCATATTCTCTGGATATCTGTTACAATGTCTAAGTATCTAATCTCAGTGCCTATTCTAAATAAATTTTGGGGTTTTTTTAAAGAGGTAAAATTTAACTTTAGTACTATATACTTTGACTTATATACTTCTTTTTAAAAATTTTTTTTACTGTAAAGTTTACTGTAAAGTGCATAAATTGTCTATATAGTAAGTCCTCACTTAATGTTGTTGATGGATTCTTGGAAACTGACAAAACCAATCTTACCATAGGATAATTGATATAAACAAGAATTAAGTTCCTTGGTTATGTAATGTCACCAAACTTCTGCATAAAGACGTGAAACACTTCTAATATTAAACATTGAAAGAAATGTGACTGTATGTACATTTAAGAAAGATTAATAAAAACGAGATCATTATTTGCCCAGTTATTCTAGTTCAGGCTCATTAGAAGGATGACCAGAGCTCATCCCAGCAGCTCATGGCACAAGGCAGGAACGCACCCAGATTAGGATACCATCCCACTGCAGGGCACACTACACACATCCACTCTCACTCGGACTGGGACAATTTAGACATGCCAGTTAACCAAACATGCTGCACATCTTTGGGATGTGGGAGGAAACCGGAGTACCAGGAGAAAACCCATGCAGACATGGAGCGATCATGCCAATGCCGTACAGACAGTGGCCCCAGCCAGGAATCTATTTTTTTTTTTTTCCTCAGCATTATAATGAGATGACGAACAAAATGACATTATTTGAGGACCTGCTAGATATGGCATGATAATTCATTCCAAAATGAACATATCCATCTCACCCTACCAAGATCAAAAAAAAAATAGAACATTAACAGCATCTCAGAGGCCTCTCTCGTGATCCCTCCCAGCTCTCCCGTCCCCTTTTCTTCCCTAGAGATGACTGCCATCTGACTTTTAACGTATAGTTTAATTTTGCCTGATTTTGAACTGGTAGAAATGGAACCACATGATATTTTTTGTTTTTGACGACTTTGCTCAGCATTGTTTTCTGAGAGTCATCCATGTTGTTTGTTGTGTGTGTCAGGCAGTTTTAGTTTTAATTTTGGTCTGCTAGTTCATGTGTGATCCTCTCACCTCAGTTTCCTTATCTATGAAATAAGAATGATTAAATAATACCTACCTTATACAGTTGTTTTTAGAGTTAAATGAATTAATATCTATAAAGTATTCCTCACTAATAAATATGGTAATAAATATATTGCACTACTTGTAATAAGTGTTATTACTCATTTGTCTTTTAAAAAGTCCTTTAATTTGAACATTGGCATTTGTCAAGTTAGCTGGCTGAACTGTTTGATTTTAAATTCATGTAGTACTTTAAGTCACATTACTCTTCACTTACCATTTGAAAATTCCACTATGAATACTTAGAAAAAGTATAGTGATCTCCTGGGAGATTAAGTGATATCCTCAAGTCAGGTATTACCAAACAAGCTCTTTATTCATACCTTGGGTATTAGAAACATTCTTTTTCTTACTTTTTTTTTTTTTTTTTTTTGAGATGGGATCTCTCCATGTTGCCCAGGCTGGTCTCAAACTCCTGGGCTCAAGCAATCCGCCTGCCTCTGCCTCCCAAAGTGCTGGGATTACCTTTTTCTTATAAGAGATGTGCTAATTACATTCTGGACTCAGTGGAGCTGAGCTAAGTGGTTTGGCTCCTGGTAAGAGTTTAGTAACTGTTGAAGCTTCTGCTGTTGGTGATTGGTTATGTTCAGGGAAATGAGAAAACATAGCCAATTTATAATTGTGTTGCTCACATAGGGGCTAGTTTTGAGTTACGCTAATAAATAATCTGTAATCCTGTCTTTTAAAATTCTACCTGCTTTCACAAAATATTCCTTTACACTTTATCGACTTTAAAGTATAATTTTAAAATGAAATTTCTTTCTTTTGAAAATATTGTACAAAAAGTTTAATGAATTACCCTTTATAGATGTTGCTTTATTTATTTATTTATTTATTTATTTATTAAAGACAGAGTCGTGCTCTGTCGCCCAGGCTGGAGTGCAATGGCATGATCTTGGCTCGCTGCAAACTCTGCCTCCTGGCTTCATGCCATTCTCCTACCTCAGCCTCCCAAGTAGCTGGGACAACAGGCGCCTGCCACCACACCCGGCTAATTTTTTTGTATTTTTTAGTGGAGACGGGGTTTCACCATGTTAGCCAGGATGGTCTCGATCTCCTGACCTCATGATCCACCTGCTTCGGCCTCCCAAAGTGCTGGGATTACAGGCGTGAGCATTATTTGTTTTTAAGGTATAAGACCTAAAGATTCTGTAAAACTTTGAAGCCCTCACAATAAGACCTCCCATTTTCGAGGTTGGTGTGCTGGTGAAGAGCCTTTTTCTTTCTCTCTCTTTTTTCTTAATTTTTGTGGATACATAGTAGGTGTATATATTTATGGGGTACATGACATATTTTGATACAGACATACAATGCATAATAGTCACATCAGGGTAAACGGGGTATCTATCACCTCAAGCATTTATCCTTTCTTTGTGTTAAAAACAATCCAATTATACTCTTAGTTATTTTTAAATGTACTGTAGTCACGCTGTTGTGCTATCAAATACTAGATCTTACTCATTCTACCTATAATTTTGTACCCATTACCCATCCCCACTAAACCCTTGACCACCACTCCTGCCCCTTTCCAGCCTCTGGTAACCATCTTTCTACTTTCTCCATGAGTTCAATTGTTTTCACTTTTAGCTCCCAGAAGCAAGTGAGAACATGAGAAATGTTCTTTCTGTGCCTGGCTTATTTCGCTTAACATGGTGACCGCCAGTTCCATCTATGTTGTTGTAAATGTCAGGATCCATTCTTTTTTATGGCTGAATAGTACTCCATTCTGTCAATGTGCCACATTTTCTTTATCCATTCATATGTTGCTTCCAAATCTTGGCTGTTGTGAATAGTGCTACAGTAACATGGAGTACAGATTGATATACAGATTTCCTTTCTTTTGGACATATATATTTAGCAGTGAGATTGCTGGATCACATGGTAGTTCTCTGTTTAGTTTTTTGAGGAACCTCCACATTGTTCTCCTTAGTAATTATACTAATTTACATTCTCACCAACAGTGTATGAGGGTTCTCTTTTCTCCATATTCTTGCCAGCATGTGTTTATATTGCCTGTCTCTTGAATAAAAGCCATTATAACTGAGGTGAAATGATTGCATTTCTCTGATAATTAATTATGTGTATGAGCACCTTTTCATATACCTGTTTGCCATTTGTATGTCTTCTTTTGAGAAATATCCAGATCTTTCGCCCATTTTTAAATCAGATTATTTTTTCCTATGGAGTTATTTGTGCTCCATATCTATTCTTATTAATTTTTTGTCAGGTAGTTTGCAAATATTCTCTTCCATTCTGTGGGTTGTCTCTTCACTTTGTTGATTGTTTATTGTGCAGAAGCTTTTTAACTTGATGTGATTCCCATTTGTCCATTTTTGCTTTGGTTGCCTGTGCTTATGGGGTGTTACTCAAGAATGTCCCACAGAGAAATCTGCCCAGTTCAGTGTCCTAGAGAGTTTCCCCAATGTTTTCTTGTGGTAGTTTCATAGTCTGAGGTCTTAGATTTAACTCTTTAATCCATTTTTATTTGATTT
Organism: Macaca fascicularis; assembly: GCF_037993035.2. NCBI lineage: Eukaryota > Metazoa > Chordata > Mammalia > Primates > Cercopithecidae > Macaca > Macaca fascicularis. The sequence goes on along the minus strand of NC_088375.1, from coordinate 125,673,980 downwards.
TTGTATATGGCAAGAGATAGGGGTCTAGTTTCATTCTTCTGCATATGGATATCCATTTTTCCCAGCACCATTGATTGAAGAGACTATCCTTTCCCCAATGTATGTTCTTGGCACCTTTGTTGAAATTGAGTTAATGGTAGATGTATGATTTGTTTCTGGGTTCTATATTCTGTTCCATTAGTCTCTATGTCTGTCTTTATGCCAGTACCATGCTGTTTTGGTTACTACAGCCCTGTAGTATATTTGAAGCCAGGTAATGTGATTTCTGCAGTTTTGTTCTTTTTGCTTAGGATAGCTTTGGCTATTCTGGGTCTTTTGGGGTTCCATCTACATTTTAATTTTTTTTTATTTCTGTGAAGAATGTCATTGATATTTTGATAGGGATTGCATTGAATCTGTAGATAACTTTGGGTAGTATGGACATTTTAACAATATTTGTACTTCCAATCCATGAACGTGGAACATCTTTCCTTTTTTTATTTCCTCTTCAACTTCTCTTACAGAGCTGTTTTTCAGCATTTTTCTTGTAGATTTGGAAGTTACACTAATACCACTGGTCCTGAAGTTACAATTTAGGGTACAGTGTTATTTTAGAAGATAATGATATACAAGATTTTATGCAAAAGACATTGGAAAGTTGATGATGTTAGCATGTGGGCAAATCTCACACTGCTAGTGGGAGGGATGTTGATCAACTAATTTGTAGAGTAATTGATAATATTGAAAAAAGTACGTATATGCTGTATGACCCAGAAATTATATTTTTACGTGTAATATACCTAGAGAAACATGTACATGTAATATACCTAGATACATATATACCAATGTTTGTTTCAGTGTTTATAATAGTATAATAAGAATGACTCATATGTCCATCTTTAGAGAAATCAATACATAAAATCCAGTATAATCATGATGGAATACTATATAGGAGATAAAATGAATAAATCCGATATGTGTGTCAATGTCAATGTAGATACATCTCAAACACACACACATACACAAACACACACACACAAAAAAAAAACAGAAATGACTGGAGGGAGAATATACATGAAATTAATGACACTGGTTGTCTTGGTTTGAGGCAGGGGTATGGGAGAGGACCAGGACTTAGGAGCAAAATAAAAGGAACTGCAGCTTTACATGTAATATTTTATTTCCTTTATATTAAAAAATCTGAAGCAGATATAAGATTTGTCCTTGTAAATTCCAAATATATCGATATAACATTATTTGATATATTATCTGAACTTTTACATGTTTATAAAATAATTTTTCATTTTGTAAACATTTTTAAAATTCTATGGTTTAATTTTAGAATTAAACTTCATGATATTATAAAGTATATACTGAAAGAAAGATAATTGTTGGACCTTTTTTTCCATGTCTAGTAAACCTCTAGATAATGCCAGTAAACTTGCACAGCTTGTTGAAAAAAAGCTTGAAGACTACTACAAGATTGATGAAAAGAGCCTAATAAAGGTAATGTATGCAAGGCAAATAGTGACTATGCATAAAGTCTGTCTTATTTCTTTGTAAGCCAAAGAAACTTGCTCATTCATTTTCTAGTATTGATTTTGGAGTCATTAACATAGATCTTCAATACTGATTTGAGAATCGTTAACATACACAGTTGGCAAACCTTAATAGATGGTATGGTTTAGAGGGGACTCTATTAACTAACAGATTTTGAAGTCAGCACTGTGCCCAAATCTAGTTCTGCCATTTAATTCATAGTTAATGTCTATTTGGGCAAATTATGTAACTTCTATGTAACTACATTTTCTTTTCTATAAAATGGGAATAATAAAAGAATACCTATTTTAAAAGTTATGATTAAGTGAGTTAATACATGCAAAGTCCTTCCAGTAATGCTTGCCATTGAGTAAACATTTAATAAATGTGGGAATTCCTATTATCACCAGCTCTGTGACCTTGAGTTTGTTTTTCCATCTATGAAATAGATGAAGTAATATATACCTTGCTAGGCGGTGTGAGGATTAAGTTAGTATGTAAGTGTATTTGGCACCAATGGGAATTTAATAAATGGCAGCTGTTGTTATCCTATGGAGATAATATAATCAAAGACTAAGGTTGAAATCTGGGAAATACCAGCATTTACATGTGGGTGAGAGAATGAAGAGCTTGAGGAGACTGACAGAGGTGGTGCCAGAGGGCTAGGAAGCCATATTACAGTAGCTGGAGAATGAAGAAAAGGAACTGTTGCTAGTTTAGAAGAGGAGTTGTGCCAGGAAACCACCAATTAGAATACTGTGTAATAAGTGGAATGTAATAAGAAGAATACAGAGAGTATAATGGGAATATAGTCCCAGGCTTATCTTCTTCTAAACTGGAGTGTTGGAAGGCATCCCAAGAGGAAAGGCCCTTTAGCTTGAAGAATGAGCATAACATGATAAAGAGGGAGTTTATTGCATGGAAAACAGGATTCTTCAGGTAGAGGCAATAGAGAAAAAGGCAAAATCCACAATTAAATGATGTGGCTGGAATGGAAGATATAAACTTAGATGTTAGGTTAGTTACCTTAAAAGTTACCTGTTTTTGGTTTAGAGGCCTAGTGAAGGCTGTTATTCTGGTTGTAGTTTTGAAGGCAGAATGGCTTAGTACACATAGTCGATAGTGAATAAATGTTTGTTGAATGAAGAGATATACAATCAAATATGCTTTTAGTCCTTCATGTGTTCAGTGGAAAAAGAGCAAAATCCATAAAAATTAAACTTGTCCTTTCCATTCTTTCTGCCTGGAAAATTAATCATCCTTCAAATACTTGATACCTTTCCTTTATTCAGGGACACCTGATAAAGTGATAAAGTGTCACCTCATTTTTGAAGGCTTTCCTGACTCTTCAGGCCAAGTGATGCTTCCTCCCACATGCTGTCATAAGCCCTAAGCCTGCTATAGAACTTATATTGCACTTTTTCCTATTTATATTTCTGAAGCTTCATAGTTCACATTTTTGAGGGCTTGCTGTGCTGTGTTTCATGGTATGATTATATTTAACCTTTACAATAATCTTATAAGGCAAAGATTCCATAATTGTGTTTCATTTTACAAAGAGAATACTGCCATATAAACAAGATAAGCATTTTGTCCAAACTTGTACTGCAAGATTGTGATCAAAGCTAGACTCAAATTCAGACCTGGCTGATTTCCAAGGCTGTGCTCTGAACCACCATATCATACTGTCTCAAAATTTAATTAAATAAATGTGCTTAATTTTAAAATATTTTAAAAACATAGCCTATAAAATATACCTGTTATATGTAAATAAATAGAAAATGTTTGTATAATGAGTTATAGTTATTTGTTATTGCTTTGAATAATAATCCAAAGAATTTATTACTTTTTAAAATGAAGTATGAAAGATACTGACATTAACAATATGTTTCCAGCACTATTATTCAGTTTAGTGATGTTTGCGAATTAATGATAACAAGGCTTTCATTGTGATTTATCATCTTAGTTGGTATCAGTACAGTCTTTTAAAATAGCATAACGGTTAAGAGCACAGACGTTGGAGCAAACCTGCATTTGAATCTCCATTCTGCCTCATACTACCTGTGTGATTTGGGCAAGTTACTTCATTTCAGGCTGCAGTGCCCTCATGGTCAACTGGAGATGATAATGCCTGTCTCACAGGATTATTAAAAGAATTTGATGAAATAATCCATGTATTTTTGTTTAGTAAAATGTCTAATACATAGAGCTCAAGTAGTAGCTACCATTCATAATTTATGCTTTTTGGAACTCAATTCATAAGAAAATAGATTTAGTGCAAACAAAATGTTACTTTTTTAAAAGGAACTTTCAGGTTATTATACAGTTGTCCCTTGGGAAACACAGGAGGGTTGGTTCCAGGACCTCCTGTGTATACCAAAATCCACACATACTCAAGTCCTGCATCAGCCCAGCAAAACCTACATATCTGGAAAGTCAGCCCTTCGTACATGCAGCTTTCACATCCTGCGAATACTGTATTTTCTATCTGTTATTTAGTTGAAAAAACTGAGTGTTAAGTGTACCCACGCAGTTCAAACCCATGTTATTAAATGTACCCTCTTACTCTAATTACAAAAGCTTTTAGTTATGTAGTCTTCATTTTTTCTCTCATGCTACTCGGATTTTTCTTTGTGTTATTATAACTTCACATTCTTAAGACAATTAACCATTTGTTTTGTTTTGTTGTATGTTTTTGGTGGGGAAAAGGGATAGAACTTAGGAAAAGCCTGCTTTGTATTCTAAGATATTAAAAGTATGTTCACACTAAGAAATTGAAGCTGCCTAAGATGATTTTATCTTGTTATTCTAGGGTAAAACTCATTCACAGCTCTTAATAATTGATCGTGGCTTTGATCCTGTGTCCACTGTCCTGCATGAACTGACCTTTCAGGCAATGGCATATGATCTACTACCAATTGAGAATGATACATACAAGCAAGTATATCTTGAAGGGCATATGAAGGGCATATACAAACAGGATAGAATATGAGCATTTAATGATTTATATAGGCACCGGAAATCCAAAAGCCCCTGTAACCTTTTCTATTCAGAGACTTTATCCTTCTCTTATTCCTACAGTTATAGTCTTTCACAGATATGTTGACCTTGTAAATTAAAGCGTAATTTGATTGCTTTGGAGCATTTTTGGTGTGTTTGCTTCCTTAACTATGTGTACAGCAGAGCTACGTTTAAACACATGGAATTTGACCCTTTTACTTTTAAAAGTAAATATCAGGCTCACTATCATAATTTATTGAAGGAGAAACCATATTCAAAATTGTTAGGCTATAATTGTTCTGAATCATACATTCAAAAGTCTGTGTCTTATCAACATAATGTATTTTAGAAGATTGGAACACTAGAAAACTAAATAGGATGGCTGTTGAGAGCAACAGGCATAGTTTTACCATTTTGGTACCTTCTACTGAGTTAATCTTGGCATAAACATATTTACTTTAAAAGTAATGTCAAATAAAAACCTAAATGAAAAATGAAATAGTTTTTCTATCAAGGAATCATCTTACTGTATCTCTATCATTTATGGTGTGTGTTATGTTTTACATACATTATAAATGTTATTTGATATCATGATTTCTAAATCCAAACTGGTATTTGTCAGCTAAGATTCACTACTTGAGTACACTAATAAAAATGAAAATTAGTTTTCTGAAATTTTATGTTTAAACTAATTTGGTAGTTTTAAGATACAGACACTTGTGATAGTGATGATACTGTTTTTTTCTTAAATATTGTTATTGTATTTTCTATTGTATTTTTATTTGCATTCTGGTCGAATCTTGGTTTCTGAGTTTTTCTCTATTATCTGTATTAATGTTAGATAACATAGCTATTTTTCTAATATAAAAGTTATTTTAAGCAGTTTATTCAGAGGGGATATTATTTACCTCTGTTACCCTTTAGGTCTCTAAACCTGCGTTGCTCAAAAGGTTTAGAAGAGAAATAATAAACCAATGGATAGTAAAGGATTTAGTTCCAGACTGTAGATATAAATTTTAGACATTTCTAACCTAATATTTAAAATATGTATCTCTTTAGGTTTGCTGGCAAGCAAAGCAAGGTTTAATTTTTTTTAAGTAGAGACTTTTTTAAAAAGCCACTATACTCCCTTCTTTCTGATTCAAAAAAATTCAGAGATAAGAATTCGATGGGAGTAAAGCTCCCTGTGGTTTGGGCTCTATCACAATTTTTTTTTTTTTTTTTTTTTGAGACAGAGTCTCACTCTGTCACCTAGGGTGGAGTGCAGTGGCATGATCTCGGTTCACTGCAGCCTCTGCCTCCCAGGTCAAGTGATTCTCCTGCCTCAGCCTCCCAGGTAGCTGGGATTACAGGCACCCGTCACCACACCTGGCTAATTTTTGTATTTTTAGTAGAGGCGGGGTTTCGCCATGTTGGCCAGGCTAGTCTTGGACTCCTGACCTCAGGTGATCCGCCTGCCTCGGCCTCCCAAAGTGCCGGGATTACAGGGGTGAGCAACCACACCCAGCCTTCATCACAATTTTTTATGGAAACAGAATACAAAGCAGGAAGCTCTAAGTGTCCAGATTCAAGTTTTCATGTTGGTGACTTCTTTAAATTTAGTTTTTTTTTTCCGTTTTGTTTTGTTTTTTTGAGACAGAACCTCACTCTGTCGCCCAGGCTGGAGTGCAGTGGCACAATCGCCTCATTGCAGCCTTCATCTTCTGAGTTCAAATGATTCTCGGCCTCAGCCTCCCAAGTAGCTGGGACTACAAGTGTGTACCACTGCGCCCAGCTAATTTTTGTATTTTTAGTAGAAATGGAATTTTGCCATGTTGGCCAGACTGGTCTCAACTCCTGGCCTCAAATGATCCACCTGCCTCAGCCTCCCAACTAAATTTACTTTTAAAATGGGATATTCATATCACCTGAGTATTGTCAGGCTTGCTACTCTTATCTTTGTTTACAAATCACTTATAAGTCAAAGGTATTGTATAAGAACAAAGTGGTATTTTAAATGACAAAAGTGCTTTCATCCTTAGTGCAGCCTTATATAATTGAGCACAGTGATTCTGTCTTTGGACATCTGTAATCCACACAGGTGGATGGTTTTACAGAATTGATGTGTAATTTATGGGGGCTATAGAAACGATTATATTCATATAGCGAAGTCTACATTTAGTATTTGTAGTTCAGAGCTAGGAAAATTCAGTGCAGTCCTTCCTGATCTTGACTCAGGAAATCAGGTAGTTTCAAGAATGATTCCATCTTCTCTAGTTCCACAAATGGAAGGAAGGTATCTGCATAAAAAGATAAGGGGAAGCAGTCAGGAAGCCCATTTTGAATAGTTTCATGAATCCTTTAAATTGTTGCTCACTTCAGTAGAACTCATTAAAGCTATCACAATTTTTATGGCTTACATTAATTTTTTTTCTCTCATTTTCTTTCTCATTCTGTAAAGGAGATGTGGTTATAGGGTTGGAGAAGAATAAAGAAACAGATGATAAATGTTTGTGAATTTTGTACCAATTCTGAAACACCTTCAATATTTAATAGGTTATATTGGGGAGGATATTCCTGTTTTGTTTGTTTTGTTTTGTTTGAGACAGAGTCTTGCACTGTCACCCAGGCTGGAGTGCAGTGGTGCGATCTCTGCTCACTGCAAACTCCACCTCCCAGGTTCAAGTGATTCTCCTGCCTCAGCCTCCAGAATAACTGGGATTACAGGCGCGTGCCACCACGCCCTGCTAAGTTTTTGTATTTTTTTTTTTTAGAGATGGGGTTTCACCCTGTTGGCAAGCTGGTTTTGAACTCCTGACCTCAAGTGATCCGCCCTCCTCAGCCTCTTAAAGTGCTAGAATTAACAGGCGTGAGAGACACCACACCTGGCCAGTATTCCTGTTCCTAATGGAGATTTGATAATTGTACTGTGGGTTATTAGCACATCAAAACAGTGTTTTAGTTAATTAGAACACAAAGCGTTAGTATATTCAGTCTTGTTCTTAAAGTTAATTGTAGCCCATTGAATTTTTCTTTATAAGGTATAATTTTGCTGAACTAAAACTATAATAATGACACCTAAACCTAACATTTGAAAATGTCTTGGTAGGCTCAGTGCTTATTTTTAATGTAAGCATAGCAATGTGCCTTAGTTTTGAGTAGGTGTTCATTACCCCCCTAAAATAGTGGATTTTACTTTTCAGTTTCTTGTGTCTTGAAATTATTGTTTGTAAAAATGTTTCTTTTGATTTTGGAGGGAAAAAAAAATCAAAAAATTTTAGTGCTTCTCTCTACTTGTAGATATAAAACAGATGGAAAAGAAAAGGAGGCCATCCTTGAAGAAGAAGATGACCTCTGGGTTAGAATTCGACATCGACATATCGCAGTTGTGTTAGAGTATGTGAACCCATTTTAATTTTTATTCCATGTTTTTTAGACAGTATGTGATAGTACATTTTGTAACCTTAAAATAGTTCTGTAAAGAATTACATCTTAGAAATTTAAAGAATTCTCTCACAATTTGACAGGGAAATTCCCAAGCTTATGAAGGAAATTTCATCAACAAAGAAAGCAACAGAAGGAAAAGTAAGTCTTACTTAACTTTCCAAATAATAGCGAAGGTGAATTTTAAACTTTGTTTAAAATCTTTATTTTATTTCTTTAACTTTTTATTTTTGGAAAATTCTAACACAGAGGTAGAGAATGAACTCCTTCCTATATACCTATTGCCTAGTTTCAGTAGTTAACAACATTTTGTCTGTCCTGCTGCATTAAAATGTTTTTATTTTATTTTTTGAGACAGAGTCTCACTCTGCCATGTAGGCTGGAGTGCAGTTGCACCATCTCAGCTCACTGCAATCTCCACCTCCCAGGCTCAAGTGATTCTTTTGCCTCAGCCACTCAAGTAACTGGGATAACAGGTGTGCACCACCATACCTGTCTAATTTTTGTATTTAGTAGTGACAGGGTTTCGCCATGTTGGCCAGGCTGGTCTCGAACTCCTGGCCTCAAGTGATCTGCCCACTTTGGTGCTGGGATTACAGGTGTGAGCCACCGTGCCTGGCCGTAAAGTTTATATTCAGGCCATTTAGTCAATTTTATCAATGCATTGTTGGGATTTTATATTGAGATATAATTTATAAGTAAAGCACAGAAATTTTAAATTTACAGTGGATAACTTTTACTTATATATACACTGGAAACCACCACCCAAATCAAGATACAGAATATTTTCATCATTCTAGAATATTCCCTCTTGTCCTTTCCCAGTCAGTACCCATCCTGCCAGAGGTAAACTCTATTCTAATTTTCATCACCATAGATCCTGTTCTTGAACTTCACATAATGAGATTCACCTGTGTTACATATTTCAGTAATTCATTTTTTTCATTCGTGTATAGTAGTAATACTGTTATGTAAATATACAACAATTTGTTCATCTCCTTTTGATGGACATTTAGTTTATTTCCAGTTTGGGGTTATTATGAACAAAGCTGCTGTGGATTTTTTTGTACATGTCATTTGGTGGACGTACACACTCTTTCTCTTTGGTATATTAAGAGTAAAATTGTTGGGTTATAGGGTAGGATTGTGTTTAGCTTTAATAGGTGATGCCAAAAGTTTTGCAAAGTGTTTGAACTGATTTACATCCCCATCAGCAATAATTGAGTGTTCTAGTTGCTCCATATTGTCACTAACACTTGATATATTCTTGTCTTTATCTTCAATTAAAATTTCATTGCATGAGGTGGTATCTTATTGTGGTTTTAATTTCAATTTCTGTAATGTTCTTGTGCATATTTGCCATTTGGATATTCTATTTTGTGAAGTGCCCATTTAAGGTTTTTGGCCCTTTTTTAATTGAGTTGTCTGTTTTTCTTACTGACTTGTAGAAGTTATTTTCTGGATATGAGTCCCATACATGTATTTATGTATGTATATATCTTTTGATGAACAGAAGATTTCAATTTTAATGAAATCTAGTTTATCAGTTTATTTCTTTTATACTTTCTCTGTGTCCTTAGAAGTCTTGGCTTACCCTGAGGTCTTTAATATATTCTTCTGTTTTCTTCAGGAAGAGCATGTAGTTGAATTTTGTTTTTTTATTTAGCCCCAAAATCTTTTAATTAGAATGCTTGTTTAGTTCATATATATTTCATGTAATTATTGATGTGGTTAAATTTATATCTAGTATCTTATTTGTTTTCTCTTCATCTTTTATATTCTATTTTCCTTCTTTATCAAGTCTTTTTTTTAAATAAATTCCATTTCATCTCCAATATAAACATTTGTGTTTTGCCTTTTAGTCCTTCCTTTAATTATTATACTGGAAATTTAAAAATTTATTCTTACCCTAGTTTAACAGTATAATTTTGTCATGTCCTGAATTTCAGGAATCTTATAGTAGTTTAACTTCATTTATCCCCTTTTTCTTTTATGCTGTTGTTTCCTGTATTTTACTTCAACATACGTTATAAACTCAAAATATTATTTTGTTTAGAAAAAAAAACCGAAAATAAAAATAAGATGTTACTTTGTTATAAACACTCAGTAGGCTTTTATTATTACCCACCTATTTATACACGCTGGTGCTGTTTATTTCTTACTGCTCTTCAGTTTTTCCAGCTGGGTTAGATTGAATTCTCCCAGCTTTCTTTTTGTGTGAGGACATCTTTGTTTTGCAGTTTTTTTCTGAGATACTTTGCTGGATTTAGAATTCATAGTTGGTATTTTTTTTCCTTTCAGCAATTTTAAGCTTTCAATACATCACCTTCTGGCTACTGTAATTTCTGCTGAAAAAGGCAGCTGTTAAGTATTGTTTTCCTGAAGATATACTGTGTTTATTAATATTTTTTCTGTGTCTTTGATTTTTAGCAATTTGACCATGATATGCCTTACTATAATGTGGTTTGCTTGCTATTTGTCCTCCATGGGGTTTGCTGAGCTTCTTGAGTCACTGGGTTGATAACTTTCATTAAGTTTGTAAAATTCTTGGTCATTATCTCCTCAGATCTTCATTTTGTCCCATTCTCTCTCTCCTCTCTTTCTGGGACCCCAGTCAACATGTTTTTTGGATCTCTTGACTGTATTCTATATCTCTTACATTCTGTTATCTTTTTTTTTTTTTTTTTTTTTTTACCTCTCCACATTGCAATTGAATGTTCTCTATTAACCTGACTTTGAGTCGCCTACTTCTGTCTTCTTTTGTATTCAGTCTGCTGTTAAACCCATTCATTGTATCCTTTTGAAAACTGAGGTATAAAGTAAAATTTTCCCTTTATAGAATACAGTTCTGAGTTTTGACAAATGCACACTCTCATATAACCACTACCACAATCAAGATATAGAATTAATGTCATCACCCCCCAAAATATCCTCATGCCCCTTTGCAGATAACCCCTTAACTCAGTTACCATCCCCTGACAACTACTAAGCTATCTTCTGACCCTGTAGTTTTGCCGTTTCCAGATTGTCCAATGAATGGAATAATACACTATGGCTCTTTTCATTTAGCATAATGCATTTGAGATTCACTCATGTTGCATGCAAGAGGAGTTTCATTAGTTTTTATTGCTGAGTAGTATTCCATCATATGGGTGCACCACAATTTGCTTATCAATTTACCAGTTTCAGAACATCTTAGTTTTTCCAAATTGTTGGCAATTATGAATCAAGCTACTATAAACATTCACCTTCTTCATATCAGACATTCATGTCTATGAACAGATGTTATGTGCTTGGGAGGATACTTAAGAGTGGGATTGCATAATCAATAATAAATGTATGTTTAAGTTTGTAAGAAAATTTCAAACTATTTTTCCAAGGTGGCTGTACTATTTTCCAGTCCCACTAGCAATGTATGAAAGTCATTCATTGTACTTTTAACTTAAAGTCTTATATTTAACTCTAGGACATTCATTGGATTTTTAGAAAATAAATTCTAATTCTCTGTTAAAATACTCCATGTTTTGATCCATGTGGTCCATCTTTTCCTCTGTTTCCACTTTAACATAAATATGTTATTTTGAAGTCTCTTTCTGCCAACTCCATCTTAGGTCTACTTTTTGTGAGTTTCTTTGTTTTTACATTTTGAGGTGTTCTTTTCTTAGCTTTTTTATTGGTTCATAATAACTGTACATATTTATGAGGCATATAATATGTTTATACATGCATACAGTGTGTAATGATCAAATCAGTGTGTTTAGAATACCCATCACCTTGAACATTTATTATTTCTTTGTGTTGGGGACATTTCCAATCTTTTCCTCTAGCTATTTTGAAATACATAATATATTGTTAACTATAGTCACCATTGTGATATCAAACACTAGAACTTATTCTTTATCTTGGGTCTACTTTTATTGACTGTTTTATCACTTGAGTATCAGTCACTTTCCTGTTTCACCTATTAATGTTTTATTGTGCTAGACGTAGTGGATGATACATTGCAGAGGTTCTAGATGATGCTCTCTCTACAGAGAATGTTGAGTTTTGTTCTGGCAGGCAGTTAAGTTGCTGAGGAATAATTGTGATTCTGTTGTAACTTCATGTTAGACAATGTTATGGTAAATTTATTTTGCTTTTGCACTGAGTCCTAAGGCATAGTCCCAGGACTGAATGTCTAGGATGTTCACTTAGGTCTCTTTACTTTGTCTTGATCAGGGGATGCTAGTATATTCTTAGCACTAGGACCCCTCTGAGATTTCTGTCCAACATTTAGCCACCCATAAGTTGTTCTTTACTATACCTTTGAGGGTTATGCCCTGTACATGTGCAGCTTAGGGGTTCAAGGATAATCTCTCTACCCATTTTTGGGTTATGTTCTGTCTAGCTCCTTTCTCTTTAGCACCCTGCTTTCCAGAATCTACCTCACAGCCCCAAGCTCTTATCTCCCTTTTTTTTGTTTGCACTCAGAGAGATAATTGTTCTCTATTTGAACTGTATTTCCTTTCAGTGGTGTTTGGAAAACATCTTTAGAGGAAAGGCAGGGTGAGTGTAGGGATCACCTTTGGTGCTTTCCTTCACTCAGCTGTCTCAGCTGTGAGCTGTTTTTATCTATTACTTGAAAGCTTTTGTTTTATTTATTTGTCCAATCTTATTTATTTATGGAGGGAGAGTAATGTTGATATCAGCTGTGTTATTGTGAGTGAAACTGGAAGCCTCCTAAATTCTTCTTTAAAAAAATTGTCAAATAATCAGTAAATTAACTAGATTTGATAATTTGTAAAACTCTAGGATTTCAAAGTTGTAATATGGAATAACTGAATCATAGGTTTGCCTTCAAAAATGTTTGATTTTTCCTAGACATCACTTAGTGCTCTTACCCAGCTGATGAAAAAGATGCCCCATTTCCGAAAACAGATTACTAAGGTAAGCAGTATTATATATGAGATACCTAATTAGTTTTAGTTTATATTCAGTTTATATTTAGTTTATATTCAGCTCTGTAGTTCGGTTTAGCAGTGGGTTTCATGGAATACTTGGTATTAGTTGTACTCTAAAACCTTACTATATAGGTCTGAGAAATACCCCATATATCTAAGCTTCTTCATAACTTCTCTACATATATAACCTAGATTTATCTGAATCCAGCTTAAACTTGTCTATATCTTTGTCTTGAATAGCCTAACAGAGTAATATTTATCAACCTTATAAGAAATTCAGCAGTAGATTGACTAGTGGATGTTATTCTACATGTTTCTTTAAAGTAATAGTTACATATTAGTAGATTTAAGAGCATTTAAGCTGTTTAGTCAGGTAAACTATTTTTTTGCTCCTTACAAATACTATCAGAATAATCTTAACATTTTTGTCATGTTGCACCCTAGTCAACCAATGATTTTTGTGTGTGTTAAAATACTTGAAACATTTAGAAAGATAAAGAGAATATGAACTTGAAGAACTTCTGGGTATTTTTCTCACTTTCTCTCAAACTCAACACAAATTCAACAATTCAACACTTCCATCCCATTTATGCTGTCTGTTGATTGCCCCCTGTTGTATTAGTCTCTTCTGACATTGCTATAAGGAAATATCCAAGACTGGCTAATTTATAAAGGAAAGAAGTCTAACTGACTCACAGTTCCACATGGCTGAGAAGGCCTCAGGAAACTTACAATCATGGCGGAAAGCAAAGGGGAAGCCAGGCATCTTCTTTACAAAGCCACAGGAGGGAGAAGTACATGCAGGGCACATGCCAGATGCTTATAAAACCATCTGATCTCATGAGAACTCACTCACTATTATGAGAACAGCATGGAGGAAATCACTCCCATCATCCCATGATCCAAACACTTCCCATCAGGTCCTTCCCACGACACATGGGGATTATGGGAACTACAATTCAAGATGAGATTTGGGTGGGGAAACAGCCAAACCATATCACCTGTAGATCACATTCTCATTTGCTTCCTGTCTTGAGCTGTTCCCTTGCTTACATGTTACCTTCTTTCACCTCAGCCCATACTTTCTTTCAGGCCTGTCTCAAAAGTTTAATATTACCAGTTGCACAAAAGTCATTAAAATCCTTTAAATGATTGATTTCTTCTGTTTTTCAGCAAGTTGTCCATCTTAACTTAGCAGAAGATTGCATGAATAAGTTCAAGCTTAATATAGAAAAGCTCTGCAAAACCGAACAGGTATGTGCAGAGTCAGAAATGCCTCTGTTCATAATAAATTTCTAGGATAAACTTTGTAAGTTAAAACCTAACTTTTTGCTTGATACAGTGGTTGGTTTTTACAGAATCACAGACTCTCTCTTATCAGGGGAACCACCTAGGCAGTATTTAGTATGTCATTCCCCACTAATATTAACAAGTAGCTGTAGAGTATCTTAGTAAACAGTCCCTCATATTATATATTTTTTATTTAATGGAATGATTTAAATTTTGGGAGCATGATTTCAGGGTAGCATTGTTGGCAGGACTTTCTCAGTACAGCATTTAGTGTAGCAGCCTGCAGAGCTCATTTTACAAGGGGCCTTTTCTATCATGCCTCAACTGTTTAGAACATTGCCCCTATTAGAATACAGGCTGCATGTAATTTTAAATATTCTAATAGCCATATTAACAAAGGTAAAAATTTAAAAGTGCAATTAATTTTACTAATAAGTTGGGTGCAGTGGTGTGTGCTTATAGTCCCAGCTCTTCAGGAGGCTGAGGTGGGAGGATTGCTTGAACCCAGGAGTTTGAGGGCAGCCTGGGCAAGACCCTGTCTCTTAAAAAAAAAAAACTTTGACAACCTGATGTATTCAAAATATTATTTCAACATATAATCAGTATAAAAAGTTATTAATTAGATAATTTTGCATTATATTACTTCAAGTCTTCCGGTGTTTTGTACCTACAGCACATCTTAATTCAGACTGATCCCATTTCAAGTGCTCAGTAGTCATATGTGGCTAGTGTCCACTGTACTGGATAGCATAGGTTTAGATTAATGATTTTTGTGTTCTCTGATTTATTTTTTGACCTTTTGTATTTTGTACAAACAATAGTTTACAAGGTGATGTTCATATTTTCTTGTGTAATGTCATCAGTGTTCCATTAAAATTTGACAAGATTTAATAATAGATTTTGTTTATTTGTTTTTTGTTTTTTGTTTTTTTGAGACAGAGTTTCGCTCTTGTTGCCCAGGCTAGAGTGCAATGGCCCTATCTCGGCTCACTGCAACCTCCGCCTCCCAGGTTCAAATGATTCTCCTGCCTCAGCCTCTCGAGTAGCTGGGATTACAGGCACCTGACACCACACCCAGCTAATTTTTTGTATTTTTAGTACAGATAGGGTTTCACCATGTTGGCCAGGCTGGTCTCCAACTCCTGACCTCAGGTGATCCGCCTTGGCCTCCCAAAGTGCTGGGATTACAGGCATGAGCCACCGCACCCGGCCAGTAATAGATGTTTTTAACTAAAAAATGAATTTCGATTATAGATCACTGACAGTATTTTATTTTCATTAAGGACCTGGCACTTGGAACTGATGCAGAAGGACAGAAGGTGAAGGATTCCATGCGAGTACTCCTTCCAGTTCTCCTCAACAAAAATCATGATAATTGTGATAAAATAAGAGCAATTCTACTTTATATCTTCAGTATTAATGGTAATGGATATAATCACTTTTTAATGAGTGTTTTACTATTGATCATAAAAGAATCTTTGAAAACTGAAAGACAGTTGCTGAACTTGGTTAAGATAAAAGGGAAAATATGAAATTGAGAGAAGGCTGAAGGAGATATAACTTAACTGTTTTTATTTTAAAAGCTTCATTCATGGGTACTACCTAAAGCCTTGAAATTACTTTGGTAGCAATTATGTGATTGTGCACTCATATTTTTACCTATTTAAGGAACTACGGAAGAAAATTTGGACAGGTTGATCCAGAATGTAAAGATAGAAAATGAGAGTGACATGATTCGTAACTGGAGTTACCTTGGTGTTCCCATTGTTCCCCAAGTAAGAAGTCTTACGTGTGTGTATACTTTATATATGTATGTATGTATGTATAGTTGTTTGTATTAACTGTGTTTTTTTTTATGTGGGTGTTCATGTGGACAGTCTTCTTAAGTTCACTCTATAGATTCTGAATAAATAAGCAATTAAAGATTTTGTTCTCTTTTCCATATGTAATTTGGGCAAATGCAGTTTTCTAGTGAATTTGTATTTTATAGCTTCTGTCATAATTCACTACTTATACTTTTGTCTTTATGATTCATTTATAGCAATTGTCATATTTTAGTTAAACATGTAACCTTTAACTATAATATGACAGAAAATAAGTATATATTTTCTTGATGGAAAAAAATTAGGCTTGCTGGGTATGGTGGCTTACACCTGTAATCCGAACACTTTGGGAGATGCTGAGGCAGGAGGATTGCTTGAGCCCAGGAGTTTGAGACCAGCCTGGGCATCATAGTGAGACCTCGCCTCTACAAAAAACAAAAAAATAGCCAGGTGTGTTGGTGTGTACCTGTAGTCCCAGCTACTCAGGAGGCTGAGGATCTCGCAAGCCCAGGAGGTCAAGGCTGCAGTGAGCCAAAATCATACCACTGTACTCCAGCCCAAAGCGAGACTCTGTCTCTTTAAAAAAAAAAAAAAAAAGGATTCAAAGTCAAATTTGGAAGGACTCTATTTAGAATCTCACTGTTTCCCATGAATTTTTTTTTTTTTTTTTTTTTTGAGAGAGAGGCTCTCTCTGTGACACAGGCTGAAGTGCAGTGGTGTGACCTCGGCTCACTGCAACCTCTGCCTTCCAGGTTCAAGCAATTTTCCTGCCTCAGCTTCCCACCTGGGATTATAGGCACCTGCCATCCGCGCCCAGCTAATTTTTGTATTTTTAGTAGAGACAGGGTTTCACCCTGTTGATCAGGTTGGTCTCGAACTGTATCAGGTGATCTGCCCGCCTCGGCCTCCCAAAGTGCTGGGATTACAGGTGTGAGCCACTGCATCTGGCCCCATCAACTATTTTTTTTTTTTCTTTTCTGAGACGAGTCTCGCTCTGTTGCCCAGGCTGGAGTGCAGTGGCTCGATCTCGGCTTACTGCAAGTTCTGCCTCCCAGGTTCATGCCATTCTCCTGCCTCAGCCTCCCAAGTAGCTGGGACTACAGCCATCAAGTTTTATAATACTTTTATTTTAATAGACATATGTTCTGATATGATTATAAATAAATTTTAGCATTAAAGCACAAAATACTGTTTAGTGGAGTTATGTGACCACACTCAGATTTTTTAAAGTAGACATCTCCACTCTTAGTTTTAAGTCAAATACAATATAGTATTTACCGGTAAATTAAATATCTTTGTTAGGAAACATAAGAGTATTATATTTGAATAGAATTACTGGTTTTTAATTTTTTCCTCTTATTGTATTAGTCTCAACAAGGAAAACCATTAAGAAAGGATCGGTCTGCAGAAGAAACTTTTCAGCTCTCTCGATGGACACCTTTTATCAAAGATATTATGGAGGTAAAAATCATTAAATTCTTTTTTTCTACCTGAGTGCCCTCTTTAGAGTATTCTTTACTTTTTGTAGTTTGTGTCGGTCTGAGTATATGTATTGGGCAGGAAGTTTCTGCAGTGGTTGGAGGCTTTACAAAAAAGCCTGTATCTGGGGTCAAGGGAGGAGAGGAAACCTGAAGATTCTTTTTTTTTTTTTTTGAGACGGAGTCTCACTCTGTCACTCAGCCTGGAGTGCAGTGGCACAGTCTTGGCTCACTGCAACCTCCGCCTCCTAGGTTCAAGCAATTCTCTTGCCTCAGCCTCCCAAGTAGCTGGGACTACAGGCACACGCCACCACACCTGACTAATTTTTGGATTTTTAGTGGAGACAGGGTTTCACTATGTTGGCCAGGCTGATCTTGTACTCCTGACCTCATGATCTGCCCACCTTGGGCTCCCAAAGTGCTGGGATTACAGGTGAGTCACTGCGCCCAGCTGAAGATTCTTTTCTTAAAGACCTCAGACAAACTCACACCACTGACTGCTTCAAAATAAATAAAAATAAACACATATATGCTTTATGAAAAATACTGCTTTGTTTTAAATAACTGTATGTGGCGTAAATATAATTTACTTGAATGAAAGTTCAACAAAATAACATTTGTATGTGGACCACTATTAGAAAGTGTTAGATGCCAATATTCTTGGAAATATATTTGGATTAAAATGTAAACTTTATTATAGTTTGCTGTTAGATGAATCATGCCTTTAATACTGTTTATGCTTAGAGAACATTATTCAATTACAGGAAATTACAAAATGAGCTAATTTTAAAATTACTTTATGAGCTTAATAAAATTATGACACTTATTCTTCGGTCATGATCATATAGTTTTTATTCCCCTTTTCCTTTGACTTAAACCAGTTTATACTTTCTTTTGGGAGCCAATTTGGTACAGTGCATAACTATGATTTCTCTGTTTTGCTTGGCTAATTTTATGTCATCACACATGCTTAAACATATATGAAAAATCTAAAGAATTTAGACTTTGTTTTCTGTAACATAAGGTTTTTTTTTTTTCTTTCTCACAAGGATGATGTAGAACTAAGTAGTTTCTTATGGCTAGTTTCTTTTTGTTTGTTTGTTTGTTTTGTTTTGTTTTTTTAACATATTCCTGATCAGTTTACCATGGCTAGTATTTGTAAAATAAGAAATGACTTTCTTGAACCCCTTAACAAGGATTTGCATGTTAAATTCAGAAAATACACATTTGGATCCATGACAATCTTAGGCCTTTAGAATTTCTCCTGAAACTTGATTTCCTCCCTTCTTGCAGTCTTACTGAAATGTTCTTGGACTACTGAGTACTTTGTGCCCAATCCATGTGCCCACTTGTTAATACTACTTGTACTACCATGCTGTAAAGCAGTGGTCTCCATACTTTTCAGTTCATGCATACCTAACCATAAAGAAATGTGAGCATGAACCTATTGATTTATAAGTTAAGCATTACTGTAATAAAATATAATCTATGTCTACAGTATATTTATATACATATATATAATCGTAAAATCTAACACTGATAAAAGGGAAAATTTTAATAAAATGAAAAGGAAAACTTCCCATATCCCATTGGATTGTCTTGAGTACCCCTAGGCCATAGCAGTAGTAGCTATGAAGGGCAAAGCTTTAGAAGTGTGTCAGGACTGGAATAATGATTAGAAACCCTTGGCACCATAGAACTAAAAGCTCTGATAAGGTGCCTGAAATCCTTGTAACAGCATGGGGACCCTCCAAATGAAGAAAGGGAGTCATGCAGCAAATATTGCTTTAATCGGTAAATGATTTCACTAATTTTGAAGCAAATAAGATTTGCGAGTTTCAAAGAAAAGGCTAATCTTATACTAAATATGTCTAAGGTTCCTCAATTGCAAATGCAAGTTTTGACCTTTATGCCAAACAAAGTCCTGCAATTTACAATTTTATTGATGGAATTAACTCTTTCCTTCCCTAGGATGCTATTGATAATAGATTAGATTCAAAAGAATGGCCATATTGTTCCCAGTGTCCAGCAGTATGGAATGGTTCAGGAGCTGTAAGGTAAAATCTATAAGTGAAAATCAATGAAATTTTCATTCTACAGACTAATAATTTAAAATGGTACACAGATAACTCATGTTTGGCAACTTTCTTTCAAGTATACAATCCTGTATTTTTTTTAATTGTTTTAAATGAATCCAGATAAGCAATATGAAAATGTACTTTATGTACTTTATTATAAAAAATATTTTCATGAAACAGTAAGTATTTCCTTCCCCACCTCCTCTTCCTTCACATAGCAGAGACCTTAATCCTTTTTGATAACTATTTTTGTGTTGAGGTACTTTAAACATTTAGAAAGATAGAGAATGTTACAATGCATACCCTTATGCCCAGTGCCCAGTTTATTAACTAAATCATTATAAGTATAATTCAAGCTTCCTGTATATCACACTCTGGTTTTATTATTCTCCCTTTATTTTCTGTCCTGAATTTGGTGTTTATTGCCTGTATGTCTTTATACTTTTTCTACATATGTTTGTATCCTAAACAGTGTCTTGAGTTATATCTTGCAGGATTTTCTCTTGATCTTTGGCTTTCAGCCGTTTAACTGTGTTGTGTCTAGGTGTAGTTCTCTGTGTTTATTCTACCTGAGGATTGTTGAGATTCTTAAATATGCAAGTTAATAATTTTCATCAAATTTGGGAAGTTTTCAGGCATTATTTTTTTCAAATTTTTTTCTTCCCCTTTGTCTCTCCTCTCCTTCCTCTCCTTCTGAAACTCCTGTTACACACAAGTTGGAGGGTTTAACATTGTCCTGTGAGTTACTGAGGCTCTCTTTTCTTTCATCTTTTTAAAATTTGTTATTGTACTTTTCACATGTAGAATTTCCATTTGATTTTTTTTATTTCCATTTCTGACTGTTGAGATTCCCTGTTAACTTGTTAGCATATTTTTCTTTTTAATTCTTTGATCATATTTGTAACTGCTTGGAAGTCCCTGAGTCTACTCAGGATTAATTCCTATTGAATGTCTTTTTTTTCCCCGAAGTATGAGTCACACATTCCTGTTTCTTTGTATACTAATTTTTGGTTGAAAATTGGACCTTTTCGATAATGTATTATAGCAACTCCAAATTGTTTTAGTAATTTGTGTGGACTTAAACTATGGAATCTTTCTCTCTTGCTCTCTTGTAGCCACTGATGTCCTTGTTGAGTTTTTAAAATTTTAATTTTTTGTCTTAGCTTCTAGTGGTTGCCCCTATGTCTGTGTAGTTTAGAGGTCAATCAGTTATCTGTTCAGACACTTCAAGCCTGTTTGGCTTCCATCCTCTACTGATCAAGCTGAGTGTGGGGTTAGGGGTTGCATTCCAAAATAGGCAGTTCTTAAGTCTCCTTCCCTTTTTTTAATTTTTTTTTTTTTTTTTTTTTTTTTTTAAATAGAGGCAGGGTCTTTCTCTGTTGCCCACACTGGAGTGAAGGAGTGTAGGGGCATGATCGTAGCTTATTATAAACTCAAACTCATGGGCTCAGGTGAGCCTCCCACCTCAGCCTCCCAGGCAGCTAGGGTTCTAGATATGTGCCACCACACCCAGCTAATTTTTTAAATGTCTTGTAGAGGCAGGGTCTCACTGTGTTGCCCAGGCTGGTCTTGAACTCCTGGGCTCAAGCGATCTTCCTGCCTCAGCCTCCCAAAGCACTGGGATTACAGACATGAAACACCGCACCCAGCCCTTTTTTCCCTCGTTTTTTTTCCTGGACTTTCTCAGGTTTTCCCCACACATGCATAGTTTAGCAGTCCATTAATAATGTGCAGAGAGCTTATCTTTGGCTTCTTTACTTCTGGGATTTCCTTATTAAATTTGTACCTGGCCAGGCAAAGTAGCTCATGTCTGTAATCCCAGCACTTTGGGAGGCCAAGGCGGGCGGATCACTTGAGGTCAGGAGTTCAAGACCAGCCTGACCAACATGGTGAAACCCCATCTCTACTAAAAATACAAAAATTAGCCGGACATGGTGGCACACTCCTGTAATCCCAGCTACTCAGGAGGCTGAGGCAGGAGAATCGCTTGAACCTGGGAGGCAGAGGTTGCAGTAAGCAAGATCACGACACTGCACTCCAGCCCAAGTGACAGAGTGAAACTCCGCCTCAAATTATTTATTTATTTGTTTGTTTGTTTGTTTGTTCCTGATTGGCTGCCCATCCTAAGTTGAGACCACACCTAGCAAAGTTGCAGGATTTTGTACTCGCCTCACTGTCCCACCTTGAATCAAGTCTTCCACCAATTTTGCAGTAAAGCTATAATTTTTCTCTGACTGAGCTGGGAGAGCAGTGAGGGTTAGATGCAGCCCAGGATAGAAGGTTACATATTCACCACCACCATTCTTACCAGATACGTTAGCAGATATTCAAGATTAAATGCTTCTCAATTTGTTGTCTACCTATGGTTTCCAGTTAACCTGAAATGTTTTGTTTTCTTTTGTTTTGTTTTGTTTCCCCCCACAATTTCATACATGTATATACTTGTTTTCTCAGAGGGGAATCTCCTGACCACCTTATTCTGCCATGACCACAAGTGCTCTCTATATTATGTTTTTAAACTTAATGTAGTATCATATTGTGTGTCCTCCTGCAGTCTGCTTTTTTGTTTCCCTCACATTATGTTTGTGAAATTCATTCCAGACTGATACGTGCATAAATTTTCACTGCTAGTTGGTATATAGTTATATGAGTATAGCAATTTATTCATCTCTTTTCCACGTGATAGAAATTTAGGCTCTCTCAAAACTGGCATAATTACAAACAGTATGCAGTGAGCATTCTTGTACTTTTACGTGTATCCGGGTAGGGTGCTTGCCTTGGACTGAGGACTTTTCTTTAGTTTTATTTTTTCCTTTTCTACAAAAGGTTTGGAGATTATGTTATCTATTTATATTCTTGTAGCAGTTTATTACTGCACATATTTGACTCAACAAAGTCTAAGATTAATGAGTATCCCTGCCTTCCTCTTGAACAATACAAGAACCTTAGACCAACTGGATGTAAACCATGCACCCCTTAAATGTTATAATACTTCATTTTTGTTCACTTTGTATCTTTTTTACTCCCCATATTACTAAGCAGCATTATTGGTTTTTTAAAATTCAGTTGTATGTGCATGTGAACCTGTTAAATCGCCCACCACCCCTTTTGTGTGGGCTCAGTTTCTTTCTGAAGTGTATCCTTTCATGTGGGTCTGTTGGTGGTAGTCTTTTTTATTTTTTTCCAAGACAGAGTCTTGCTCTGTTGCCCAGGCTGGAGTGTGGTGGCACCATCTCAGCTTACTACAACCTCTGCCTCCCGGGCGCAAGCAGTTCTCGTGTCTCAACCTCCTGACTAGCTGGGATTACAGGTGTGCACCACCACACCTGGCTGATTTTTCTATTTTTAGTAGAGATGGGGTTTCACCATGTTGACCAAGCTGGTCTCAAATTCCTGACCTTGTGATCCACCCACCTCAGCTCCCAAAGTGCTGGGATTACAGGTGTGTGCCACTGCACCTGGCCAGTGGTGGTAGTCTACAGTTTTGTTCGTTCCTTCATTTGGTCGTTGTTCTTAGCCAGCTATGAATTTCTAAGAGCTGAGGTATGTTCAGTCAACACTTGTAGAAAATATTCTGCTGTTTCCAGGGTTCTACTTTAGCCCTTGGGAAGGTGGAGGGGTCGTGTTTTCTGTCACTCTTGTACCTTGGTGAATAATTAGCCTTTTTTCTCTGGTTGTTTTTCGTCCTTGGTTCTGTGTATTCCCTGTGCTATGTGTATCTGAGGATTTATTTTTGTTTCTTTCTTTGGGATTCATTTGTTTCCTGAATCTGAGGATTTACATCTTTCATAAATTCTTCAAATATTGCCACTTACGTAGTCTTGGTTTTGTTGGAACATCTTACTCTGTCATAATGTCTCTTAATCTCTTATACTTTTTTATTTCTTCTGCTGGTGTTTCATTCTAGAAATTTTTCTTCAGATTTAGTTTTCAGTTCTTTAGGTCTCTCTTACCCTGTGTCTCATCTGTATAAGCTGTTTTTTCTTTTTGTATTTTCAGTGACTTTATTTTTCCGTTTTAGAAGTTCTCACATTTCTTTTTTAAACATGCTTGGACTTTTTGTTATTTCTTATTTTGTCATACTTTCTATCCTACTTTATTGTCTGTTGTCATATTAAACATACCTAATTTGTAGTCTATATCTAATAATTTCACTGTTTTACACTCTTTGGGTTCAGTTCTGCTGTCTTTTATTTCTGCAGACTCATAGTTACTTATTTCCAAATGTGTTTTGTACTTTTGAATGTTGAGTTTATTTTGGTAGCCAGCACTGAGAGCGGGTCCCTTCAGGCGGGTTTTGCATGTGCTTTTACCAGATTAGAGGTTTTTTCTTTTTGTGTTAATTTCTCAGTCTGGGTTTCCTCAGACCAGGAAGGTAGTATAATTAACACCTAAGACTCTATGTGACAGGCCTGTGGCTAAATTATCAGGGGAGAAGCTTCCTTGCATCTCCCCTTGCCTTGGAGGGTGTCCTGACCTTATGCCGGGTGTCAGCTCCCAGTCTCTACCTTGCACAGTACCGAGGGGTCAGCCCCTTGTTTGCTAAGATCGGAAAATACTCCACAAGGCAGACCAAGCCTCAACTCAGTTTACCATTCTAGTATTTAGCTTCCTTTTTACCAATAGCCCCTGGAGATTTCTCTGCCTTGTTTACTGTCAGCTATGCTTTAAAAACATGTTTGCTCTTAATCAGTGCTCCTTGGTGCTATTTAGAGGGATCTATTTTCAGGATCTAGGGATTTAATTATCTTTATATCTCTCAGTCTTCATACATATGTGAAACAAATTAAATATAATCCCATTGCTCTAAAATTGCTATTCAGAAGCTTAGAAACTATTAGAATTGTTTTGAGCAGTGTTGTCTCCTTTTCGTTTGCCTTCTGACTCTATTTCTGTCTGTTGAAACAGTTTTTAAGCCAAAGTTATGTTTTTAATATGTCCTTGACTTTGTATGGGAACAAGAGTGGGTCTTGTTCCTGTTTCATCTTTCAAAGGGGAGGGAAAATTTTAATTTTTAAAATTTGTTTCCTGTTGTTCACTACCTCATCTTTAAGGTAATGAATGGAAGCAATCATCTGAAAGGCTAGATTAAGAATTTTTTTTTTTTGAGACAGAGTCTTGCTCTGTCACCCAGGCTGGAGTGCGATGCATGATCTTGGCTCACTGCAACCTCCGCCTCCCAGGTTCAGGCGATTCTCCTGCCTCGGTCTCCTGAGTAACTGGGACTACAGGCATGCGCCACCATGCCCAGCTAATTTTTGTATTTTTAGTAGAGATGGGGTTTCACCTTGTTGGCCAGGATGGTCTCGATCTCTTGACCTCGTGATCCGCCCACCTCAGCCTCCCAAAGTGCTGGGATTACAGACGTGAGCCACCACACCCAGCCAAGAACATTATTAAAAGTTTGCTGTGGGGCTGGGTGCAGTGGTGCACACCTGTAAGTCCAGCTACTTGAGGCTGAGGTGGGAGGATTGCTTGAGCCTAAGAGTTCGAGGCTGTGGTGTCCTATGATGGTGCTGGTCCGCAGCTGCTGCACTGTAGCCTAGGCAACATAGCAAGACCCCATCTCTAACAAAACAAAAATTTGCTATGAGATCCTATATTGCAAGGCGTTCTAGGTCACCCAGAACAGTGACTCTCAAAGTAGGTAACAAAATGAACCATTGGGTACTTACTTTTACCTAAAAAAGAAGAAATTAAGTTTTGCTAATATATACTGGTACATATATGTCATTTACACGTTAAAATATTTGTTTATAAATGGATGTGTTTATTTTGAAATATTTACTTTTCAAATAAAAGCTAAAAATTTTTACCAATGGAGCCTGTGAACAAAAAAAGTAATTCCTATGATCTAGAGCAATGCTAGCCAATAGAACTTTCTGCAGTGATAGAAAGGTTCTATATTGGCACTGTCCAGTATGACAGCCACTGGCTACATGTTGCTATTGGGTACTGGATATGTGGCTAAGTATGGATGAAGAACTGAATTTCTTATTTCATTTAATTTTAACTAATTTAAATTTAAATAGCCTCATGTGGCTAGTGGCTACTATATGGGACTCTGGGGATCTACAGCAATCTGGAGGAGGAATGGTAAAAGTAATGACTACTGTTTATTGAGTATTTACCTAACACCAGATTCTGTACTTAGTGTGTTCTGTACATTGTTTCATTTCATCCTTGTAACAGCCTTTAAGGTTTAGAGAGAAGTTAAGTAACTTGCTGAAAGCCATACTGAATCAAAAACAAGCAGAATGAAAATAGAAACCCAGGTCTAATTCTTAACAGCCGACCTCCTACCATCATAGGTTCCTGAATTCCATTCCAGCAAGGAACAATCGAATACACATCAGTTCCAAAGTAATACTTGCCCCTTTCCCCTTCACATCTTCAAAACCTTTTCCTTTTTCAGTGCCACTAATTTTTAATTTCAAGAAGCTGCAGACTTCTCAGGTATATTATTTCTTCTTATGAAATAATAAGGGAGGGTGTTAGCTCTACTCTATAGGTTAAAATGCCCAGCCAAATGATGCACGATTTGTTAAAATTGTTCTTGAAATGTGGCTGTTCTACTTAACTCTTGGTGCTTTAGTCATACTATGGTTAAGTCATTTCCTTAAAAATCAATGTAATTGGGCCAGGCACGGTGGCTCACGCCTGTAATCCCAACACTTTGGGGAGGTGGGCAGATCACAAGGTCAGGAGTTCAAGACCAGCCTGGCCAACATGGTGAAATGCTGTCTCTACTAAAAATACAAAATTAGCTGGGCATGGTGGCATGTGCCTGTAATCCCAGCTACTTGGGAGGCTGAGACAGGAGAATTGCTTGAACCATTACCCGGGAGGCAGAGGTTGCAGTGAACCAAGATCACTCCACTGCACTCCAGCCTGGGCTACAAAGTGAGACTGTCTCAAATTTAAAAAAAAAAAAAAAATCAATGTAATTGGTAGCAAGTTTAAGTTTGGTTAAGTTAGGCTTTTTAAGTCTACAAGTATTATGGCTTTGGAAATATTTATAACATGTTTACTTTTTTTTTAAATTACTTTTTAGTGCTCGCCAGAAACCCAGAGCTAATTATTTAGAAGACCGAAAAAATGGGTCAAAGCTGATTGTTTTTGTAATTGGAGGGATTACATACTCTGAAATGCGTTGTGCTTATGAAGTTTCTCAGGCACATAAATCCTGTGAAGTTATTATTGGTAAGACTTTTGTTTTCTTCTTTTCTGTTTTTAAACACAAACTCTAAATGCAAAAGTATACATGTAAAATGTTATCTCGTGTTATACATTTGAGACAAAATTTAATGCAAAAAAATTGTTAACCATAGAATGTGTTTTATCTGATGTGTGTTGGGTTTTTTTTCCTGGTTGACTTTTTGATAGTTTTATTTTCAAACATGCTTATTTGAGGAAAAGGTGCTTGCTCCTTTAAAATAGTATGTTCTATACATTTGTTTAACTATTAAATAGTTTTTGATGTACAAATACATTTCTACTTAAAAAATGTTTTGAATTTTTTGTGGCTATGGACATGACATTGGCAAGGCCTGTGTGGAATTAAGTTTTAAGAATTTCAGGCCAGGCTAGTGGCTCAGGCCTGTAATTCCAGCACTTTGGGAAGCCGAGGCAGAAGGGTCACTTGAGGCCAGGAGTTTGAAATCAGCCTGGGCAATAAAGCAAAACTCCCGTCTCTACAAAAAATTTAAAAATAAGAATTTCAGTCAAAGCCAATGATAGGTAAACTCTCCTGACCCATGGAGGTGCTGGATCTGTGTGTTAAGCCTTGACCTGCAGCACTGCTTAGTGGGTCTCTATTATCGAACAATAACTGTTGTAGTGCTAAGGATAGGGTAATCCCCAGTTTTGCTCTTCAGTGTGCCAATGTCTAGCACAAAGTAGACAGAGCACTAGGAATGGCCACTGTTTCTGCACAGTTACTGAGCATGCTCAATGGTGAAGAAGGATTGAAATATTGCAGTGTAGGCAGATTTCAGGAAGATGTCTTAGAGAAATTTTGTTACATTGCGCCAGGCTACTGCACTTTACATACTTGAAGGACAACACATATTAAGCGAAGGAAAACTGATTTAACTGCTGGCCTCTGAAAAATTCTCTTTTCTCCTACCAGGTTCTACACATATTTTAACACCCAAAAAGCTGTTGGATGATATAAAGATGCTGAATAAACCCAAGGATAAACTCTCCTTTATTAAGGATGAATAGCTTTTCTTTTTGGAGGGTTTAGAGATTCTTACTAATATGTTGAACTAAAATAGAAAGAAAATGTTGCTGTCATGTAATTTAAACAATGTAAATATTTTATGGAATAATGGCTTTTCAAATATATTTCTTAAGGAACTGTTTATGATTATGTATTACTGGATTTGTCATTTTTGATAATTTAAATATTGCTGCTGCTTTGTAGATGATGAGAAGAAATGTTAAAATGCTTTCTAAAAGGAAATTTTTTCACCTTTGGAGCAGAATATATTAGAGTTGTGGGTAATTTCTCACAACCACCTGTGTACATACTAATTACCCATTGGATACTTACATCTAAACATCTCATGCTAAAGTATAGTTTTTTGGGAAAGAATGATTTTAAATAAAGAGATTGTAAAAGTAAAAACTGTAAATGTGTATGTATGATAGAATTGTTTC
Source organism: Macaca fascicularis (assembly GCF_037993035.2). Taxonomy (NCBI): domain Eukaryota; kingdom Metazoa; phylum Chordata; class Mammalia; order Primates; family Cercopithecidae; genus Macaca; species Macaca fascicularis. The sequence goes on along the minus strand of NC_088375.1, from coordinate 125,645,766 downwards.
CTCTAAGTGTAGTTTTTCTTTCAACTAAAATTCAGTTTGTTTTATGTGCAAAATAATTCAGTCATTAATAGAAATGGAGTGATTTCACAGTGTATACTGTTTTGCCACATACTTCTAAAGAACACAATTTTATATAATTTTGAAATCATGTATGTTTAAATTAGAAAACCAAAAATCATGAACATTCTAAGAGGAAATAAATACAGAATTTAAAAAATTATTCTGGTTTGTTTTTTCTGTAGGGGAGAGGGGAAAGTTAGAAATTTTAAAAGTTCTAGAGTAACAAAGAAGAAAAGGAATCTACCGTAATACTCCCACCAAGATATCTCCTAATGACTTTTTCAAAAATAATGTAATCTCTGTGTAGGGTTAGATAATATATGTCTGCAGATGTGTTTTGTTAAACAAAGGGAACATCTTTGTTTCAAATCTATTCTTTTACTTGACCTCATAGTGTTCTGTCATACAGCAGACCATAGTTGTATTGATTCAGAGTTTTCCTCTTATAAATAATGCTGCATTGTTTGGGTACATACCTTTGCAGACTTACACAGACATTTCCATAATGTAAATTCCTAGCAGTGGTCAAGGGATTTGTGCATTTAAATATTGACAGATACCCATTTTTAATTTTTTTTTTTTTTTTGAGATGGAGTCTCGCTCTGTCACCCAGGCTGGAGTACAGTGGCGCAATCTCGGCGCACTGCAAGCTCCCCCTCCCAGGTTCACACCATTCTTCTGCCTCAGCCTCCCGAATAGCTGGGACTACGGGCGCCTGCCACCATGCCCGGCTAATGTTTTTTTTGTTTGTTTTTTGGGTTTTTTTTTGCTTTTTGTTAGTGTATTTTTAGTAGAGACAGGGTTTCACTATGTTAGCCAGGATGGTCTCGATCTCCTGACCTCGTGATCCACCCGCCTCGGCCTCCCAAAGTGCTGGGATTACAGGCGTGAGCCACCGCGCTTGGCCCATTTTTAATTTTTACGTAGATAAATCCATCACTTTTCCATTTTAACTTCTGAATTTCACATGCTGCTTAGAAATACCTTCCACACTCCAGGATTATATATTCACGCATGGTTTCTTCTAGAACATTTTGATAGATTCATTCTATTTTTTACAGGTAACTCACCCATCTGGAATAGATTTTAGTGTAAGAACGTGTGCTAGATATTGTCTCTTAGCACTTGGTATGGCGTCCCATGCCTCCTTACCCCATACCACAGGGGACGAAAGGCTAAACATGAAGTTTTTCAGACTCTAAGAAAAATAAGGTCTGAACAGTTTACATTCTACCAATGATGTGCACTTGGTCAAGATTTGGAGGCAGAGGCCATCTACTATGCCAGCAGACAAGCTCCTGCAGAAAAGAATTGTTTGTAGCAACCAGACTCCACATTTTAGTGTCTTGTCACCTGCTTCATGGGTATGAGTTAATGCTGTGGCAGCAGCACTAGCTTCCTGTCCTTTGGGTCACAGATGGTAAAATGATCATGGGCCTCCAGTTTCTGCTCCTACTGCTTTTTCAATGATTTTTGTAAGGACCTAATTCCCTGTATTAAATGCCTTTCTGCTTGAAATATCTAGAGAAGTTTGTTTCCAGCACGGAACCCTGACTTGATAAAAGTATTTCATAGTGGCCCAGCTTCACTCCTTTCTAAACAGCCAGATGTTATACCAGATCCTATTGGGTAATCTCTCTTTCCCCAACTAAACTGAAATACCACGATTATCATAGACTAAATTTCCATTTGTATTGTGGTCTATTTCTGGATTCTCTTTTAATGATGTACAGTTTGTTTTGTGTTTCTTTTTCCCTGTTTCAATTCATGGTATGTTTTAATATGTAGTGGAAGAAGTTCCTATTACATCCACCTAAATTACTATTATTTTTCAGAAATTTTCTATCAGATTTTTCTAGGTGAACTTTAGTATCATTTTGTTGAGTTCCCAAAAAAGCTATTTTGGTATTTTCATAGGATTTGCATTGTTTATAGGTTAATTTAGGAAAAATCGACATCTTTTATAATATGGAAACTTGATATTCAGGAATGTGGAATGTCTTTTCATTTAAATCTTTATAACCTTCAGAATCTTCATTTTCTTCATATAGTTACTGCACATTGTCAAAATATCTATTTTTGTAGTTCCATTGTGGGTTGAATCTTTGATTATTTTTCAAATGGGTAGGGATACAGAAAATTTACTTTTGATTTTTTTTTTTTTTTTTAATAGAGACAGGGTCTTGCTATGTCACCCAGGCTGGAGTACAGTTATGTGATCATAGCTCACTGGAATTTTGAACTCCTGGGCCATAGTGATCTTCCTGCCTCAGCCTCCCGAGTAGCCAGGACTACAGGTATGGGCCACCACATCTGGCTAATTTTGTTTGTTTTTTTTTTTGTATAGACAGTCTCACTGTGTTGCCCTGGCTGGTCTCAAACTCCTGGCCTTAAGCAATCCTCCTGTCTCAGCCTCCCAAAGTGTGGGGATTACAGGTGTGAGCCACTGTGCCTGGCCAACTTTTGATATGTTAATCGCATAACTTTACTAAGTACTGATAATAAAGTAATAATATACAAATGCTTAGTGCTTTCTATTAACTCATTCCATCTTCTCATGTATTCCTGTGAGCATAGGTACTGTGATTATCATCTTTATTTTAAAACTGAGGAAACTGAGACCCAAGAGATAAATGTAACTTGGTGTGGATCAGTGCATGGAAAGGAAGGGCTTGGCGCAATAAACAGCCCTCTTTGCAAACTACGCATGAAAACAATGTATCTCCAGTAAGAGGACTAGTTTTTGGTGTCTGCATTTTATCTGAGATCTTTGTATGCCTCAGTAACTCCCTCTCCAGGGTTAGGACATGTGTAGAATAGGTATTTAGATTAATCCAATGGCCTGGAACAAATGGAACTAAGAGTGTGATGACAGCAAACACTGGGCTGTTTATTCATTTGATCACTTAAGATCTCAGTGACCACTTTATCCTGATCACACTGATATCAGATGCTTTGGGTCCTATATTTCACATACATGTTAAGCTTTGAATTGCAGAGACCTTTTGTTTACTAAACCTCGTATGAATTTGAAGCCATAAGACATCATCTCACATAAATTCTGGTATGAGCTGATTTTTTCCCCCATAGAATTAGCAATTACAGGCCAAAGCAGGAGGATCACTTGAGCCCAGGCGTTGGAATGAGCCTGGGCAACATAGTGAGACCACATCTTTTTTTCTTTTTTTCTCTCTCTGTGAAGAGTCTGAAAGTAGTGAGACCACATCTCTACAAAAAAAGGAAGGAAAAAAAAAAGGTTGGGTATGGTGACACGCACCTGTGATCCCAGCTACTACTCAAGAGGCTGAGGCAGTAGGATTGCTTGAACCAAGGAGGTGCAGGCTGCAGTGAACTGTGATCACACCTCTGCACTTCAGCCTGGGCGAGAATGAGTCCCTGTCTCAAAAAAAAAAAAAAAAAAAAAATTACAGGTTTTGATTTCAAGACCCAGGAAAAGACTTTTTTTGTTGTTGCAACCAATGGAAACTATTTATTCACTGTCTCTGAAACACAGCTTTGCTTCCTGTTGAAATGTGCTTTATTTATAAAACAGTGGATTCACATTCTTCAACCATATTAGTAAATAAATACAGAGATCTTTATTAATCCTGTTATCCTGTTTCTTAGACCCTTCGCCTCCACTGCTCCAGGGTCACAACAGGAGTTTACAAGGTCTCAAAATTATTGGATTTGAGCAACAAAGGGCCTGACCCCACAGTTTATTGTGTAAGATATGACACCTCCATAGCTCAGTTCTTCCCTAGCTATTCTGTACCCTTTGTAAGTCCTATTGGGATGCAAGCAGATTTCTCCTAAAATCAAAGGAGCAAGAAATGTCTTCCTCCTATAGGAAAAGTTTTACCACCAAAACAATGTTTTGTCTATTAAATATAAACACATACTCATGTTTAGTACAAATTAGGCCTATTTTATATAATTCATTAACAGCAAGATTACAATAGGATAAAATGAAGAGATTTATTTTGCAAACTCTAATAGTTAACTAAAGGGGATAGCTAGAGCTTTCTCTTAAAGATGATAGGCCAGGCGCAGTGGCTCACGCCTATAATCCCAGCACTTTGGGAGACCAAGGCAGGCAGATCACCTGAGGTCAGGGGTTGGAGACCAGCCTGACCAACATGGTGAAACCCGGTCTCTACTAAAAATACAAAAATTAGCCGGGCGTGGTGGTGGGCGCCTGTAATCCCAACTACTCGGGAGGCTGAGGCAGGAGAATCACTTGAACCTGGGAGGTGGAGATTGCAGTGAGCCAAGGTCCGGCAATTGTACTCCAGCCTGGGCGACAGAGCAAGACTGTCTCAAAAAATAAAAATAAAAAAATTTTTAAAAGATGATAAAAAGCCCTCTACAGAGAGTCCCATTGCATCCTGCTGGCAGCTTCAAGCAGCCAGAGCACAGCTAGACCTTGGAGTAAATACTAAGAGGCCTCTGCACCCTGGAGACTGCCGGGTGTTTCTTTACAGCACCACCGCCCTCAGGCAATGCTGAGCCCTTGACCCAGCATTAGGGGTACCATTACTTTTACTTTACAAGCTTGTTTTTCTGGTTTACTACTGGAACAGAATTAGAAGAGAGGTCATAAGAATTGACACAAGAATTGCATGAGGGAGGAGATGGCCAAGACTACAGAATCAGTAAGTATAAAATTATCCTTGTAAATCAGAGCCTAGTGCCTTTCTAGAACTCCTTAAGGGCATTGCCTGCCCTTTTTTGCTATTTCTTAGATTAGTCGTGTTACAGTGATTACTCATCATGACCCCTGATCTTCAAGGAAATGGAAAATTACATTTAGAATATGGTTTGATAAAGCAGAAACGGGCCACATTTTTAAATCAACAATGATTTTAATTGCCAATTTCTATAAATGTTAATTTGAGGGATTTAGAAATACTCGTTAATGGTAGACGTTTCTAACCAAGGTTCCATGGATTTGTTTCAGGGCGTCCATGAACTTTTAAAAATGTATTCTCTTCCACGAGAAGAAAAAGCATGGGGGAAGGGAGACTCCATAGCTTTCACCAGATTCTCAAAAAATGAGCCCAAAAAAGGTTAAGAACGAATTAATCATATAAGAACACTTCAAGCCAGAGAAGTATGTAATTTTAAACTTAGGGATGAGATAGTGGTACTTGACATACAAAACAGATTAGCAAGTTGTGATTAAATTTAGATATGTAATGATGTTGGAAGCCCCTTGGAACTGCCAAAAAAACAAAATGACCTAATTGGCTTTTATTAGCAATTTATGAATCAGGCAGCATCCCATCTATGAAATAGAAAGGCTGAGCACAGGAGTGGGCTTTATAGGCAGAAAAGGCAGAAGAAAACAGAAACAAGGAACAAAAGGTGTCTTTATATGGGTTAAAGCAGAGGGGACTTCCTTATGCCAGCTCAGGTTGACAGGGCCCCTTCTAATGGGATACTGTGAATGTTCTGGGTTTAAAAAAAAAAAAAAAACTGGCCTATTTTAAAGTCGGTTTGATTACGTGGCATCTAGCATGAGTGACTGCATTCTAGTTTGGTCTGGTCTGTTGGGGTCTCCTGCAGGAGCTTAGTCCAAAAACAATGACCTCCCACACGTTTTATTTAATAGAACATACACAGTTTAAGCTCTGTTTTTTTCTGTTATAATATCACCCATAGTTCTTTGCTATCTTCCTTACAGTGCCACAGCTTGAAGTAAATTTGGCCATAAAGTCAGAGGTATTTTCAGACTGACCTGTGCTTTATCTCTTCCAGGGTACCCTCAACCAATTTACAAACCCCAAAGTTAAAAATAGTCCATTCTCCAGCCAGCTAGACAAATACCAGCTGCCCACATTGGCATGAAAATCTAAAGTGGGAAAAGATTCAACTCCCTCCTGACCACTGAGCTAAACTCTGGGAGTCGGGAAACCATTTGTTGAATGTCTGGGGTGAATGAATATCAGAAGTTTCAGGAAAGGGCGAAAGAGCCAATACCCTGCTGTGCTGTCACTAAGGAGGTAATACATCACTCTTAAAGAAGCAAAGCAAAAGCTTGCTCTGAAAGAAAAACAAAAAACAAAAAAACAAAAAAAAACCTGCTCTGGTCTACATGAAACATTACAAATTTACTTAATCCCTGGTACACAGTTTTAATGAATTGTCTTTTCCAAAATTTCATTAAGGCTATTATTTTCACATATTTCTGACTTCAAGAGATCTTTAAACAAATAATGTTGACTTATAAGTATATTGTAAAAATTTCATATGATACAGAAAAGAAGATTAAAAACCCCTTTCTCCCCCAAAACTCCCAGTTTCCTTTACTAGAGGTTCACTTAAAGATTTTTAGATATCTTTCCCAAAAATATGTATGCTCTTTAAAAAAAAAAATACACACATGAAGAGCCAGGCACAGTGGTGTGTGCCTGTAGTCCCAGCCACTCAGGAGGCTAAGGCGGGAGGATTGTTTGAAGTTCAAGTCCAGCCTGGGCAACATAGCAAGACCCCTGAGGTTACAACTGTCTATATATATGCTTAGGTATCTTGCTTCTTTCACTGACTTTTGCAGATAATCCAACCTCATTCTTTTCGGTGGCTACAAAGTATTGTCATTTATGAATCATCACAGGCGGTATTTAGATTAGTTCCCCCTTGGGGTTGTTACGATCAATGCTCCAGTGGCCTTCCCTGTACATATATCGTGCCACATTGTGTGGCTTATATATAAAAGAAATTCCTAGTGGTGAAACTGCTGCTCTGAAGGTACGTGATTTGGAATTTGTGGAACTTGGTAGATATTATCAAATGGTCTTCCAAAAAAGTTGCATTTTCGCCAACAGCATGTGAGAGTACCAGTTTCCTCCATCCTCACTGACACAGGGTTCTTTCATCTTTTTTCAGACTAATAGATAAAAGGAAATTCATTGTTTTGTTTTGGTTTCTTTTATTATGAGTTAGGAAGAACATAGATTTATTTTAAAATAAATACTTGTTGGTTGCTTTTGATTTTAAGAATCAAAAGTCCTTTCTTTTTTTCTTTTTCCTTTAGTACTTTGTGTTACCCATTTCTTATGGTTTCTGTGTTTTCTCTAGATAGTCATCTTCCTAAATTGTGTAGTAAGTAAAATACATTTTGGGGGAAGATCAAGTTTTCTTTGCATTTTTTTCTTTTGAATCCTTGGTTGCCTAGCGTTGAACTAGTATTTCAGTCGATTCCTCCACCTCTGTGCTTTAGCAAGGTCTTCTGCAATCGTTTTAATCATTTGATCTGTAGTTTCTTTCAAAATGGTTGCTGTCCTTAGGGCATGATCCAAAGCCGAGTTTAAAATCTACAGAGGAAAAGTCCACACATTTTAATTACATAAACTAACTGCTTTGGGTTCTCTCATTATTAAACATTACAAGGTGGAATTTTCGGAGTATTCCTGTTTTCTACTTGGTCTATTTCTGTTTTTGAGGGTTGGTTTCCTAGGAGACCAGTCTGAGATGGAATATATTTGTTAGGGAAAGGGATTGAAAAAAAGACCAGCACGTGACTGATAAGCATGAATCAGAGGGTGAGGTCAGCCACCAGCTGGGCTGTTTCCCTGCCGCAGAGAAAGAGAAAAAAAGAACAGCTCTTAGGGGCCATTGATGGGGATTTGGGGGCCATAACCACTGAGAGGGTATTCAGGGATACAGCGCATGCGTATGGAAACATTTGAACGTGGCCTGGGGATTTGAGTTAGTGATTTGAAATAGGAAACTGTTGGCAACCCTGATCACAGTGTCACTGGAACAGATCCACTGCCTTCAACCCCCTGCCGGGGAAATCCTGTAGCTGAGGCACCCCCCACAAATCACTTTCTCCAGGAAATTTCCCTTGGAACCAATTTAGAATAATACAGACCATGCGGCTGCTGAGGCTATGTGTCTTTAGCTTAGTGCTGAGCACAAAATTGTCTTTAGCAGAGCTTTTTCTGAAGCCCTGATACTGTAATAACTTAAGAGCTGCCAGTTCTGTGGGCATCAAGATCAAACCTACCAGCTGCAAGGATTCTCGAATGATTTTCTAAGTCCTCACCTCAGATTTTGTTTCTTCAGTGCTATCAAAGTCACATACAGATTTGCTTCCAGAAATCCTGCAGGAGTAGAAATGGGGCGAGGGTGTTACAGGGTCTGAGCTGTAGGTCATGAAAGCCTGAAGGTTTTTTCTGGAAGACAAAAGCGCATTGATACTTGTGTCAAGCGCCACCCTCAAGCACACTCCTGTTCATGTCAGCTCTGTGGTCGGTAATGGCTCTATGTGTGTGGTTTGGGTGTGGGCGGATTCGTGCACCCGCTGCCCTTGTAGCTCTCATACTCCCATGTGGCTGACCGCAGCTGGGCTTCAGAAAAACGTTGTTGCCATGACCATGAGGGTATTTCCTCCCAGAACTGATCTCCTTTTCCTCTAGTACAGATAGAGGCAAGACTCTAAAGACATTTTTTATTCTGTTTTCATTCTTTTGGGGCCAACTTTCTACCTTGCATTTTTATAAAACAAATGCACAAAACTGCCAATTGCAGGTACCTTGGGTTGAGTTCATTCTGGCACCAGTGAGCTTTCACCCCAAGGAGGCAGAAGCAGTCAAAAAATAAAAGCAGCTCCTTTTGAAGTAAACAGGCTCCCCTTGCCTGCTACCCTGTGATTGCTTCTCTCTTAGGGATGGCCGGAAGTCTGCACTAGGTGAGTGAGGGCTGCAGGGCCACTGGGCTCTTCGGGTTGTGCAGAGCATGGCTCTAGGGGGTTATATGCGTAGTCTGTGAAGGGCACAGCCTGGAGTTACGCTTTTCTCAAGCATGAGCCGTTGGCCCTGAGGGATACCACAAGAACTTGCCTATTGACAGGGCTGTCATAGAGCCACCCTCACATCTTCCTCTGGCTTCAGGTTTCCTGTTAAGCATTACTTTGGTACATAAAATACTTGTGAGCAATATCATCTCCAGAAAACGTCCTTTCATCTCTCTCCCCTACCATATGAGCATCAATTGGTTCTGCAAGTTATTTTAACACATTGGATCGATCCTCCAGGCAAGAGGTGGTCCAGCATCCAGGGCCCCTAACTAATGAAATACTCTGGGCAGGGGATGGCAGACTGGAGAAGAGTCCTCTCTCTCCCCATATCCCATCACTGTCCACTGTCAACAACATAACAGCCATCGCTTGCTGAGTACTTATTATGAGCCGGGTACCATTCTAAGTGCTTTATATGTATGGACTCAGTCCTCAATGAGTTTAGCACTATTATGATTCCCACTTTACATGTGGGGAAATGGAGGCACACTTAGGTCAAGGAACCTGCCCAACAACACAGAACCAAGACAAACCCAAGAAGTCAGTCAGGCACAGTGGCTCACGCCTATAATCCTAGTACTTTGGGAGGCTGAGGCAGGTGGATCACCTGAGGTCAAGAGTTGGAGACCAGCCTGGCCAACATAGTGAAACCCTGTCTCTACTAAAAATACAAAAAAATTAGCTGGGCATGGTAGCAGGTGCCTATGATCCCAGCTACTCGGGAGGCTGAAACAGGAGAGTCACTTGAATCCAATGGGGCAGAGGTTGCAGTGAGCCATGATTGTGCCACTTCACTCCAGCCTGGGCGAAAGAGTGAAACTACATCTCAAAAAATAAATAAATAAATAAATAAATAAATAAAACCCAAGAAGTCTCCAAAGGCCACATTCTAAAACACTGTGCTAGACTATGGTAGAGGGTAGTACGTTCAGACTGAGTGGCTCTGAGAGCAGAGCCTGAATTGTTAGCCACTCTGCAGTGCTATTGGTTTTGTCTCTTACATAGCTCTTGAATGAATACACAGACTCTTCTCTTTCCATCTCCACCAACCTCGGTCAAGCTGCATCATCTCACCTGAATTATTGCACTGGCCTCTTATTTGGCCTTGTCCTCCAATCTTAACTCCTGTAATTCATTTCCACTCCCTCAGTAGCTAGGCTGATCCTTTAAAACACTAAAAATCTTTTTAAATTCCGTGGTTAAAAAACTTAATTGGGGGGGTCCTGCCACAGTGACTCATGCCTGTAATCCCAGTGCTTTGGGTGACTGAGGTAGGAGGATTCCTTGAGGCTAGGAGTTCAAGATCAGCCTGGGAAACATAGACCCCGTCTCTACAAAAAAAAAAAAAAAAAGTAGCTGGCTGTGGTATCACATGCCTGTACTCCCAGCTACCCAAGAAGCTGAGCCAGGAGGATCACTTGAGCAAAGGGGGTCAAGGCTGCAGTGAGCCAAGATTGTACTCCAGCCTGGGCAACAGAGCAAGACCCTGCCTCAAAATTTTTTTTTAACTTCACTGGGGGGCCAGACACCTGTAATCCCAGTGCTTTTGGTGACCAAGGTGAGAAGGTCACTTGAGGTCGGGAGTTCAAGACTAGCCTGGGCAACATAGCAAGACTCTGTCTCTACAATTTTTTTTTTTTTTAATGGGCACCTATAGTCCTAGCTACTCAGGAGGCTGAGGTGGGAGGATGACTTGAGCCCAGGAGTTTCAGGCTGCAGTGAGCTATGATCACCACTGCACTCCATCCTGGGTGACAGAGGGAGACCCTGTCTCTAAAAATAAAAACGAATTAACAGCCAAAAAAAAAACCCTAATTGGCTTCCTCTTGCTCCTAAGATTCTGAAATACTTCCTGGAGCTGACAAGTCTCTACGGACTGGCCCTGACAATTCCTTCCCTCATCAGCCTCATCTTGCTCCACTGCCGCTCCCTCTTTTGGGTTCCAGTCACACCATTCCTGAACTTGCCAAGTGCCTTCTCACAACAGGAAGCTTTCCTAGACTGGAATGTTCTTCACTGCCCCCAGATCCCCTTGCTAGTTCGTTCATACATACCCTTCAAAGCTCAGCTTCCCTGAACCCCCAAATTAGATCAATAGGACTTTGTACATCCCCTTCTTGGCACTTACAAAGACTATGCGGCTTCTCTGCCAAAAAAGAAAGCTCTGTGAGGGCAGGGACAGTGGCTGACTTTGTCCTGTGTCCTCAGTACCTCGCACAATGACTTGGTTTATTGAATAAACAAATGAATGATTGAAGTATTAGATAGGTTTAGGTTTGAATCCTGGCTGTACTCCTAATGATCTAGGTTATCTTGGGGTAGGTAGTTAATGCACTATCAAGTACACTGTATACACCCAACCAATGAGAGATGTTTTGTTAGTAATCATGAACTAATACTTACTTTCCTGGTGTGGGCTCATGTTCACCTTTAAAGGATTTTGAATTCACTCTCTGAGAACAGATCCGTTTGAGTTTTAAAAAAGCTGAAAAATGTTAGCTATGATTAAATTCAGAGTATCAAAAATGAGCCCCAAATGGTGCATATGTATCATTCCTTGAACTTTTTGTATGAATGAAATATTTCATAAAATTTTAATAAATCAGAAAACTGGGAAACAGACAACAAAGAACTTTTGCTGGGCGGGGTGGCTCATGCCTGTAATCTCAGTGCTTTGGGAGGCTGAGGTGGGAGGATTATTTGAGGCCAGGATTTTGCTACCAGTCTTCCCTGTCTCTACCAAAAAAAAAAAATTCATAAACCCCTTCCATACTAACTATAAATTTTTTGTTAAGTTAGCTAGGTATGGTGGCATGTGCCTACAGTTTTGTAGCCACTTAAGAGGCTAAGGCAGGAGGCTCGCTACAGCCCAGAAGTTCAAGGAAGCATTGAGCTATGATCACATCACTGCCCTCCAGCCTGGGTGACAGAGCTAGACCCTGCCCTAAAAAATAAAATTAAAAAAAAAAAAAACTTTCTATAAAGTATTCTGAACTTAGGAAAAGAAATTCAATTTTAAAAGGAGTTTTAGGCCAGGCGCGGTGGCTCATGTTTTTAATCCCAGCACTTTGGGAGGCCGAGGCAGGCAGATCACTTGAGGTCAGGAGTTCAAGACCAGCCTGGTCAACATGGTGAAACCCTGTCTCTACTAAAAATACAAAAATTAACCGGGTATGGTGGTGGGTGCCTGTAATCCCAGCTACTTGGGAGACTGAGGCATGAGAGTCACTTGAACCCGGGAGGTAGAGGTTGCAGTGAGCCAAGATAGTGCCACTGCACTGCAGCCTGGGTGACAGAGCAAGACTCTGTCTCAAAAAAAAAAAAAAAAAAAAAAAAAAGAGTTTTATTATCAGATAGAAACCAGGAGTTTAGGTTCTTTGGGTACTTGCTGTGTGACCTGTGCATGACGTCTGACTTCTCTGGGTTTAACTACCACATCTGATAAATGGAGGAATAATATCTTCCAAGAGGTTGGACCAAATGGATTTCTGAAATCCTCTTCAATTTTAGGAGTTAATATTCTAGGAGTAGAAACTAATGATTATGTTGCAAAGACAATTCCAGAAAATAGAGACTAAACAGAGAAGGAAAATGTGGAAAAGTCATCATGGAAGACAAGAAGACAGAGAAAGAAAAAGAGATGAGTCAGTGGCCAACAAATCTGCCTCCTCTGCCACCAAGGCTCCCTTCTCCCCTTCCCTTTCCCTCTTCTTCTTCTCTTCTGTCTTCCCCTCGTTCTCCCTCCAGGTCTCCTGTCTTATTCATTGATGTCAAGTAGCCAGGCTTCACTCACCCTCAGGAGGGTCCCGTTGGACAAGGGACGCTGGGAGAGATTGTCCCTCAGACATGCAAGGCAGGGCAGAAGCCAGAAACCCAGATTTAGTCATGCTGACCACCTAGACTTGGAGACTTGGGGCATGATGAAGAGGCACTAACCAGCTCAATCTTGATGCTTTGGTAGTCTCCAAATGTAATTTTGGATTTTACTGGAAACTCAGAATTAGAAAGCACCACAGTGTCACCTGGTCCAGTTCTAGTGCAGTGTACAGATCTACAGCATCCAGACAAAGTCCATTGCCTCCCAGTCCAAAGATGAGCTCACAACCTCCTACTACAGCCCACTCCATTTTCTGTCAGCTCCAATTGCTGTAAGGGTCTTTTAACCTGGAGAAGCTGCCTCCCTATGACCTCTACCCCCTTAGTTAGCTAATGGAGTTCAAGATCAAATTGTGGATGAATCCGTTGCAGCCCTTGTTCATATACTGGCATGACACAGGCTGTAGACCTCAAGACTAAGAAGACAGTGAAGAAATCTGAGCTATGGCTTCTCCAGTGTTAGTGACTGTCACTTCAAAAGAATACATGCAGTTGGAGGATGTGGCAGCCGGAGGTGGGGAGGGGAGACACAGCTGAGGTCAGTCAGGTAAATGACATTCTTAAGGCTTGGGCACTGGCCATCATGAAAGATAAGAAACATTCTCCCTGGTGCCCTCTCCCAGAGAAGGAGAGGAAGAGCTCTGAAGGTATGAGGGCAAGGATGTGGCGCCTGTCAGAGAACCAGGTATAGCTGTCATTCAGGGGTAAAACTAGGAGTACTTCCTTCCCTCCTTCCTGTTCCCTGGGCACAGTTTGCCCTGCTTTTAGAACTTACCCCATTTTGCTTTGAGCTTTCCTTATTTGGGTATGAGTTCCTTCCTTTCAAGAGCTTGGGAAGAGGCAGCCATGTCATTCATCTTTTTAAATATGTGTTTGTGGGATTGTAATTTTCTTTCAGACAGCAAATTTTTGCATTGGAAGTTAGCAATGTGATGCCTATGGAGTGTAAAAATAGTCTATTTCTCTACATGCTGACTCTTAGTAGGGATATATGTAAAGCATTAGCCACCTCTGAATAGTAACAATAATAGTGGTGATTATCCAATAAGTCATTTATTTGTTCAGCAAACTTAGGGGTTGCTACCAACTTGCACTGGTAGAGTCCTTAATAACTTTCAAAGTCCTTGATCACTGTGATTTCATATTTTCTAGCCCCAGCTCAGCCTCTTGCCATCCAGGTGTAGGGCTGGATTTGGAAGTGTCAGGTGAGTACACAAGACCTGGGCAGCAGAATGGAGAGGCCAGGGCTTCCAAGATGAAAGCAGTGGCCAGTGTCATGTGAATGTCCCATACCTGGGACATTAGGTTGTTGACATGGATGGGGTCATGCAGGAGATGTACTTACAGGGTGAAGAGTTTTTGCTTTCATGTAAAGAATGGGGCTGGACAAAGGCACCTCTTTTGCTATGATTTGAGTAATTCTCTCCTGGAGTGTTGTATCTATAATGAAATTCTGGAAAGAAAAGATTAAAAATGCAGTTCATTGCCTGGGAACAGTGGCTGTCCCCACTCGCCTTTCTGAGGCCCCAGGTGAGTATTACCTTTAGGTGGTTCCTTTCTGCAGGCTCTTCGGGAGGTAGGAATCTTAGTGCCACAGTCCTGACATTTGTTACCCTGCATTTCAGTGCCAGAATCAGAACAGAAGCTGTGTCCTGTATCAGAATCTGAAAAAGCCCAAGTTGCATGAATGAAGGGTAAGTGTCTTAATTATAGTCATAAAATACGGTGTGGAGAGCAGAGCTATAACCATGCAGGGTATGTATTTGGCACCAAAGTACTTAACGTCCCGGCTGTGTCACCAAGGGAAGTTGCCAGCCTGGGGTAACATTTGGGATTCCCGTCTAACAACTGAGAAATGTTTTGATAATTAACATTTCTTGTATGAAAATCTCAAGAGGTAGCATACATATTTAGGCTTAGTAAAGGTCTGCTGAATGAATGGATCTGCGATTTGGCCCACTGAACTATCAGACAACCTTGTATTTGTATTTGTTCTTCCATAGTTGGCCTGATACGTCCACATTCTTTCTCTCAGACCCTGCTGTGGCCAAGAGCTTGTATTTTGTCATCCAGGCAACTGGAAAGATAGGTTTCTTCTATGTGACATTCATAAGCCTATAAGGGAACCTGAATCATGACTTTGCTCTCTTAGCCTCAGAGAAGCTAGTAGCAGACAGCACATGCATCTGGTGCAGGTCTAGAACCTGTCTGGCAGGCTGTGGACAGAGCAGCACTCCAGGTAAGGCCAGAGTATGAAAGCCTGGGGCCAGGCGGGTGAGCATGTCAGGCCTGGATGTCCAAGCAACATCTTGCTGCAGGACAGATGCTGCAGTGACAAAGCCTCTTCCAATGCTTCTCGCCTTACTGAACTCATGGTTAGACTCATTTTTAACATTATCTTTCAAAGTATGTTAAAGTGAAGTCATCCCTGGCTGACATCTTGACTTTTAACATATTATACAATATATAATAACTTCATTGTATAAGAACAAATCCATTTCATATTAGCAAATGGAATGAGTTTGAAGGCCCAGGGTTGAAGCCTGGCTCTGCTACTTATTAGCTATGATGGTTGAAAATATGTTCACAAATTCTTTAACATGCTGTTTTTAATTTTTTTTGAACCAAGGTTTCATTCTGTTGCTCCCAGGCTGAAGTGCAGTGGCTCAATCACAAGCCTCCACCTTCTGTGTTTTTTGGTTGTGTTTTTGTGTTTAAATATTGGGTCCCTATATTGTCCAGCCTGGTCTTGAACTCCTGGGCTCAAGCAATCCTGGTTCAGCCTCCCAAAGTGCTGGGATTACAGATACAAGCCACCACACCCAACTGACACTCTCTTTAAAAGGTAGAGCCTAATTCCTCTCCCCTTGAGTGTAGGCTGGGTTTAGTGACCCACTTCTAACAAATAGAATAAAGTGGTAGTGATGGCATATAACTTCCAAAACCAGGCCATGAAAGACACTGAAGCTTCCATCTCAGTATATCTCTCTTGGATCACTTGCTCTGGGGGAAGCTGCCTGCCGTGTCGTAACGACACTCAAGCAGCCTATCGGAGAGGCCCACATGTCCTGCCAATGCTCATGTGAGTGAACCATCTTGGAAGCAGATCTTCCAGCCTCAGGCAAGCCCCCAGATGATGGCATCCTTGGCTGACATCTTGACTAAACCTCATGAGAGACCCTGAGCCTGAACCACCCAGCT
Organism: Macaca fascicularis; assembly: GCF_037993035.2. NCBI lineage: Eukaryota > Metazoa > Chordata > Mammalia > Primates > Cercopithecidae > Macaca > Macaca fascicularis. The sequence continues at coordinate 125,629,826 of NC_088375.1, read as the reverse complement.
AAAGTGCTCCCAAATTCCTGACCCACAGAAACTCTAAGATGATAAATGTTTGTTGTTTTGAGCCTTAAGTTCTGGGATACTTGGTAACACAGCAATAGATAACTAATACACTCACACTCACTCTTTGGTCCTGCCAAGTCACTTAACTTCTCTGAGCCTCTAGTTCCTTATCTATAAGCATTCCTGCTTTACAGGGATATTGTGAGAGTTATGTGATATACACTGGCAACAGTTTTCAAACTTTTGATTCCAGAACCCTTTTACACTCTTAAAACTGAGGACCCCAAACAGCCTTTGTTTCTGTGGTTTTAATCTACCATAAACTGATAATATATACCATTTTATATATCTGAGGTGAAAATCCCCACTCATTGGAGAACAGCTATCATTCAACATTCAGTCCACTGCAGATGGATTGGTAGAGAAGTATTAATTTATAGATTACTAGTCATTTTTTGCTTGTGCAGAATCATTTAGATTTCCTAAAACTAAATGAGCAGTTCCAAGGTGCTTTTTTTTAGAATTTTAAACTGAGACGTTTAAAAGACAATTTTATTTATTATAGCATTTAAAAAGTAATAAATCCATTTCATATTAACAAAATAGCATGTTTTTAATGAAAATAACTATTTCCAAAAAATTTAGTGAGAAGAGTGGCATCAGTTTATGTTTTGGCAAATATCTTGAATATCTGGCTTAATAAAAGGCAACTGGATTCCACAGCTGCATCTCCATCAGTTGCCTGCAATACTAGAGTTGCACAGCTATATAGCTGGTCAAGGAAGGACCCGGTGGCCCCCGAAAGGGTTTCAGGAAACCCAGGGGACCCCCCAGTTACAGCTGGAAAACCCCTTCTTCATTATACCATCCGGCATAATACATCTTCATTCAATGAACCCTATTATTATTATTATTATTATTTTTTTTTTTTTTGAGACGCAGTCTGGCTCTGTCGCCCAGGCTGGAGTGCAGTGGCGTGATCTCGGCTCACTGCAAGCTCCGCCTCCCGAGTTTACACCATTCTCCTGCCTCAGCCTCCTGAGTAGCTGGGACTACAGGTACCCGCCACCACGCCCGGCTAGTTTTTTTGTATTTTTCAGTAGAGACGGGGTTTCACCGTGTTAGCCAGGATGGTCTCGATCTCCTGACCTCGTGATCTGCCTGTCTCAGACTCCCAAAGTGCTGGGATTACCGGCTTGAGCCACCGCGCCCGGCCCAGGGAACCCTATTATTATTTGTAAATGTGTTTTCTACAGAGAAGCCAGTGCAGAACGAAGTGTGACTGAACAGAAGGCAGAGCTGGAGGCACGGCTCTGGGCCACAGGCAGTGCGGATGTAAGAAAGCCTGGGCAGCTCTCCAGTGCAACTTCCTGATGCATAAGCTGGGGAGACAAGATGGGTAGGTAGGTTAGGCTTGGAGGTGATTTTTAAGCTGAGAAGCTGCCTAAGCAGAGGCCTCCAGCCCCACCTCTTCTCCCAGGGCAGTTCTGCTAAATGTTTCTCTCCTTCAACTATCTTTGCAGAAAGGATCTTATAACTAAAAACCATTGAATTGCATGCACTGGGACACCTCCCAGCTCCAACTTTCTTTGCTTCTGTGAAATGTATATATCCAAGACAGCAGCAACTCTCACGTAGCCTGTAACCTTACCAGGTACAGTTATGGGTCATGTGGGAAGCATGAGGATGGACAGACTGAAAGACATCTTGTGATTGAGTCCATGGAGTCCTTCATTTTCAGCTAGAAACAGGTGTTCATGCTTCACTCTACTTAACCACATCTTATTGAAAGTGATTCTTTTTTTCTTTTTTCTTTCTTTTTTTTTGAAATAGGTTCTACTCTGTCACACAGGCTAGAGTGCAGTGGCATGATCATGGTTCACTGCAGCCTCGACCAGGGCTCAAGCAATCTTCCCACCTTAGCCTCCCAAGTAGCTGGGACTACAGGCGCGAGCCACCACACCCGGCTAATTTTTGTATTTTTTTTTTACCGATGGAATTTCACCATGTTGGCCAGGCTGGTCTTGAACTCCTGAGCTCAAGTGATCCACCCACCTCAGCCTCCCAAAGTGCTGGAATTACAGGCGTGAGCCCCCATGCCTAGCCTAATAATTCTTTACATTTTGCACATAAATAAATACATCATGCAACATCCTAGCATAGGGAAATGCTCTTGGAGTGGCAGATGGCAAGCTGGTGCCCACCGTGAGAAGACCCCATGGGGAGGGACGCTGAAGACTGAGCACCCAGCCCAAGCCCATCAACTTACTGGGAGTGGAATCTGAATGTGGTGCCTTTTCATGGACAGTTGAAAATCTTCCACAGTGGATCCTTCTGTGGCCCTTTTTCTCCACTTTTGGCTTCCTAAAAAAGGGCATGAGATCCTGTAAACTTTCAGTGCATTTCCAATAAAGATAGGGAAAGTTTTGGTAAAGCTGAAACATTAAATTTTGTTATATCAGAGCCTGAAACAGTGCAGGAGGGGCTTGTCATCCTCCACACAGAGCTCTCATCTGCCTGCCTGTTTGAGAGCTTTTCTACAAAACATTGCACCCCAGCACAATTTGGCCTGATAAGAAAATGTACACAAGACATGAAAAATAAATGTTTTGTTCTGCAGAGGTTAATATCTAATCATCATATACACATTTACAAAACACATTTGAAGTGTGGAATTATAAAGTTTGGAGTTTTCCTCATGCATCAAAATCCATTCCAGGCTGGATGTGGTGGCTCATGCCTGTAATCCCAGCACTTTGGGAGGCCAAGGAGGGCGGATGGCTTGAGACTAGGAGTTCAAGACCAGCCAGGGCAACATAGCAAAACCTCATCTCAAAAACAAACAAACAAACAAACAGTTCCTACCAGGGGAAGAAACTATGCTATACGTCAGTAAAGGGTCACGTAGCTTTGGCCCTGGAAGTACAAGCTGATTATATCCAACAACTCCAGCAAAGTGAGCTTTGTCAGGTGTCTGTGGGACTAAAGGCTGTGGGAGCATGTGGAGGTGATTTTAGTTGCACATGGTCACCAGGTGGCATCAGAAAGAAGCAACTGCAATGGACATTCTTCAGGAGCCTTCCTGTGGCCCACCTGCAGCTTCCTCCCTCCTCCTCAGAAATCCCAACTCCTCCAAAGGAATTCGAATTAATAACAGTTCTGAACAAAGCTCTTGCTCAGCTCCTGGGATACAGTAATAGCCCCCACGGAAAGTTGTTCATTCTTAGTGTGGAAGGCACCGTGCCCAAGACATCCTGGCATGAATGAGGCAGATTGCCCAGGGCTGGGGTTTGAGCCCAAGGCATTGCTGGGCAAACACACGCTCGCCGTGCTGTGCCCTGGCCTGCTGTTGGAGGAGAAGGGACGGGACTGTGGATTCGTGGGGCTGGGGCTGAGAAGCCAGGCCCTTTCCCTCCTCTTGGAAAAACATGCTGTCCTCCTGAGTCACATATTTTCTCACACCTCATTTTCTGTCTCCACCCTCCTCCTCTGGGGCATTTGAACATCTGCTCTCCAAAGTGGGAAACTTGGATCTCACTCAAGTGTGTGCAGTCCAACACAGGGCTTTTTCTGCTTTTAAACTCCTTTGTGCACTCAAATCTTCTGGCCAAACTTAATTCCACTGGAGAAGACAGCTTTTCAACAAGACAAAGCAGCTAAAGTGAACCCTTAAATCCAAAGTTTTGCATCAGAAATAACATAAAGGGATAAGCATATTTTACATTTTATACATATATAATTTATCCACTTACATATAAACAATTTACAAATATCCTGAAAATAATATGTACATCAGCAAGCTTCCTAAAGGACAAGCCCCACCAGAGAGAGATTTAATCTTCTAACAGAGTATATAGCCCTCCCTTCAGTCAGTAATTCCTCAGGGATTATGTAGGTTACCAAGATTTTAATTCATAAGTCATGTGTATCTCCTCATCACTCCCCAGGAGTGGATTCACTGTGAGATTTGATTGTACACTTGGTTATCCTTCCAGCTTGGCTATCATAAAAAAGTATGACTTAGTCTGGAACATTGGTTCCTGTCTTGGTACTTAATGTACTTCTGTAGGGTATGCACTAGGAATTTAGAAGAGAGAAATTTAGTACCTTGAATGCTTAATAAAAATGTTTTTTAAATGTCAAAATACTTTCATTATACTTAGTAAAATCTTTAAAAATCCAAAATTAGACTTTAATTCAATAAATAAAAATAGTAGGCCTGGGATGACTCAGTGAGTAAGCTTCATGAGTGCCCCTTGGATTAAAGGGGAGCTCAAAGCTGATGACTGACATGGTGGTTTAATGACCCACACATGATGACACATGACCATTTTTAGCACAAGCTTCATGCAGTTTCTTTTTTCAGGGGTGGACATTCATTAGAACACTTAAGACAGGTGCCCATTCCCACAACGGAATGCTTTCTAACAGGAAGCCTCAGTCTTTCAGGCCCGGTCATCTGCTTCTATTAGAGTTCATTACGTACATATAATAGTGGTTGCTTAACACCTGCTGCCTCCCTGACTCTCGACCTTCCAAAGGTCAATGAGCCAAGCTTTGGCTAGAGTCCACAGTGAGCTTAGAGGTAACATCTCTCGCTACCTGAAAGAAGCTTCAGATAAATGATACTGAATCGACACAGATTAATAGTTGCACCAATGGGTGTTTCAAAAACAAAGAATTTCTCCTGAGGATTTGACATGATTTACAGCTTGTTAGCTCTGGAAGATTTAGTGCTTAGGAATGGGAAGAAGTCAGCCCTGAGAAGAGGGATGAGGCTTGTTCCTGGGACTGGGGGGCTTAGATGAAACCCAACAGAGAAGACTTTTGCTTATCATAAGGAGAGAGTAGGGATGGTGGGACCTGTTTGTTATACAGGATAAGATTCCCCCACGTGGGCAATGTTCAAAAGCCTACAGGACCACCCTCCGTGGGCTGTAACCATGATTCTTAACCAACGGGGCTTACCCGAATCACCTGGGGAGATTTAAAAGCACTATTCCTACCAGAGCCCCACCGCTGGCGATGCTGAGATAGTAGGTTGGGTGGAGACATGTGCATGATTGTAAAATCTCTCATGGTGATTTTGATGTTCTCCCCAGTTGAGGACCACTGCTACCGGATCTGTAGGGTAAGAGGGAGGCTGGGCTCTGTGCCCAGGCCTGAGATCTGTGACTCTGTAACTCAGCCACCGGCCTCAGTTAGTTGCCGCCCACCCTCGCTGGAGTTACTATGCCAGGACTGACTCCAACCCACCCTGGGAATGTAGCCGCAAGAAGCCCTCACCATTCAAGGAGCCTGCGACAGAAGGCACAGCTCGGACTGGGTGCCGTCGTCTCTGCACAATCCTGCCTTCCTGGAGTGCACCTGGGGTCCTCCTGCGTCACAAAGCACACGGATGGAGATGTTAGAGAGGATGTGACTCACGCCGCGCACAGGCCAGCAAGCAGCTAAGGTCCGACTGAACTTGCCACATCAGGCAGAGAGAGAGACTCGCCAAACCTCTCCTCCAGATGGGGAAACGGAGGCGCAGGGGGACAGGAGGAAAAGAAGAAAGAGCCCATCCTTAGTTCTGATGTCTCACTCAGTTGGGGCTGCATCTCTCACGTCCTGGACTGAAGAATGGAAGTTTCCACCCTGGCTTGCTTCTTTCCTCCTCTAAACAGATTTTAAAATCTGGTATACAGATGTCAGAATACTTTCCCCTTTTTATGTTTCCCTTAGTTTCAAATTACTCCAAGCTTCACCAGAGAATGAACAGATTTAGGAACATAATTTTTAGGTCTATTAATCTGACCACTGGCTAGTAGAGTTCTAAAAGCCTTTCCAAAGAAATAGATTCAGCTATGAATTAAAACAAGGTTTAGGGACTGTCTGGGGGCCTAAATGCTTGCTTGTATGTCCCTTTCTAACACAAAACAATTACTCCACTGACCTGTGAGGGCTGATACCACCCACTGTGTTTTTGACTATGGTCTTACCCTTTATGTAAGTAAAAAATAAATGTACTTTTCCCATCATTATAAACAATGGCAGAAGTATCATTGTACACATAGCTTTTTCCACATCTTGGATTACTGCCTGAGGAAATGTCTGGGCCAAAGGTTGCGAACATGTTTGTGTGATGACCCATATTGCCAAATGGCTTTCCACAAAAGTTGTACAGATTTCACAGCCACCAACAATGTGGTCGGCTCAGTTTGACCACACCTTCCTCTGCATCAGGAATTACCACTTGAAAATGTTTCTGCTAATTGAATGAGGCGGGGGGGGGGGGGGGGGCTCACTTTTTGTGTTAATTTGCATTTCCTCCTTGACGAAAGGAAGTAAGTCTGTTACTAGATGTTGATTTATTGGTTGTATTTCCTACTTGTGACTTTTTTTTTTTTTCCCTGAGACGGAGTCTCACTCTGTTGCCCAGGCTGGAGTGCAGTGGCCCAATCTCGGCCCACTGCAACCTCCGCCTCCCGGGTTCAAGTGATTCTCCTGGCTCAGCCTCCTGAGTAGCTGGGATTATAGGTGCCCACCACTATCCCCAGCTACTTTTTTTTTTTTTTTTTTTTTAGTAGAGACAGAGTTTCACCATGTTAGCCAGGCTGGTCTCAAGCTCCTGACCTCATGATTCGCCCTCCTCGGCCTCTCAAAGTACTGGGATTATAGGCGTGAACCACTGCGCCCGGACTTACTTGTGACTTTAGCTCATGTCCTTTGTCCATTAATTTTCTTGGAGGGTTTCAGTGTTTTCCTGTTACCATTTGTTAGTTGTTCATGATGTGCCACATGCTTCTTTTATAGTCTCTTTAATACTTCCAGCCATCCTGGCACATTGTCTCCATTTAATGGTGAGTAATATGAGGCTCAGAGGATTTAAGCAACTTGGCAAGGTCGCATCATGAGTAAGTAGGAGAGCTGGGATTTGAACTTTTACCTATCTGACTGGTATGTTGTGTTTTTTGTTTTTTGTTTTTTTTTTTTTTGAGATGGAGTTTCTCTGTGTTGCCCAGGCTGGAGTGCAGTGGCGCAATCTTGGCTCACTGCAACCTCCGCCTCCCTCCCAGTTTCAAGCGATTCTCCCACCTCAGCCTCCCTTCCAAGTAGCTGGGACCAGAGGCACACACCACCACACCCAGCTAATCTTTGTATGTCTTAGTAGAGACAGGGTTTCACCATGTTGGTCAGGCTGGTTTCGAACTCCTGACCTCAAGTGATCCACCCGCCTTGGCCTACCAAAGTGCTGGGATTATAGGTGTGAGCCACTACGTCCGGCCAGTATACTTGTGTTCTTAACCACAGTTCTGTTCCTTGGGGAATTTGTCACAGCATTTGATATAATGAAGTTCTCAGCAATGAACATTATTTGCTCTTAATATTTTCTCAGTTGTCCATCTACATTTTTTTAATTGACTATGGTTTCAGTTTTGTAAACAATTTAAAATATCAGTATTGTCAAGGAGGAGGTGCGAGTGGCCAAGAAACATGAAAATAGGTTGAATTTCAAAAATAGCCAGTTTAAAATAATGAGATATCAGTTTTCACTTATGCATTTAGCAAAAGTTGGAAAAAGAAAAAAATGTCTGGGGTAGGCTCAAACTGGAGACACCAACATTCCCACGCACGCCCTCAGCCTATAAAACCCCCACGGCCTTCCTAAAGGCCAGATTATCAGAATTTTCAGCATGTACCATTTGAACCATTAACTGCAATCCTAGGGTTTTATTCTAAAGAAATGATCAACTACAAAAGTTTGCATGTCAAATGATGTTACCTGAAGCAATGTTTATGATATCAAAGAACTGGAAAAAATGAAACGTCCATCAATGAGAGATTGTCTAAATGTGTCAGAGTACATTAATATAATGAAATATAGTGCAGTCATCAAAAATGAAGTGATAGGTTTATTCTAAGTGATGTGGAGAGCTGCTCAAAATATAACATTAAATGAAAAGCATAAAACTATATATATATATATATATATATATATAGTAAAATCCTATTTTGGCCAAAATGTATATATAGGAGAAAAAAAGACTGGAAGGAAATACACTAAAATATTAGCAATGGGTCAGGCACAGTGGCTCACACCTGTAATCCCAGCAATTTGGGAGGCTGAGGTGGGTGTATTACTTGAGGTCGGGAGTTCTAGACCAGTGTGGGCAACATGGTGAAACCCCCTCTCTACTAAAAATACAAAAATTAGCTAGGCGTGGTGGCACATGCCTGTAATCCCAGCTACTCAGGAGGCTGAGGCAGGAGAATCACTTGAACCCAGGAGGTGGAGGTTGCAGTGAGCCAGGATCGCACCATTGCATTCCAGCCTGGGCAACAGAGCGAGACTGTCTCAAAAAAAAAAAAAAAATTAGCATTGATTTTCTTCTCAGTGGAAGTTTCTTCTTTACACTTTTCTTTATTTTCTCATTTCTTTTGTAATAAGCATGTATCAGTTTTATAATTTTTTAAAAAGGGTTTTTTCATCCATTTTTCCCGTGTGTTTGGTTTTTTTTTTTTATTTTATCACTGCTAAGCTTACAGGGTTACTCCTGCACTTGACATTTAAGGCAGATTTACATTAGCAGAATGCAGGGAGGTGCCCCTCTTCCTGAGTTGGAGACCTGGGCTTTAATATCGCCTATCATTTACCCTGAACAAATCTCACCTTTCTAAGTTACTCTTCCTCAACAAAAAGACTCTGCAAACTGTAAAGCTCTGAGCCAACAGAATTATTATATCATTGTTTACTGCTTATTATAATATTGCTATCATTTAAGACCCCAGGGTTGTTAATCCCAGCATTTCCAATTCATTCAAAATGAAATAATCTCTAGACCCTCGGAACTTCAAGTGTGGTCCCCAGACCAGAACCAGCAGCTTTGGCATCACCTGGGGCTTGTTAGCAATGCAGAATTGCAGGCTCACCCCAAACTTACTGAATCAGAGCCTGCATTTTAACAAGATCTGCAGCTGATTCGTAGGCTTAGCGAAGTTGGAGACGCTCCGGTCTAGGTACGCCTGCCAAGTTTCTCAGGAGTGCCGAAAGTCAGAAACTGTCAGCAGTACCAGCCATCACCAGCACTGACACCAAGGATGCCATTAGGAAGAGGCAGATGATCTTGGTTATGCCAATTTCACAGTCACATTCGGCAACACTGGTTTTAGTTAAAGAACCAACAATGAGAAGAGCCCAGCCAGGCCGTGGCTGCAGGACATTACCCCAGAGTTAGAAGACAGCCTCATGGCCACTTGGTCTGGCTGGTTCTGGACAGTTGCATCTCCATAATGACCATTTAGGTAACTAATTTAAAAAGAAAAAAAAAGCAGTTTGAATTTTAGAATCAGTTCTTGAGCTACCCGGGAGCTCCACTATTTGGAATCATTTGGCTTTATTCTGGCAGAGTCATTGGGAATTTAATTTAGCACCCCTGGGATGGTGGGAGCGAGCAACCTAAGGCAAAGAGTGCTGTGGGCCTCGTGTGGCCATCTGACCTTCACCTCTCCCCCTGTCCCCCAGCCCCAGCCGTCCCATCCCTCAGATCTCTGCCCAGAGGGTTGCAGAGGCTGGCCAGGCCCTGCTGGTGGGGCAGGTGAGGAGCCAGGCTCCCAGGCTTTGTAACTCGTGGTCCAAGACTGCTTTTCCTGTGGGAGCCCCGTGGGCCCCTCTGGAGGCTGTATGAGGAAAGGGCCTCTTGCTGTGTCCTGTGTCTGCTGGGGCTGCAGGGCGAGAACTCACATCTGCGGGGTCAGCTCACAGAGCTCCTCCTTGGGGGCCTCCTGCGGCCCTCCTTGGGGTGTCCCTGTCGCCTCACTCCCACCTGAGCCTCGAGGCCCAGGAGGGTGGCCAGGGTGCTCCTCGGGAACCTGGAGAGCCACACAAAAGGACTTGAATTAGAGCCACAGTCCCACGGGAGGTAACTCAAAATCAGTTCAGCATCCCTACAGTGCCCGTAAGACACCATAACATCCTGCCTGGCGTCCCCACCCGTCTCCCCCAGCTCCTTACCTAGCTGCCTTCTCATCCTCCAAGACTCAGTCCAAATCTCACCTTCTCTGAAAAACCTTCTCCCTTAGTAATTCAAACCTTCTGCATTTAGTTACTTTTGGTCATATCCCATTACTTAATAGTCATGATAGCATGACTATTACATGACTATTACATGACTATTACAGGAGTAATGTGCTTACTGTGAGCCAGGCCCTATTTTCAGCACATTACTTATATTACCTCATTTAAACATTGTAACAGCCCCGTGAAGCAAGTATTATTATCCCCATTTTACAGAAGAGAGAACTGAGGCACAGAGAGGTTGCATAACTTTCCTAAGATCACAAAGCTAATAAGTGACAGAGCCAGTATGTGAACCCAGGCAGTCTGGCTTCAGAGTCATGCAGAATGTATTATTATTTTCTGCACCATGCTTTTAACATTTAATAATTATATGTTAATTTAATTTTTTTTTTTTTGAAATGGAGTCTTGCCCTGTCACCCAGACCAGAGTGCAATGGCGCAATCTTGGCTCACTGCAATCTCCACCTCCCAGGTTCAAGTGATTCTCCTGCCTCAGCCTCCCAAGTAGCTGGGATTATAGGTGTGCACCACCACACCTGGCTAATTTTTTGTATCTTTAGTGGAGACGGTGTTTCACCATGTTGGCCAGGCTGGTCTCAAACTCCTGACCTCATGATCCGCCTGCCTCAGCCTCCCAAAGTGCTGGGATCACAGACGTGAGCCACCGCACTCAGCTTATTTGTTAAGTATGTGTCTCTCTCACAGAAATGTAAGCATCTTGAGGGCAGGTGATTCGTCTGTTGTTCATGTTGTATCCCCAGTACCTAGAAAAGGGCTAGCATATAGCAATACATACTGCTGAGTGAATGAAGGATGCCAGCAGTAGACTCTTTCCAGGGCCACTTACCACAAAGTTATTTAGAGAGTTCTCATCATTTCACAACAGTATCTGTAAACTTGGGACCAAGTAAAGAAGAGCAGATCCAGACCCAGAGAGCCGCCAGGTAGAGGGCAGGGCCAACCCTGAGGTGGCCTCACAAAGACTTGCGACTCCTGCAGGTCCAAGACTAGCAGGGCAGCCGCTGTGAGCCTGGAGACTGCTTGGGTGCCTTGAGATGGGCTGTTACATCCGCAGTGGCTCGGGGCTTCCTCTATGAAGCATCGACTCTCCTGGGCTTTCAGCTGGACATTCAGGATTCAAGATGAGGGCAGAGTCACAGAGACAAACGAGACCCAGTGCTGCGGGGACACAGAGGCTGGGGCCAAGAATTCCTCCAGGTGCAGGGGATCGGGGGGCTTGGGGGTGAGGAGGGTGGCTGACTAGGAGTGCATAAATGACCTGACAGTAGAGCTGGGACTTGAATGAGTGAGATTTTGCCAGGCAGGTAAGTGCTTTGAGGAGGCAAACACTTCTTCGGAAGGGCTAACGTTGACATAATCTTGGTCACTTTGTCCTTTGCTCTGACAAAATCCTCATTCAAGTTGGAATATCAGCCCCAGGCTGTGGCTTCAAATACTGTATGAAACTAAAGAGTCAATTTAAGGTATTTATTTAAATGATTCCATTTCTGAGAATTTTAATTTTAGTCTGAATGTTCTGATAGTTGAGGCTACAAAGGCAAAAAGTGTAGAAAGACAGTGGTGGTTGATTTGAATTCTGAATCTTGCATATGTAGAAATCCAAAAGAATTTAACTTGAGAAAAGGAAAATGCAGAAGTGGATTCATGGGAAATAATTATTTCACTGAGTGTGCTATTCTTTATTTTCAGGTGGCTCATGCCTGTAATCCCAGCACTTTGGGAGGCCAAGCAGGTGGATCACTTGAGGTCAGGAGTTTGAGACCAGCCTGGCCAACATGGTGAAACCCCTTCTCTACCAAAAATATAAAAAATTAGCCAGGCGGTGGTGGCATGGGCCTGTAATCCCAGCTACTTGGAAGGCTGAGGCAGGAGAATCACTTGAGTCTGGGAGGCAGAGGTTGCAGTGAGCTGAGATTGTGCCACCACACTCCTGCCTGGGTGAGTACAAAACTATGAAGAAAAAAAAATTATTTCTTCCAGACATGATCTATAAAAACTTTCTTATTCATCTGGAAGGAATAGCTCTTCAGTGGTTTAATGGGTTTAAACAGCATTGTTACATCCTAAACTATAAAGATGTTTCAAAAATTAACACTTGAAATGCTTCTAATCTTTAAAAGCTGGTTCCATTTAAAATAATATAATTCATGGGACTTTGGAAAGTTAAGTTTTCATGAGATATTAAAATGAAATTCAGTGAATCCATGAATTAGGAGTCTATAAATGCATAAATACCATTTTTCCTGGCACAAAATTAGGCTGTACATTGCTGTATTACCTCATTTGAGAGTGAAGAGGAGGTGGAGGCCAAGTCATCCAGGGTAACTGGAGAACTCACAGGAAGAGAAGGAGCTGAAGTATATTTGCTTTCATCCATTTTATCTTTAACATCTTCAAGTAGCATCTCCAACTTGAAGATTTCACCTTCCACTTTTCTAAGTAAACATAAACACACAGGCATCTTCTGGGCTATGTAGTTGGCATTCTAATTAATAACGACGGTTCTTGAATACAGCACTGATTTATATTATTAATGTGGCCTGTCTTCTGGCACAAAGGATAATGGGAGCCCTCATGACTGTTCATAGTTTCTCTGACAGCCTGGGCTCTGATCTTCACCTGCTCTCCATTAGCTGCGTATCCGTGTACAAATCACTTAGCATTTCTGGGCCTCCAATGTCTCACTTATAACCTGAGATAACAATACTGTACCTTACTTATCCGGATTTGATGATTTTGAGGTCCCTTACAAGGGATTCTAAGAACTGTGATTCTATGGAAATTTACGTGAATTTAAAAAGAGGAAGAATATTAGATATCTGAATAATTTAATTAACAAGTTCTAACCCATATGAATATATGTATGTGTATATAAATATATATTTTACCCAACAAAGAGAATCCATTTTCTTCAAATCTGTTACATTTATAAAAATTTACCTTGTAACAGTCCACAAAGAAAAATTTCAAGAAAATCCAAAATATTAAAAATTATACTACCTACATTCTCTTATCACTAGACATTAACAACGAAAACATAGCCCCCCAAGAAAACCCTATTTAACTAGAAATTTTAATACCTAAATAGCTTTGGATTAAATAGGAAACAAAAATGAATATTAGGCATAACTTACAAGTCAATGACAAATGAGAGAATAACATAGGAAATCATATGTAATGCAGTTAAAGCAGTACTCTGAGGAAAACTTCTAGTCTTAAATGCATTATTGGAACAAAATCAACAATCAATAAACTATTTAAATCAGGAAGATAGAAAAGGGAATATAAAATAAACCACAGAACAGGATTCATAAAATTACTAGAAATAAATGACACTTAAAATAATTTGATCAATAAAATAAAACATGTTTTTTTCCAAAATATCTATAAAACAAACCACTGGATGTCTGAAAAACAAATAACATTAAGAATGAGAAAGGAAAAATGGGAAACATTTTAAATCAAAAGGCACTGGAAAATTCATATCAACACCATTTAAAATTTAGGTGAATTGGGCAAGTTTCTAGGATAATATAAATTATTAAAATTCATTTTAAAAAGGTAGAAAATACGAAAAGACTAATAACCAGAGAAAAATGGAAATTGTCAAAAATCTACTCCACAAAAGGCATGAAGAATAGGATAATGGGTGAGTTCTACCAAGCCTTTTAAAAAAAATTTCAATGTCTCTAGTATGTTAATTTTTATATATTACATAGTTTAAAAGGTAATTTATTACAGTTTGAAAGTATATATTTCAACATATATTTTTACAGGAGAAATTTAAATCAGGTATATGCAGGCCCCTGAAGCATTTGTATAGAACCTCAGAGTTCACTAAACATAAATTCTATCAAAACTTTCAAGCAACAGATGAGTCCTATGTTATTAGACTCTTCCAGAACATGAAAATAAAAGGGAAAATTGCCCAACTCATTCTGTGGTTCAACATTAGAATATTTATTAATATATTCCACTACATTGATAGATTAAAGGATAAAAACTAGATTTCTAAATCCTATTCGATTAAACATTTTATTAAATTAAATAACAGCAAAAGCCCTAGTTCTAGAAAGCTAGCAATAGAAGAAAACTTCCTTGATGAAGCTTATTTACTTGAATCATACCTGGGAGAATTCTCATTATTAGTAGTAACATTGACGAGAATGCTGTCTTTTATGGCTCACGCCAGTAATCCTAACACTTTGGGAGGCCAAGGCGTGGGAGGATCACTTGAGCCTGGGAGGTCAAGACTAGCCTGGACAACATAGGGAGACCCTGTCTCTACAAAAAAAATTTTTTATTAGCTGGGCATGGTGGCATGCACCTGTAGTCCCTGCCACTCAGGAGGCTGAGGTGAGAGGATCCCGGAGTCCAGGAGTCTGAGGTTGCAATGAGCTATGATTGTGCCACTGCATTCCAGCCTGGACAAGAGTGAGACTTGGTCTGAAAAAAAAAATGCTGTCTGTCACTGGCATTAATTATTCACTATTGTTCTGGAAAACCTAGCAAATGAAATAAAGAAAAAGAAATGAGACATATAAGAGTTGGAGAGAAAAGAAAGTACAATACAAATATTCTAGAGTAAAAAGCTTCTTAATATTTTCAGATGCTACGGATTGTCATACTTAAAAATGAACACAATCAACTAAAAATCAACAAAACACTAAGAAGAGAATTGCATAAGGTAGCCCAGTACAAGCTGAATATACAATATAGAAATATTTCCTATAATATCAATTAGAGAAAACATCTGTCAACTATACTCAGAAAAACTATAAAATGTCTAGTAATAAACTTAACAAAAAATATGTAAAACCTACATGAAGAAAGCATGCCCCTGGACGAGAATACTCACTGCAAAGATTTCAGTTCTTCCCAACCTAACCTTTAAATTCAATACCATCCTAAGCAAAATCCTCATGAAATTTCATTAAGAAACTTGGTGAACTGATTATAAAGTTTATTAGTAAGAGGAGTGTATAAGAATAGCTAACAGAAAATTTTTTTAAAAAAGAAGGCATAAATATACACTAACCTATAATAATTTAAAACTGTGTGGATAATGTAGAAATAGAAACATAGATCCATGGGATGGAATAGAAACAGCTCTGTATACACGTGGAGGTTTTGTATCTGATATAAGGAGCTTTCTCAAACAGTGGGGAAAGCCTGCCCTAACCAATAAGTGGTGGGACAAAGATCTAAGCATGAAAAAAACAAAGTAATAATTGAATAAAATATAGGAAAATATGTTGTGATCTTGCAGGCAGAAGAGAATGAAACAGGGGACAAGGAGAGACTGAAAGTTTAAAAGAAATGAGCCTGGGGAACGGTGGCTCATGCCTGTAATCCCAGCACTTTGGGAGGCCGAGGCGGGCGGATCACTTGAGGTTAGGAGTTCAAGACCAGCCTGGCCAACCCGGTGAAACCCCGTCTCTACTAAAACTACAAAAAAAATAGTCAGGCATGGTGGCATGCACCTTTAATCCCAGCTACTCTGGAGGCTAAGGCAGGAGAATCACTTGAACCTGGAAGGTAGAGGTTGCAGTGAACCAAGATCATGCCACTGCACTCCAACCTGGGCAACAGAGCAAGACTCCATCTCTAATAATAATAACAATAAAAGAAATGAAATGATGGAGCAACGCCTCAAGGTAGTAGAAAGGGATGGGTTCAAGGATCATGGCTAGAGAGGCTGG
This sequence comes from Macaca fascicularis, assembly GCF_037993035.2. Classification (NCBI taxonomy): domain Eukaryota; kingdom Metazoa; phylum Chordata; class Mammalia; order Primates; family Cercopithecidae; genus Macaca; species Macaca fascicularis. The sequence continues at coordinate 125,614,043 of NC_088375.1, read as the reverse complement.
AGAGCAAATTAAAGAAGGGAGAGGAGGTGAAAACATGGGGATTTGGAGATGGAAGAGACATTTTTGAGGGAAGTTGTGATCTTTTCTATAAAGCGGAAGATAAGATTTCATGCTGAGACTCTCAGGGAGAAGTGGCTGATGAAGGTAGAACCCCATTTCTTGAATTCTTGGCTTCTGGTGTTAGTATGTGAAAGAGTCAAATTACTATTGGACTACATTCTGATAAGCAAGATGCATGAAATCCAAGCAAATATTTTTGCATATTACCTTGTAAAGGTAATAATGAGAAGGCTTTAATGAGAGCACAGCAGGTGATGTAAACGAAGGACTAGTCAATGAATTTGCAGAATTCTTGCCCCTCCAGAAAGCCCTCTGCATTAGCCTTTGGATTCAACACTTAGAAGGTTCTTGACATATCAGGAACCCAAGGGTTGTATAGGATTCTGTCCCTTGTCACATTATGCCTATTTGAGAACAAGAGGACCATTCTGGAGCTGATGAGTCTTTGCCTGTCCTGAGGTGGCTTTAGCTGAGATTTGGGAAAGGCTGGGTCCCTCCCTTGCCTGTGCTGAAAGCTTCTGCCATATATGGAATGTAATTGCAGTTGAAGTTCTTTTTATTTATACTCGTGCCAGGCACAGTGTGGTTGTAACTAGGATATAAATAAGACATTGAATAACTTTGGTCTTAATGTGCACAGAAGTTTGTCTTTAAAATGACTGCCCAAACAGGAGATTCTTTGGAAAATAAATATCCTTACTCTATTAATTTTAAATAGCTGAAGCATGCAGCGTTCTTTCTTCCCCTACCCCCCAAAAAAGCCTTTGGGAAAAAATCAATATTAAAACCTCATCCTTACGTCTAATTACTCAGTATTGAAATAAAGGTAGACAGAGATTCCATTCATTTTGGAAAAGTAAAGCCATACCTTGGGGAAAAAAATACCACAGAACGCTAGGGCTGAAATGTAAACCATTAAAAAATTTGGCAACAACGATTCCATATTAAAATGCTATGAATAGAAAGGGCTGAACTTACAAATATTAAGCCTACTAAATAGTTTATTTTAATTTATACCAGGAAATTATAGGGAAAGAATCCACTCCTTGAGTCCTGGAATACAGCTTAAAATTATTTGGAATGAAGAGAGGAGAATACAGTGCCATAAAAACCACCAGTTAGAAACTTCAGTTTCGAGTGTGTGTTCAAGGTTCTAATGTGAATTAACTCAGAAATCATTTAACTTTAAGCTTTAACACTTTTCCTTTATCAGGATTTGTAGGTCCCTCACCCTGACACCCATTAACTTTACAATGGCCCCCTCCTGCCCAGTGTGCCTTGGAATTATCAGTGAATGGGAAAGAGAAGGGGAAAGAGGGGGACAGAAGAGAGAACCAGGCAAGGACAATAAAGGCAGGTGTGGGGAGAGATAGATAAGAAAGGGAAAAGCTGAGAGGGAGAGGAGAGGAGGAACTTGAGAAGAGGGCCCTCTGTGGTTATCATGTGAGCCTTTCTAGGGTTTTCTTAGGCTCCTCTGGGTCTCCAAACCAATTATAATGATATCCAACAAATTGCAAAATTTTGGTACAATGCCTCTGCTCCAGGAAGCATTTGTTCATTTTGGGTGTTCCATCTGAGTCAATGTCCAGCACAGTACCTTACACTCAACAGGTCCTCCATGCTGTCTGTGGCATGGGGTGACACTTTGTTCATTGGTGACACAGTTTTTGCTGACCCTAGATCAGTGACTCTCCAAGCACTAAACCAGCAGCCACATCAGAATCCCACCTGAAGGAGATCACCTTTGACCCCTCCACCTTACACAGTTGGTTTAAACCTGACCTTTCTGGATCAAAGTCACTGACAATTGTTGATTCGTGCTTGTGGACTTGCTGCTGCAAAGTCAGATGCTTGTCCTTGGTGGCCAGAAAGTTCTGCTCCAGCAGTTCAAGGTGTCCCTGCAGTTTCTCCAGGACCTGCAGCGGTGAAGTCACTGGAATCATTCACATGCAAGTCTGTGTGTGTAATTGTTTTCCCAAAAACACAAAGCAGCCGTACCCTACAGTAGTATCAGAATGAAGCTGCCATCCTTCTCCCAGCAGCATGAATTTTTTTGTCTCAGAATCTGACATCTAAACTACAGACAAACCCAAGGGTCATCTCAGCATTCACAAACCCTCACAGCATATAGCTCAAAAATACAATTACTTCTGATTTCTCTCTCAGAACCCACTCAGAAGCCTCTGGCCTTCCTTAGTGGGACATTCATAATCCTGTATATTTGCAGAATGGTTTTTACTTACAAAGCATTTTTCCATTCCTCATCTTATTTAATCAACACATCAATGTTGTAAATGTGGTAAAGTATATTTTATTTTCCCAGTTTTACAAAGGAGGAAATTGGAGCTCTAGCAGTATGTCTGAGGGCACACATCTTAAAAAGGAACTGGAGTTACATGGCCTGGATTTCAGTCTATGGGGAGTTGGAGGATGAGATGGGGAAGGAACAGCAGGAAGATTTAGCCAGAGCTGTGAATGGGTCTCCAGACATCACCACGTGCAGCCTCAGGCAGACAAATGTTTAAACTCTGCGGGTTAGGGGCATGTTGAAGATGTATGGAGGCTTCAGTCCCACATCCCCAGTCACTAAACATTCCCTGAGCACTGCCTATGTCTGGCCCTGGGCTGGAAGTGTGAGATTGGAAAATTGCATCAGGCACAGTTCCTGGTCTCAGAGATGTTGTTCCATTGAGAAAAGAGACTGTGGCTTAGAGTACTTAGCCAAAGGCCGGGCACAGTGGCTCATGCCTATAATCCCAGCACTTTGGGAGGCTGAGGTGGGCAGATCACTTTAGGTCAGTAGTTCAGACAAGCCTGACCAACATGGTGAAACCCCATCTCTATTAAAAATACAAAAATGATACGGGCATGGTGGTGCATGCCTGTAATCCCAGCTATCCGGGAGGTTGAGGCATGAAAATCACTTGAGCCCGGGAGGCAGAGGTTGCAGTGAGCCGAGATTGCGCCACTGCACTCCAGCCTGGGCAACAGAGCAAGACTCTCTCTCTCTCTCTCTATTTTTTATATATATAATATATATAGATAATATGTATTATATATGTTATATAGATAATATATAATATATAATATAATATATATTATATAATATATTTTATATAATATAATTATATATAATTTAATTATATAATATAATATATAATAAATAGATAGTATATTATATAGATAATATATATACTATATAACATAATAATATATACTAAATATATAGTATATTATCTATAATATACATATTTTATATATATTACATATATACCAAAACCAGAGCTCTGGAGCACATATCTATATATGTATATATAGATAGAGAGAGAGACCTTTGCCAAGGCCCAGTGGAAGGAGTGCAACTTAAATCAGGCATAAAGGATGCTCTGGAGGGCCTGGACCAGGCAGTACCCACGAAATGGAGAGGAAGGGATGAATTGGGGAGAGGTTGCCCAGGACAGAAACATAGCTCGGTGAGGTTATAGGATCACACACAACTGGGTTCAAGTTCAGACTCTCACTTACTCATTGTATGAAGTAAACTTGAACTCTCTAAGCTTCAGTTTCTACATCTGTAAAATTAAGGTAATACTCCTTGCCTCATATTATAAAAACTAAATGAGATCATGTGCATTGTGCCAGGACTATAGTACATACTTGACAGATTATTAATTCTTCTTCTTATTTTTTTTTTACTTAAGACAGAGTCTCACTCTGTCACCCAGGCTGGAGCACAGTGGTGCGATCTTGGCTCACTGTAACCTCTGCCTCCCAGGTTCAGGCAATTCTCCTGCCTCAGCCTCCCAAGTAACTGAGATTACAGGCACGCACCACCATTCCCGGCTAATTTTTGTATTTTTAGTAGAGATGGGGTTTCACCATGTTGGCCAGGCTGGTCCCAAACTTCTGACCTCAGGTGATCCACCTGCCTTGGCCTCCCAAAGTGCTGGGATTACAGGCTGGAGCCACCACTCCCAGCCAATTCTTATTAATATTAAAAATGAATAAACAAGAGTTTGGAAACATATTGGCTGAAGGGTGTATAAAAAACAGCAGGCGTGGCAGATGTTTTACATTTCTCCCCAGGTTCATCCTCTGTCTTTCTCTGTGCTGACCTTTCATGGACTGCACCACAGGCTCCCCTGGGCCCTGGCTTTGGTTGGTTTTAGTCAATGGAAGGCAACAGCAGGAGAGAGGTGTTGGAGGATGAGATGGGAGAATTTTCTTCCTCCCTGTGCCGTCATGGAGTTGACTCTGTCCCTCCACCAAAAGCCACAGGGCTTGTCAGCTAGTCCCACAGTGACAGCTGCTCTCTTTAGGCTCCAGGACCTGCTTTTCCTCTGCCCCTTCAGGTCAAAGGGGAGCTCCCCACGGGTCCTTCCAGGAGATGCTTTTCCATCCCTTATTCGTTTCCCTTAGCCTTGCCCACACTGTTGTAAAATAATTCCTTTGTTAAACTCTCCTCGGTTGCACCATTTAAGTAACCATCTGGTCCCTGCCAGAACACTGACACTGTAAATCTCACAGACAACGCTTGAGTTTGTAAGCTTGGGAAGTGAGAAGAATGTGGTAGACCTGACTAAACTGAGGAATTTGGAAAGGCTAACAGGCTCCAAGATACCGATGTTGGACAAGGTAGAGTTTGCAGTGAGGGTGGGATATCCGAAGTGAGGATAGACACAAACATTTGGAACTATAGATGAGAAGTCAGGACGAGTAATTTAGGAACTGGAAGCCTGAAAATGGCAGCTGAGGCCCTGAGGGGGAATTAGGTGTTCAAGGGAAAGAGGGTAATGAGAAAAGAGATAAAAGCTAATCATGAATTATAATTCAGGATCTTGGAATTTAAATTGCGTTATGTTGCAGAAGATAGGGCACAATTTTCTCGGCAGAAATGTGCCTCACTGAGTTCTCATAACAACTCTGAAAGGGAAGACGTGCTGTAACATGTCTACAGTTGTGTAACCAGTAAGTAGGGGCGCGACACCCGCTCCAAAATCCAAATGCTTTCTGCTGCGTGGTGCTGCTCAGGCTGAGGCGGCTGCTTGTCGCCCTGTCTGGCTTCTTTCAAGACTGAACCACCTCGGCCCGGAAGTCCCAGACCACAAGCTGATACTGTCAGGAGCCACCTTTACTCTCCTCTCAGTCAGCAGGGATCCCCACATACCCGATAACGTCAGGAAGAAACCTCCCGCATCCAGGCTTCCGAAGGCTCCTGACGGAACCAGTTCTTTCTGCTTTGCTCGGCCCTTTAAAATTCTGCGTTCTTCCAATTCCTGAAATCCTAGCTTTCTGGAGATCTTGTTTATCTGTTGTTTCTTTCATAATCCCTGCAATCTGGCTTCCAGATCCACCACTTCATTCAAAACCAGGCTTGCCAAGGACCCTTATAACCTCTTGATTGCCAAATCCAATGCACTTCTTATTTGAGCCCACTCCCCTCTCCTGCAAACCCTCTTTTCTCCTGGCTTCTTCGCCTCTGCTCCTCCCCAGCTGCCGTTTCCCTGGAGTCTCTCCTGGGCCCTCTTCACTTCTCACTCTGTGTATTTTGCCAGGCCCGTCTCATCCACTCCAGGATCAACCCACAACTATCCCCAAATCTACATTGTTCATCCAAACAGTGGTCTGCCTGCCTACTGGACCTCTCTACTTAGATGTCCCAAAGGTAGCTCAAACTCAAAATGCCCCAAACTAAAGTTGACGTCTTGCCTCCTGCTTGCCTTCCATACCCGTTTGAAACGGGATCCTCTACTTTTATTCCTGACCTTGGTTACCCAAGCCAGAAATCTGGAGCTCATCCAAGCCTCTTCCCTTGCTCTATTCAGCCCTTTCCATCTGCCACCATTTCCCTAAACCCCCAGATTTGTCCCCATCTCCATCCTCATTGCCAGCTTTGGTTCAGGCCCTCCTGACTTGTTACCTGGATTCTGGCTTCCTAACCAATCTCTGTGCCTTCAGCCTTGCCCCCATGGTGCTTCCCATTTGTCAGCTTGAAAACCTTCAATGCGGCTGGGCGCAGTGGCTCACGCCTGTAATCCTAGCACTTTGGGAGACCGAGGCAGTGGGAGACTGAGGCAGGTGGATCACCCTGAAGCCAGCAGTTCAAGACCAGCCCAACCAACATGGTGAAACCCCGTCTCTACTAAAAATACAAAAATTAGCCAGGCATGGTGGCGCACACCTGTAACCCCAGCTACTTGGGAGCCTGAGGCAGGAGAATCACTTGAACTTGGGGAGTGGAGGTTGCAGTGAACTGAGATCATGCCACTGCACTGTAGCATGGGTGACAGAATGAGACCCTGTCTCAAAAACAAACAAACAAACAAAACAAAAGCTTCAACGTTGCCCAATTACTCAGCCTCAGGCATGGCTTAAAGGCCTTCATGATGTACCCCTGTCCACCTGTTCCATCTCCTCCCCCACGCCTGTGTCATCACATGCTCCCCAGTGCCGTATGGTAAATCACAGTGCCCACAGCTCCTCACGCTGGCAGCACTTCCTCACCCCTGTGCCACTGCACCTGCTGTTTCCTTTTTCTAGAATACTCCTTGATCTCCTTCTGCTAAGCTCATCCCTATTCCTCCTGCAACACCCAGCTCAGAAGTGACTTCCAGGAAGCCTTCCAAATGTCCCCTCACTGGCAAAGGTGAGGCTCTTCCAGGCTGCCATTAGCATTCTCTGTAACATTTCTCCAGCTGCATTTTAGCTGCCTGTTTACCAGTCCACTGTTCCTAAGAGACTATAAGCCACTTGAAAAAGGAATTGTTTATTCATCTTGAATTGCTAGTGCCAGGTACAGGGTCTGGGACATACAAAATGCCTGATAAATGTTTGTTGAATGAATGAGTTAATTAACATGATGAATGAGAAAATAATCAACTTTGTCTTTTAGCATTTGGATCCCCTGGTTTTTGTCCATGCTGCTGGGTTTCTGAAGCACAGCCCTCCCTAAACCTTGCTTGTGCCTACATCAGAACTTCTGAACTTATCCCTTGTTGATGAGCGGATGGCCTCAACTACATCTTCAACGTCAGCATATTTCTGGTTCTCCTGGCCTTACCTTTCACCCCATTGCTCCACCCCACTTCCCATGATCCTGGCACTGACAACAAGACTGCTGTGGTGATGACGTAAATTAATGGTTTGATTCAATGCAGCAACTAGCAAGGATGTGAAAGTAAAAGATTTTGATCTGAAAAACATTGCTTCAAGGTTGATTTTATGAGTATTCAAAGTCATATTTAATTTCCAGGCAATGGCAATTTTTATAACCTGAATCCACCAGTACCCATCAACTGTGGACAGGCCCACCCTTTATAACTGATTACAGGTTCTCCTCTTGAAACTCCCATGGTGTCAGATTAATTATGAGTAACTGGCAAGGAGTAACAGCCATAAGTAATAGATCCCCTGAGAAGGAAAGAGGGCTAAATAGAGAAACAGAATGCTAAGCTCTTTTAGCCCCCATAAACAAAGATGGTTTAATCTTTAGCAAAACATTTCCACTCCTGCCACTGTAGAGAAAACATGGCACTATAAAGTTATTTGTCTTTATCCAAGCCAAATTCTCTAATCAAGATTTTAAAAACAGGATAAAATTCATTACCAGCTTCTTGTCTTGCAAATGATAAGGAGACTCCTGTTTTATTCTTTTGGAAAATTCTTGTACCTGCAGTGAAAAAATTACAGTCTCTCATTAATGGCATGGTGTCTCATATATGAATTTGGTTACTGATACTGTTTATAACAAGCTTTAAAAGTATTACTTTAGTCTTCAGTTGATCAGTCTGTTCTTTTAACTTCTGACACATCTGTTTCCCTTGGGATATCTTCTGAAATATGTAAGAAGAGCTTGAGGAAGTTCCTTTCTGAGAGGTTGGTGACAACTTAGAGAGACTTGCCTCAGATTCTATTCCTATACAAGAAAGAATACATTTGGGCTACCATTCATCTCAGCTTATCACAGTTTTATTAAGTACTGAAAACAGAAAGTTGTTGCAGTCACCACAACTTACTATTTAAAAAAAATTTTTTTTTCAAAATATATATCTAAGCCAGGCACAGTGGCTCACACCTGTAATCCCAGCACTTTGGGAGGCCAAGGCAGGGGGATCACTTGAAGCCAGGAGTTCAAGACCACCCTCGGCAACAAAGTGAGATCCCAACTCTACAAAAAAAAAAAAAATTATCTCGGTGTGGTGGCATGCACCTGTAATCCCAGCTACTCGGGAGGATGAGGTGGGAGGATCATTTGAGCCCAAGAGGTCGAGGCTGCAGTGAGCCAAGATTGTGCCGCTGTACTCCAGCCTGGGCGACAGAGTGAGACCCTGTCTCAAAAAGACAAAAACAAAACACACAAAACACATATATACATATGTATACATATGTGTGTATATATATGTATACATATGTGTGTATATATGTATACATATGTGTGTATATATGTATACATATGTGTTTGTATATATATGTATATATGTGTGTATATATATACACAGATATATATATATATATATATATATATATATATATATATATATATATATATCTGTCTCTCTCAAAGAAGTTTTAAAACATTAGTACCTGTGAGAAGTTCTTGGTGGATATGTACTGTGGGCTCCATCTGCACAATTAAAGAGTAAGAAAACATTACTGTCGATATTGATCAATGACACCACTATTCAGAATGACCCAACATGTTCTGTCATCGTAGAGGCAGCCCAGGTTTGTAGTGAAGAGCTGGGACCATGATGCCAAGGTTGAATTCCACTCTGACACTTACTTGCTGGGCAACCCAAGTAGTTGTCTCATCACTTATACGCCTGCAATTCCTTGGCAGGAAAATGGGGATATTAAGTGAACCTACCTCAGGTGGTTGTTATGAGGATGAAATGTTAAATATCTACCATAGTATCAGGCAGGTGGTAAGCATTTAACAATACATGTTATTTGTTATCACCATTGTGTTTGATACTAGTATGTGAAATGCTGAACTGTTTCTCCTAAAACTAGACCATAAGCTTCGTAAGGGTAGGGACCATTGCTAGTCTTGTCACCAGCTCTGTTGCTGGTGCTCTCACTAACACAAAACACATGGTAGCCACACTCTAGAGAATAACAGAGGATGTATTAAGTTCCAAACTGTGTCAAGACAGTGATGGTTTTCTGCCCACCACAGGCTAATTGAACAGTTTAAATTCCAGAGTGATTCACCTTGGGGGGTCTTCCCTTTGTTCCCAACAGATAAAGCTCAGAAATATGCTAGTGCCAGACAGTTGGTCAAAATAGACTATGGTCTTTCTAGATATCCCAACTGTATGATGGATATGAAACCTGCAGGGTCCAATTCTCCAATCTGAATTGACAGGACTGGAAAAAATCAGATACCTGACCTTGAACCCGCATACCAGAGGGAGATGAGACTGATATCCATCTGCTCCTGCTAACCACAGGGCACTGAGAACTGGACACAACGAGGATGTTCTCCTGCAAGCAGAACAAGGAACCCCGACACTTCCCAATACCATGGGGGTGCAGGTTTCTGTCAGACTTAGAGAGCATCCCAGTCATGGCCAGGTGGGCTGTTGGCTCAGGTTTGGATGCTCAAACTCCCCAAAGCATTCAGTTGAAAGAGAGGGGAGCTGAAGCATGAAAATGGAAATGGAAATTTAAAAAAGAAAAGAGAAAAATTACTTCCAAGGTTAGGTTATAGAAAAAAAGAGAGAGAGAATGGAAATGGAAACAAGCAGTGTAGTTCAGTCCAGGACATTTTCATATAAGGCTCAAAAGACAGATCATGCACTGTAGGAAAAGTGCCAGAGAACTAAAATGTTTATTTTGATTGTTAATATGGATTTACCTTACTATTGGGCCTCAATAGTCAATGAGATCCTGAGCCTCAGCATGTTGGGAAGTTGATGGGGGAGTGTGAGAAGATGGGGTAAGGGAAAGGGGGAAATAGCATAAATTAAGCATTAACAAAGTTTTGTACCAAATGATTACCAAGATAACAAGCTTGAAATCCATTACTAACGATCTTAATTCCATTCAACTTAGCATTAAGAACTAAGGGCATAATGTACATAAGACACGAGGCCCGGCCTCTGGGGGAAGTTAGGCAATGGAAAGGCAAAGATAAGGTTGCTGCCCTCCAGAGCCTTAGAATCTAGTGAAGGAAGCAGATGCTTCTGCTATTATGATCCAAAGCAGGCTGAGATACACACTCTGATGGAAGGACTAAACAAACAAGTGTGGAAAAGATTGTGACTTGGGAGACCTGAAAAGTTATGTGGCCCAAGGGAGAATTGAAGGAGGCCATGAAAACAAGCAGGTCTTCGGTAAGTCAAGATGGGATGTGCCATGCAAGGCAGGAAGTCAGAGAGCTCAGGGCCTGGGAAGAGGTTCTGGACCAGCCAGGCAACTGCAGATGACTCCTGAAGGAGGGCAGCTAAGTTTAAGTGAGGAGAGCCAAATTCTGGCTTGCGGAATTTGGATTTTATTCTCTTATATGTGTTTGTCAGCATGGCCCCTGATGCTTCTCATGAGGACCCTGAGAGTCTGAGTGGCCACGTCACTCACCCACGGTGACCCAGGGTGCTGAATGAAACCTTGGAACCAGAACCAAGCTCTATTCACCCTCCAAAAACCCACACTGAAAGAGATGAGCAGTGATCCCAATTAATGTATTTACAGGAGACCATTTCATTTACCTGGATTTGTTGTGAAGGTTCAGTGATTTCCCCTTTCTGCTCTTGATGTTGTTTTTCAACACAGTTTGACTCAGGCATGGTTTCTAAAATATCTTGCACAACAGCGGGTTTCTCTCTCAACTTAGAAAAGCTGGCTTGTTTAGCTATTGCAAGTGGTTTATTAATTATGTTGTTTTTAGGATTTTTCACTTCGGGAGCAATCTTAGAGAAATCAGGGAGCTGGTAATGAACTTGACCTTGGCCATATTTGAACCTGTTGCCCGAACTTGCTTTTTCAGTATGCTGTTTCTGGGGTGCTTGCCCTTGATAACTGTTTTGTTTATCACCTGGACCCTTGGTTTTAGTTAGAATATTTACATTTTCTTGATGGCTGCTATCTCCAGCAGCCACTGTCTCTTCTAAATCAGAGGTATTTTCTTCTGTCATGGTGGGAGAACCAGGTTTATTGCTGTTTTCACCATCCTTTTTGGGGTTGAGTTGGTCAGTGAGTTCTAGGGTTTGTTCTTTTGGCCAAGAATTCTTATTACAACATGAAATAATACTTTTAATAATAGCTTCCTCTTCAAAACTGTCGGCATTTGAGATCTCTGGGAGGGTTTCACAATCAATGCCTTGACCTCGTAAGAATGGCTCTTTGGAAAGATGATGAAGTAAAATATCAGAAATGCTTGACTTAGAAGCATCTCCTTCATTTGCTGGAATATGAAGAGCTGCAGTGCATTGTTTCTCTTTCTCATCTTTTTTGTTGGCAGCATTTTCAGTAGTTTTACCCAGGGGCATGGTCATAGCTGTATTTCCACAAGTCTCATTATGCATAGCCTTCTCTTGAGGGTCATCTGCTATGAAAATAATTTGACTTGAGACTTCAAAGACATCATTTTTTGAGGTAAAACTGTAATCATTGCATATCTTAATCGGAGAGAGGTCCCCATCATAAGGCAAATCCTCCTGCTTATAAGTCGTGTCTTCTGAAAAGTCAGCCTCATCCATGTGTGTGCAGCCCGATCTCTCTCGTCCTCTGCCGCCTGAGCTGGCTGCTGTCAATTGTAACAATAGCTCTGGTTCTCACTGACTGTCTTCACTGTGCGCTATTCTGTGTGAAATGAGAACAGCCTCATTGTTAAATATATTGTAATAATGTATACGACTATGCCAGAACAAAGTGGATGTTTTTTAATTAGAAAAACTCAGTTACAAACAGGAAGGCAGAAAGCTCAGCCACAAGCTGACCCATCCTCAATCCACACTATCTTAACACAATCAGTAGTATCAAAGCAAGGAATGGGAAAAAAAAAAAAAAGGAGAGTGTTACATTTTTCATCTATTAAATTTTGAGAGAGACATGAGTCTACAGTTAATGGCCAGATATTTATCAACCTCAGTTAGGAGATACTATTTGGAGTTTATTCTCCCAAAGTAGGAACTTGGGATGCAAGTAAAGGATTGATTTTTTTTTTTTAACTACCAGAGCCACGCCTTGTCCGCATGTCACTGACAGTCTTCTAAGCCGTATGGCGCTGGAAGCCGGCCTAGCTCACATGTAACACCCATCTTCTCCATTCTGGTGCTTTTTCACCTGTCCCTCCAGACCTTCTGGTCCCCTTCTGACTTTCCCTTGCATGTCTGAGAAGGGCAGAGAAGGACTTACAGAAATATGACCAAAGGGTCAGGCGTGGTGCCTCACACCTGTAATCCCAGCACTTTGGGAGGCCGAGGCAAGCGGATCACCTGAGGTCAGGAGTTCAAGACCAGCTTGGCCACCATGGTGAAACTCCGTCTGTACTAAAAATACAAAAAGTTAGTTGGGTGTAGTGGCGCACACCTGTAGTCCCAGCTACTCGGGAGGCTGAGGCAGGAGAATTGCTTGAATCTGAGAGGCAGAGGTTGCAGTGAGCCAAGATCAAGCCACTGCACTCCAGCCTGGGTGACAGAGAGAGACTCTGTCTCAAAAAAAAGAAAAAAAAAAAAAAAAAGAAATGTGACCAAGGGACAAATAGGCTTTCAGACACCTGGAGGCCAGTCTGCAGCCAAATGTCCCTTTTCTAATTTGGACTCAGGCAGGAACCTAGTCAGAGAGGCTGCCTTCCCTGAACCCCTGCCAGCCACCACAGCCCACGCGGCAGTCTGGTGGTACCAGAGTCTTTGGGGATATTCCTGAAAATGGCTGGAGTAAAACCAGCTGCCATTTGGTATGAGTCCTATTTTCTCTTCTTTAAACAAAATTCAAAGCACCCATTCAGATATCTCTTCCTGATTTGTGAACTTTTGGGATGATTCCTCAGAAATAGTAAAATTATCTCAAGTTTTAGGTGGAGTAACTGAGGTTCCCTCTCCCCTGGGGCACCAGCCCGGGGTGGCCACAGCCGCTGGCAGCCTCCCTTGCCCATACAATGATTAGGTTGGGTGAGCAGATCTCTGAGGTTCTCTCTCCAACCAAATTTTTAGGAGTCTATAAACTGGTGATTTATTAGGTAACCTCAAAAGCTAAAATCATATGTTTGACCAAAATAAATGTTTTTTGAACTAAGTCGTCCAAGAAAAAAAGGAGTACAAACTAAATGTGGTAGAAACATCTGCGAGACATTGTACAAAAATCTTAATTTATAGACACATGCCAATGTTAGAGAATCCAAATTAAACAGATGCTCTGTTTAGACAGGTGGAGAGAAAGGAGAATATCACTGCAGGATTATTTAAAATCATTTAAAGAGGGTAATATTTAGTATAAAGTGAGGCACATCTTCGTGAAAAGAATTACAGGCTACTCTAACCCAAGTTGAAGAACAAGGGAAAAGGCTTCCCAAGAAAGTGAAAGGCACAGTGGGAAAGCAGAAGCAGAGAGGCATGGATGTGAATTCTCTGGCTTCTCTACTTTCTAGCTGTGCGTCATCTGGCAAGTTATTTAACTCTTGTGAGTCTCGGTTGGTTGCCTTTTCTGAGAAATAGGACCAGCAATACCTGAGATAAGGCACGTAAAGTACTCGGCATAGGGCTTGGCACAGAGTGAGAATTCCATACATTGTTGTTGAAAAATGAAAACACAAAACCAGTCTCAGTATTGGAATACTGAAGAATGCCCAGGTCCAGGGGTGAGGCACTCCTTATCTGTGGGGATATTTAAAGGATAAAGGAAGGAATTGCATATGTAAAACATAATCTCGGCCAAGAAAGGTGGCTCATGCCTGTAATCCCAGCACTTTGGATGGCCGAGGCAGGTGGATCACAAGGTCAAGAGATCGAGACCATCCTGGCCAACATGGCGAAACCCTGTCTCTACTAAAAATACAAAAAATTAGCTGGGCGTGGTGGTGCACCCTGTAGTCCCAGATACTCAGGCTGAGGCAGGAGAATCACTTGAACCCAGGAGGTGGAGGTTGCAGTGAACCAAGATCACACCACTGTACTCCAGCCTGGTGACAGAGTGAGACTCCATCTCAAAAAAAAAGACATAGTCTCTACAAGAACGTTAAGACAATTTTAAAACTCAACCTGTAAATAAATATATTTGAAGGTAAAAAAAAAATCAGGCCGGGTGAGGTGGCTCACGCCTGTAATCTCAGCACTTTGGGAGGCCGAGGCTGGTGGATCACTTGAGCTCAGTAGTTCGAGACCAGCCTGGTCAATGTGGCGAAACTCGTTTCTACTAAAAATACAAAAATTAGTCAGGCATGGTGGTGCACCCCTATAGTCCCAGCTACTCAGGAGGCTGAGGCAGGAGAATCACTTGAACCCGGCAGGCAGAGGTTGCAGTGAGCCGAGATCATGCCACTGCACTCCAGCCTGTGTGACAGCAAGACTCTGTCTCAAAAATATTAAAATAATAATAATAATAATAAATCACTAAGCAATTTTAAACAAAATTTTGTCTAATTTTTTAGAACAAAAAAAAAACAAAGGGAGTATCTTTTTCTTTTTTTGAGACAAGGTCTCACTCTATCACCCAGGCTGGAGTGCAGTGACACCACCATCGCTCACTGTAGCCTCAACCTCCCAGGCTCAATTGATCTTCCTCCCTTAGCCTCCTGAGTAGCTGGGACTACAGGCACACACCACCACACCTGATTAATTTTTAATTTTTTTTTGTAGAGATGGAGTTTCACCATGTTGTTCAGGATGGTCTTGAACTCTTGGGCTCAAGTAATCCACCTGCCTCAGCCTCCCAAAGTGCTGGGATTACAGGCACGAGCCACTGTGCCCAGCCTGAGAGTATGTTTAAATGCCTACAGAGAGAATGGAGGAAGAAAACAAATTCTAGTTTTGCAATACTTTTAATGACCCAAGCAACAGCCCCAAAGTTATCCTCATGCTTTCTTTACATTTTCAGGAGCTCATTGCCAAACTCCATAGCCTTCTTGTATAGAAAGGAAAGACACTTTGTTGGCCAAATTCCCACTTTTAAAGTATAATTCCATTAAAACTGATACAATTTGAATTTTGCTCTGGCTCTTAAGAAAAAGAAAAAAAAGGCCAGGTCCAGTGGCTCATGCCTGTAGTCTCAGCACTTTGGGAGGCCAAAACAGAAGGATTGCTTGAGGACAGGAGTTTGAGAACAGCTTGGGCAACAAAGCAAGACCCTGTCTCTACAAAAAAAAAAAATAAAAATAAAAATAAAAATTAGCCAGGAGTGGTGGTACGTGCCTGTAGTCCCAGCAACTTGGGAGGCTGAGATGGAGGATCAATTGAGCCCAGGAGGTCAAGGCTGCAGTGAGCAGAGATCACACCACTGCACTCCAGCCTGGGTGACAGAGCAAGACCCTGTCTCTCTGTCTCTGTCTGTCTGTCTGTCTGTCTGTCTGTCTGTCTGTCTGTCTCTCTCTCTCTCACACACACACACACACGCACAGAGAGAGAGAGAGAAAGGAAAAGAAAGAGTGAGATACCATCAAGATAAACCAGAAGCCTGAGGAACACTCTCGTTACATACAGGAAAACAGCTTCTGTTGTTGTTATTATTTGTGTGTGTGCATGCAAAATATCAAGAGGATTTTTCTGGAAAAGAACAGTCCATACCCTTAGCATGGTAATGAGCTTGTTTCAGATAGCTTGAGGAACTGGAGCATCTTCCCATGTCAACACTTGAAATCCAAAGGCACACCCAAAGAGGTTCCGGTCAGAATCCAACAGAACCTTTCTGTAGAATCCAATTTGATTTTCTGAAGTCAGGTGACTACATTTGGGGCCACGCCTGCTTATGCAGCTATCCTGGCCATTATGTGCTCAGCAATACCTCACAAGTCACTCTGAGATGAACACTTTGAGCAAACAGGGCCAGGACATCATAGTGACCCAGGCTGTGAAAACACTTCAGGCCAGTCCCTGAGTAGGAATGAACAACAAGGTAGTCACCATGCTGACAGCTATTCCCTGTGTGATTTACTTTATCATGAAGTCTAAATTTGATGCTGAAGTGCTAGCCTAAGCTCACTAACCTGCCAACTTAGAGAAGAAGGTAACCATGGCTAGGATGACTGGGAATCTGATGGACTCAATTAAGAATTTCTACAGATGGGAAAACCAAACTCCTTACTGGCAAGAGGCCAAAGGTGGTCTGCAAATTGTTGTTTCTGGCTGGTAGGTGACAATTCTTCTATTTACTAAGCCCATTTTGTGATAACACAGTTTTCCATATTGACAGGATTGTTTTAATCACCAAAGGAAAACCGTGGGGCCATGTTCCTGTGACAATCTCTTTATCTCATTCCCAACACCCTCTGTTCTGTGCTTAAACCTCTACAAACCAGGCAAACTGGGGACGATGTGTAGGACCCAGACATGGAGGAGAAAGCAGGCATTGTTTCTACTCACCCTGCTCTGCCCCTCCACTAAAGTACCAGTTAGCACAGCCACATAACACTCACAAGTCCTACACTTCTAAGAGCAGCCCTACTGACTTTGTCATGGTAAGAGTTGGCTGTTGGAGGCAATGATTCAACAACCTGAATTCTGATTATTCCTTTTTGTATCTGTCATTTAGAATGTGAATAGTGTACAGCTAAAAGCTTTAAGTACATTATCCATCAATAATTTGTGCTGCACAAAGCAATATGCTGCTCTGTCTTCAAACAACACAATGCTACAGTCAACAGAAAGAGGCAAAACCATGGTAATATGGCAATTGCAATAGAAACTCACCAACAACTTGGAGGCTCTGGATATCACAGGGTGAACAAGTTGAATGGCCTTGCGACACAGACAAGCAATCCTTTAACTCTAAATCGTCTTTTTTTCAACAGTTGGAAGTTGACTGCAGTTGAATAATAGAACAAAAATGGAGCTTCAAAATCATGGCGTGCCTGATTCTTCTGGGTTCTTTTAACTGCAAGAAATCAGCTTTGAAGACCACATAGGGAACTTCTGATGTGATACAAACTTTTGTCTTTTTTTTTTTGTCTTTTAAGAGCATTCAAAAACACTTGGTCTGGCTGTTTCAATTTTCTCTTTCTCTCCTTCTATTCCTAGCTCGAGAATTATATTTACATATGAAAGAAAATAGGAGATGGCTCAGAATAATATGTCCAAAGCCACGCCCAGGGGTCAGGGATTCATGAATTTTGTATCCAGTGTATGGTGTTTCTAGATTAAAATATTTTCAAAGGTAAGGTGATATAGGCTCCTTCTGTAATGACTGCATTTGATTACGCTCTGGTAATTCTATCAGCTAACTTTATCTCAGAAATGTGGGGTACCCACAATGCAGTGCCTCAGCTGTAACCATATACCATTCAGTGAGGCCGTCTGGCTTCACCCTGTCATTGTGGGTGGCAGAAGGGAGACACTGTGATGGGCAACAAGTCAATCCAATACTCCTACAAGAGCCAGATGGATGTATTATTTATAGTCAGTTTCAGTGACGTCATCCTTTTGGGAGTGAGCATGAGTTTGATGACCAGCTGTTACAAATTTGTTATCCCGAAACGATTTTAGAAGGTGGGGGGAAGGGAGAAAAGCCTTTTAAAAGTATGAGTAAAGCAATATTTGGAGAAACTTCCTGCCCGTGTTTTACCAGAAAACTTTACTGGTTTTCCTCGGGCTTTGATGAGGTTAGCACTGTCTTTCTATCCAATTTTGCCATTGACGTAGCCTAGTTTGTGCTATAAACCACGGACCTTTGCTGTGCTTTGGAAACGTTTAGAAAACTCTTACCAATTGATTTGCTGAAAATAATTCCAGTGATAAACTTCAAAACACACTGATTTAAAGAAGTATAATTTCTTTTTCTTTTTCTTTTTTTGAGACGGAGTCTCACTCTGTCGCCAGGCTGGAGTACAGTGGCGCAACCTGGGCTCACTGCAACCTCCGCCTCCCGGGTTCAAGTGATTCTCCTGCCTCAGCCTCCCAAGTAGCTGGAACTACAGGCACACGCCACCAAGCCCAGCTAATTTTTGTATTTTTAGTAGAGACAGGGTTTCGCCATGTTGGCCAGGATGGTCTTGATCTCTTGACCTCATAACCTGCCTGCCTTGGCCTCCCAAAGTGCTGGCATTACAGGCATGAGCCACCATGCCCAGCCAAAGAAGTATAATTTTTAAATTTTATTTATTTATTTATTTTTTAAAGATAGAGTCTTGTTGTGTCACCCAGGCTGGAGTGCAGTGGCATGATTATGGCTCACTGCAGTCTCTACCTCCTGGGCTCAAGCAATCCTCCCGTCTCAGCCTCCTGAGTAGCTGGGACCACAGGCACATACCACTACACCTGGCTAAATTTTTTTTTTTTTTTGGTAGAGACAGGGTCATGCTATGTTGCCCAGGCTCATCTTAAACTACTGGGTTCAAGCGATCCTCCTCCTCGGCCTCCCAAAGTGATGTGATTACAGGCATGAGCCACCATACCCAGCCTCGAATAAGTATAATTTGTCTTTCATCTTGTCCCTGAAACTTCTCTGCCCTTCCCTAAACTTTCAAACTTAAGTTTTGCAACCTCTGCCTGGAGATAAGAACAGCCAGAATATTTTATGAAAACCCTTCCTCCCTTAACCAAAGACTTATGCTTCTCTCCTCTGCCCTCCTCCCCCTGCCTAAAGGAAGAACACTGACTTGTAATTATATATTTTTTTAAATAATGAATACAAGGTTAAATATATTGCACATGATACCTAATCTATGCTCCTCAAAATGATTTTGAAAAGTTATGATTTGGATTAAGTTTATTTTTATATTAGAAGAAATATCTATAGGATGAATCTCAAAACCTGTGGTAGGATTACAGGTAACTTTTATTTTCTCATTAGAACTGTTCCTTCATTTATTAAACAAATATTTATTGAGTGTACCTGTTGGGCATACAGTACCACACTAGGTCCTGGAATCAAAAGGAAATGTAGAGAACAGTTAGGTGTGTGGACTTCGGTGCCAGAGTGAGTTTGTAGTTAGGCTCTGCTACTCATTAGTTGTGCTATCTTAGAGAAGTTACTTCTCTATTCCTTAGTTCGTTCATCTGTAAAATGGGGGTATTAATAGCACTACCACATAGGGTTGTTGTGAAGAGTATGTGAGTTGCTGTTTAAAGCAACATTTACATAGCACAATGCACCTGATGCTATTCTAATCACTTTCCAAATATTCATTAACCGAGTGCAAAGGATTTAGCACATTGTATATTATTATAAATGGTGATAAGTGCTATGAATGATAGGAAGAGACTTCTGGAAGAAAGAATATAAGAAAGAATATAAACCTTTCTTGAGAACGGATAGGCAGGGAAGGGCTCTCCAAGGCCATGCATTTCAAGCTGGAGCCTGAAGGACACAAACCAACCACGCAGAGAGTTGGGGCAGAGCGTTCTGGGCTGAGGGGACATGTGTGCAAAGACCTGAGGATGGAAAATAACATTGTTTATTGGGAAAGCTGAAAGGAACTAGCATGGTGGTGGCAGAGATGAAATAAGTTGATGTGTTCAAGACATAAGACATTTTTGAGTAACAATCAACAAAACCTGGCAATGTGCTTGTGAAGGCAGGGGAGAATTTAATCAGGACCCCTTGTCATGCTTTCTTGTATTTTTTCCAAGTATTTTAGAATAAAGATCACTCAAATCAATTAAAAAAAAAAAAAAAAGACCCCAAAGAACAAAGGACATGAATTAAGAGAAAAAAGATATACAAATATACATGGTGCTTAAACATATGAAAAGATGATTACCTTTGTTAGAGCATGTTCTATGTTTTAAACATATTTGTAGGCCGGGTGTGGTGGCTCATGCCTATAATCCCAGCACTTTGGGAGGCTAAGGTGGGTGGATCCTTTGAGGCCAGGAGTTCAAGACCAGCCTGGCCAACATGATGAGACCCCCGTCTCTACTAAAAGTGCAAAAAAAACTAGCTGGGCATGGTGACATGTGCCTGTAATCCCAACTATTTGGGAGGCTAAGGCACAAGAATCACTTAAACCTATGTATTTATTTATTTATTTTTGAGACAGAGTCTTCCTCTGTCGCCCAGGCTGGAGTACAGTGCCATCATTGTAGCTCACTGCAGCTTCAACCTCCAGTGCTCAAGTGATCCTCCTGTCTCAACCTCCCAAATAGCTGGGACTACAGGTTCCTGCCACAGCACCCAGCTAATTTTTTTTTAATTTTTTGGAGAGGCGGGGTCTCACTTTGTTTGCCAAGCTGGCCTTGACCTCCTGCGCTCAAGCAATCCTCCTGCCTCGGCCTCCCAAAGTGCTGGAATTACAGGCGTGAGCCACTGCACCCAGCCTATGCCTACTTTAGCTTTAATGCATGCATAAGGTTTAGAACAGTGCGTGACACATAATGTCTTGATACATGCTAACTTTAAAAACTTTTTAACCATTATGTAAAATACCTCTCTCAGTATTTCACAGTTTTAGCTTTTTTGTATGGTTTTATATGAGATAAGAATTTGAAATGTAAATCTGTTATAAGTTGTGCCATGGTAGAAAAACAATAGCTATCAATACTTCCCTAACCCCTTTCTTGTAAAAAGCACAAAGCTCTTTGCATAGTCATAAGTTAGAGCCCCCAACACGATTATGAAGTAAATATTACCTGATCCAATGCTGCAATGCTAATTTTTACTAAAGAGTATTACATGACAACCATATGAAAGGTAAATAATCAACGTTTAGCCTTTTATGATAGGCTTGTGTAGGCTTCATAAGCGTTAATTAACTAAAACTCACAACACTTAGGTGAGGTATTTCTTTACCCTCTCAAGCAGTGTCATTATCTCAGAGAAGGAAACTAGGTACAAGGTTAAACAACTTAGGACAGGAAACAATTATCTGCTCAAAAATAACAGCACTTTGCCTCTAAATAACACTTTTCGACCAACAGTATCCAGTCACATTGCAAACTCTAATTAAACACTCTCAGGGACTTAAGTATCTCTAACCTTGTGGAACAGATTGAAGGAGAGGAGGCAGTTTAGCTAAAATTATACAGCAGGCCACTAGCAGCCAGGATTTAATCCCTTGGAATCAGGTGTGAGGTGGGATTAAAAGCCGACTGTGTGGTAGGTGCTTTGTGTATATCTCTTCAGTCCTTTCCACAGCCCCCAAAGTAAGTATCATTGCTTCTTTAAGATGAGGACTGAGGACACGGTGGCTCATGCCTGTGATTCTAGCTCTTTGGGAGGACAAGGCGGGCAGATCACTTAAGGACAAAAGTTTGAGACCAGCCTGGCCAACGTGGTGAAACCCTGTCTCTACTAAAAATACAAAAAAAAAAAAAAAAAAAAAAAAAAATTAAGCTGGACATGGGGCATGGTGGCGTGCAGCTGTGGTCCTAGCTGCTCGGGAGGCTGAGGCACAAGAATCACTCGAGCCTAGGAGGCAGCGGTTGCAGTGAGCTGAGAGCGTGCCACTGCACTCCAGCCTGGGTGACAGAGTGAGACCCGGACTCAAAAAAAAAAAAAAAAAAAGATAACTGAGCTCAGAGGAACAGAGCTAGGATAGGTCATCCAAAGCCAACGTGCTTCTACTCCTGTAAGACCACGTGTCACAAACAGGAAGAAGAAATAGAAGCAGTCAGACTCATCAGTGTTGTTGTTGTTGTTTTAATAAGATTGGTTATTGTTTTAGTTTCATATTGCTTCTATAACAAATTGTTAAGGAACAAAATTTCAACAAATTGATTTCAAAGATCTTATTGGCTTTTATTGGCACTTCATGAATTAGACAGCATCCCATCTGTGAAATAGAAAGTCTCTTCAATGAGCTAAGCAGAGAGGCTGGGCTTTACAGGCAGAAAAGGCTAAAGTAAGCAGAAATAAGGAACAAGGACCCATAAGCAGATTGATTGTTTCAAAGTGACTTCAAGCAGAGGGGATTTCCTTATCATGCCTGATCAAGTTGACTGGGCCCCATTAGGTTGGTTGCTATGAATTTCCTGTTGTTTTGGGAAACTGACCCATTTCTTTTTTTTTTTTTTTTTTTTTTTTTTTTTTTTTGAGACGGAGTCTCGCTCTGCCACCCAGGCTGGAGTGCAGTGGCGCGATCTCAGCTCACTGCAAGCTCCACCTCCTGGGTTCACGCCATTCTCCTGCCTCAGCCTCCCGAGTAGCTGGGACTACAGGCACCCGCCACCTCGCCCAGCTAGTTTTTGTATTTTTTTAGTAGAGACGGGGTTTCACCGTGTTAGCCAGGATGGTCTCGATCTCCTGACCTCATGATCCGCCCGTCTCGGCCTCCCAAAGTGCTGGGATTACAGGCTTGAGCCACCGCGCCCGGCCAAACTGACCCATTTCTAAGTTCAGTTTGGTTATGTGGCCCCAAGCACGAGTGACTCCATTCTTATTGGGTCTGGTCTGTTGGGGCCTAGTGCAGGAGCTCAGTCAACCAATGACCTCTCATAAATTTTGTTTCACAAAGTTAT